>NW_026870873.1:647486-971229 GCF_033118175.1 Dama dama
GGCAGAGAGCTCGGGGGAGCCAGGGTCTGTCAGGCAGCTGCTGGGCTGGCCGCCTGTGTGGGAAGGGGCAGAGCCGACCTAGGGGCAAGTTGGGCCTCTTGCTCTCCCTGCTGCCCTGAGGCTGCTGGGCCAAAGAGGTCTTGGGCATCCAGCCCCTAACTGGTCCCTTCCCTCTGACGAGGCCCTCTGAGCTCCAGCACCTTGCAGTGTGGAGACAGCCCCTGCCAGCAACCTCCTCTCCAAGGAGGCCTCAACCGAGGCCTAGGCCCAGGGGAAAGGCACCAGCGGGGATGAGCCTGGGGAGGCGCCCGGGCATGTCTGGACCCAGTCCCCGCAGCCTGCCCCTTGGTGGGGCAGTACCCCTGGAGGCCAGGAAGGTCTGGGCAAGGCTGACCAGGGGCAGGGGACCTGCTGGGTCCTGCCCCTGGCCTGTGGGGCCTCTGAGCACAACCGGCCCTCTCCCACTGGAAGACCTCCCCGGCTGCCTCCAAAGGCCGTTTTGCACGCACCTCCGCCCACTGTTCCCACCAAGCGCGCACAATGCTCCCAAGCCCGGGAGAAAAGCGCTTCGGGGTGGTGCTCTCTCCGGGCCCTTGCCCCTGAGCCTGGGGGCCAGGAAGGGGGTCCACACTCGCAGACCAAGGCAGAACCACATGCACACGTCTGTTCCTGACCCCTGCACCGGCAGAGAGCTCGGGGGAGCCAGAGTCTGTCAGGCAGCTGCTGGGTTGGCTGCCTGTGTGGGAAGGGGCAGAGCCGACCTAGGGGCAAGTTGGGCCTCTTGCTCTCCCTGCTGCCCTGAGGCTGCTGGGCCAAAGAGGTCTTGGGCATCCAGCCCCTTGCTGGTCCCTTCCCGCTGACGAGGCCCTCTGAGCTCCAGCACCTTGCAGTGTGGAGACAGCCCCTGCCAGCAACCTCCTCTCCAAGGAGGCATCAACCGAGGCCTATGCCCAGGGGAAAGGCACCAGCGGGGATGAGCCTGGGGAGGCGCCCAGGCATGTCTGGACCCAGTCCCCGCAGCCTGCCCCTTGGTGGGGCAGTACCCCCGGAGGCCAGGAAGGTCTGGGCAAGGCTGGCCAGGGGCAGGGGACCTGCTGGGTCCTGCCCCTGACCTGTGAGGCCTCTGAGCACAACCGGCCCTCTCCCACTGGTAGACCTCCACGGCTGCCTCCAAAGTCCTGTTTGCAAACACTCCCGCCCGCTGTTCACGCCAGGCTCGCACAATGCTCCCAAGCCCGGGAGAAAAGCGCATTGGGGTGGTGCTCTCTCCGGGCCCTTGCCCCTGAGCCTGGGGGCAAGGCAGGGGGAACACACTCCCAGGCCAAGGCAGAACCACATGCCCACGTCTGTTCCTGTCCCCTGCACCGGCAGAGAGCTTGGGGGAGCCAGAGTCTGTCAGGCAGCTGCTGGGTTGGCCGCCTGTGTGGGAAGGGGCAGAGCCGCCCTAGGGGCAAGTTGGGCCTCTTGCTCTCCCTGCTGCCCTGAGGCTGCTGGGCCAAAGACGTCTTGGGCATCCAGCCCCTTACTGGTCCCTTCCCTCTGACGAGGCCCTCTGAGCTCCAGCACCTTGCAGTGTGGAGACAGCCCCTGCCAGCAACCTCCTCTCCAAGGAGGCCTCAACCGAGGCCTAGGCCCAGGGGAAAGGCACCAGCGGGGATGAGCCTGGGGAGGCGCCCGGGCAAGTCTGGACCCAGGCCCCGCAGGCTGCCCCTTGGTGGGGCAGTACCCCCGGAGGCCAGGAAGGTCTGGGCAAGGCTGGCCAGGGGCAGGGGCCCTGCTGCGTCCTGCCCCTGGCCTGTGGGTCCTCTGAGCACAACCGGCCCTCTCCCACTGGAAGACCTCCCCGGCTGCCTCCAAAGGCCGGTTTGCAAGCGCTCCCGCCCACTGTTCCCAGCAGGCGTGCACAATGCTCCCAAGCCCGGGAGAAAAGCGCTTCAGGGTGGTGCTCTCTCCGGGCCCTTGCCCCTGAGCCTGGGGGCAAGGCAGGGTGTCCACACTCCCAGGACAAGGCAGAACCACATGCACACGTCTGATCTGCCCCCTGCACCGGCAGAGAGCTCGGGAGAGCCAGAGTCTGTCAGGCAGCTGCTGGGCTGACCGCCTGTGTGGGAAGGGGCAGAGCCGACCTAGGGGCAAGTTGGGCCTCTTGCTCTCCCTGCTGCCCTGAGGCTGCTGGGTCAAAGAGGTCTTGGGCATCCAGCCCTTTGCTGGTCCCTTCCCTCTGACGAGGCCCTCTGATCTCCAGCACCTTGCAGTGTGGAGACAGCCCCTGCCAGCAACCTCCTCTCCAAGGAGGCCTCAACCGAGGCCTAGGCCCAGGGGAAAGGCACCAGCGGGGATGAGCCTGGGGAGGCGCCCGGGCATGTCTGGACCCAGTCCCCGCAGCCTGCCCCTTGGTGGGGCAGTACCCCCGGAGGCCAGGAAGGTCTGGGCAAGGCTGCCAGGGGCAGGGACACTACTGGGTCCTGCCCCTGGCCTGTGGGGCTTCTGAGCACAACCGGCACTCTCCCGCTGGAAGACCTCCCCGTCTGCCTCGAAAGGCCGGTTTGCAAGCACTCCCGCCCGCTGTTCCCGCCAGGCACGCACAATGCTCCCAAGCCCGGGAGAAAAGCGCATTGGGGTGGTTCTCTCTCCGGGCCCTTGCCCCTGAGCCTGGGGGCCAGGCAGGGGGAACACACTCCCAGGCCAAGGCAGAACGACATGCACACGTCTGTTCCTGCCCCCTACACCGGCAGAGAGCTCGGGGGAGCCAGAGACTGCCAGGCTGCTGCTGGGCTGGCCGCCTGTGTGGGACGGGGCAGAGCCGACCTAGGGGCAAGTTGGGCCTCTTGCTCTCCCTGCTGCCCTGAGGCTGCTGGGTCAAAGAGGTCTTGGGCATCCAGCCCTTTGCTCGTCCCTTCCCTCTGACGAGGCCCTCTGATCTCCAGCACCTTGCAGTGTGGAGACAGCCCCTGCCAGCAACCTCCTCTCCAAGGAGGCCTCAACCGAGGCCTAGGCCCAGGGGAAAGGCACCAGCGGGGATAAGCCTGGGGAGGCGCCCGGGCATGTCTGGACCCAGTCCCCGCAGCCTGCCCCTTGGTGGGGCAGTACCCCCGGAGGCCAGGAAGGTCTGGGCAAGGCTGGCCAGGGTCAGGGGCCCTGCTGGGTCCTGCCCCTGGCCTGTGGGGCCTCTGAGCACAACCGGCCCTCTCCCACTGGAAGACCTCCCCGGCTGCCTCCAAAGTCCTGTTTGCAAACACTCCCGCCCGCTGTTCACGCCAGGCTCGCACAATGCTCCCAAGCCCGGGAGAAAAGCGCATTGGGGTGGTTCTCTCTCCGGGCCCTTGCCCCTGAGCCTGGGGGCAAGGCACGGGGAACACACTCCCTGGCCAAGGCAGAACCACATGCCCACGTCTGTTCCTGTCCCCTGCACCGGCAGAGAGCTTGGGGGAGCCAGAGTCTGGCAGGCAGCTGCTGGGTTGGCCGCCTGTGTGGGAAGGGGCAGAGCCGACCTAGGGGCAAGTTGGGCCTCTTACTCTCCCTGCTGCCCTGAGGCTGCTGGGCCAAAGACGTCTTGGGCATCCAGCCCCTTACTGGTCCCTTCCCTCTGACGAGGCCCTCTGAGCTCCAGCACCTTGCAGTGTGGAGACAGCCCCTGCCAGCAACCTCCTCTCCAAGGAGGCCTCAACCGAGGCCTAGGCCCAGGGGAAAGGCACCAGCGGGGATGAGCCAGGGGAGGCGCCCGAGCATGTCTGGACCCAGTCCCCGCAGCCTGCCCCTTGGTGGGGCAGTACCCCCGGAGGCCAGGAAGGTCTGGGCAAGGCTGGCTAGGGGCAGGGGCCCTGCTGCGTCCTGCCCCTGGCCTGTGGGGCCTCTGAGCACAACCGGCCCTCTCCCACTGGAAGACCTCCCCGGCTGTCTCCAAAGGCCGGTTTGCAAGCGCGCCCGCCCACTGTTCCCAGCAGGCGTGCACAATGCTCCCAAGCCCGGGAGAAAAGCGCTTCAGGGTGGTGCTCTCTCCGGGCCCTTGCCCCTGAGCCTGGGGGCAAGGCAGGGTGTCCACACTCCCAGGCCAAGGCAGAACCACATGCACACGTCTGATCTGCCCCCTGCACCGGCAGAGAGCTCGGGGGAGCCAGAGTCTGTCAGGCAGCTGCTGGGTTGGCCGCCTGTGTGGGAAGGGGCAGAGCCGACCTAGGGGCAAGTTGGGCCTCTTGCTCTCCCTGCTGCCCTGAGGCTGCTGGGCCAAAGAGGTCTTGGGCATCCAGCCCCTTGCTGGTCCCTTCCCTCTGACGAGGCCCTCTGAGCTCCAGCACCTTGCAGTGTGGAGACAGCCCCGGCCAGCAACCTCCTCTCCAAGGAGGCCTCAACCGAGGCCTAGGCCCAGGGGAAAGGCACCAGCGGGGATGAGCCTGGGGAGGCGCCCGGGCATGACTGGACCCAGTCCCCGCAGCCTGCCCGTTGGTGGGGCAGTACCCCCGGAGGCCAGGAAGGTCTGGGCAAGGCTGGCCAGGGTCAGGGGCCCTGCTGGGTCCTGCCCCTGGCCTGTGGGGCCTCTGAGCACAACCGGCCCTCTCCCACTGGAAGACCTCCCCGGCTGCCTCCAAAGGCCGGTTTGCCAACACTCCCGCCCGCTGTTCTCGCCAGGCACGCACAATTCTCCCAAGCCCGGGAGAAAAGCGCTTCGGTGTGTTGCTCTCTCCGGGCCCTTGCCCCTGAGTGTGGGGGCCAGGCAGTGGTTCCACACTCCCAGACCAAGGCAGAACCACATGCACACGTCTGTTCCTGACCCCTGCACCGGCAGAGAGCTCGGGGGAGCCAGAGTCTGTCAGGCAGCTGCTGGGCTGGCCGCCTGTGTGGGAAGGGGCAGAGCCGACCTAGGGGCAAGTTGGGCCTCTTGCTCTCCCTGCTGCCCTGAGGTTGCTGGGCCAAAGAGGTCTTGGGCATCCAGCCCCTTGCTGGTCCCTTCCCTCTGACGAGGCCCTCTGAGCTCCAGCACCTTGCAGTGTGGAGACAGCCCCTGCCAGCAACCTCCTCTCCAAGGAGGCCTCAACCGAGGCCTAGGCCCAGGGGAAAGGCACCAGCGGGGATGAGCCAGTGGAGGCGCACGGGCATGTCTGGACCCAGTCCCCGCAGCCTGCCCCTTGGTGGGGCAGTACCCCCGGAGGCCAGGAAGGTCTGGGCAAGGCTGCCAGGGGCAGGGACACTGCTGGGGCTGCCCCTGGCCTGTGGGGCGTCTGAGCACAACCGGCACTCTCCCGCTGGAAGACCTCCCCGGCTGCCTCCAAAGGCCGGTTAACAAGCGCTCCCGCCCACTGTTCCCAGCAGCCGTGCACAATGCTCCCAAGCCCGGGAGAAAAGCGCTTCGGGGTGGTGCTCTCTCCGGGCCCTTGCCCCTGAGCCTGGGGGCCAGGCAGTTGGAACACACTCCCAGGCCAAAGCAGAACGACATGCACACGTCTGTTCCTGCCCCCTACACCGGCAGAGAGCTCGGGGGAGCCAGAGACTGCCAGGCTGCTGCTGGGCTGGCTGCCTGTGTGGGACGGGGCAGAGCCGACCTAGGGGCAAGTTGGGCCTCTTGCTCTCCCTGCTGCCCTGAGGCTGCTGGGTCAAAGAGGTCTTGGGCATCCAGCCCTTTGCTGGTCCCTTCCCTCTGACGAGTCCCTCTGAGCTCCAGCACCTTGCAGTGTGGAGATAGCCCCTGCCAGCAACCTCCTCTCCAAAGAGGCCTCAACCGAGGCCTACGCCCAGGGGAAAAGCACCAGCGGGGATGATCCTGGGGAGGCGCACGGACATGTCTGGACCCAGTCCCCGCAGCCTGCCCCTTGGTGGGGCAGTACCCCCGGAGGCCAGGAAGGTCTGGGCAAGGCTGGCCAGGGGCAGGGGCCCTGCTGGGTCCTGCCCCTGGCCTGTGAGGCCTCTGAGCACAACCAGCCCTCTCCCACTGGAAGACCTCCCCAGCTGCATCCAAAGTCCTGTTTGCAAACACTCCCGCCCGCTGTTCACGCCAGGCTCGCACAATGCTCCCAAGCCCGGGAGAAAAGCGCTTCGGGGTGGTGCTCTCTCCGGGCCCTTGCCCCTGAGCCTGGGGGCCAGGCAGTGGGTCCAGACTCCCAGACCAAGGCAGAACCACATGCACACGTCTTTTCCTGACCCCTGCACCGGCAGAGAGCTCGGGGGAGCCAGAGTCTGTCAGGCAGGTGCTGGGCTGGCCGCCTGTGTGGGAAGGGGCAGAGCCGACCTAGGGGCAAGTTGGGCCTCTTCCTCTCCCTGCTGCCCTGAGGCTGCTGGGCCAAAGAGGTCTTGGGCATCCAGCCCCTTGCTGGTCCCTTCCCTCTGACGAGGCCCTCTGAGCTCCAGCACCTTGCAGTGTGGAGACAGCCCCTGCCAGCAACCTCCTCTCCAATGAGGCCTCAACCGAGGCCTAGGCCCAGGGGAAAGGCACCAGCGGGGATGAGCTGGGGAGGCGCCCGGGCATGTCTGGACCCAGTCCCCGCAGCCTGCCCCTTGGTGGGGCAGTACCCCCGGAGGCCAGGAAGGTCTGTGCAAGGCTGCCAGGGGCAGGGACAGCGCTGGGTCCTGCCCCTGGCCTGTGGGACGTCTGAGCACAACCGGCACTCTCCCGCTGGAAGCCCTCCCCGTCTGCCTCCAAAGGCCGGTTTGCAAGCACTCCCGCCCGCTGTTCCCGCCAGGCACGCACAATGCTCCCAAGCCCGGGAGAAAAGCGCTTCGGGGTGGTGCTCTCTCCGGGCCCTTGCCCCTGAGCCTCGGGGCAAGGCATGGGGAACACACTCCCAGGCCAAGGCAGAACCACATGCACACGTCTGTTCCTGACCCCTGCACCGGCAGAGAGCTCGGGGGAGCCAGAGTCTGTCAGGCAGCTGCTGGGTTGGCTGCCTGTGTGGGAAGGGGCAGAGCCGACCTAGGGGCAAGTTGGGCCTCTTGCTCTCCCTGCTGCCCTGAGGCTGCTGGGCCAAAGAGGTCTTGGGCATCCAGCCCCTTGCTGGTCCCTTCCCACTGACGAGGCCCTCTGAGCTCCAGCACCTTGCAGTGTGGAGACAGCACCTGCCAGCAACCTCCTCTCCGAGGAGGCATCAACCGAGGCCTATGCCCAGGGGAAAGGCACCAGCGGGGATGAACCTGGGGAGGCGCCCAGGTATGTCTGGACCCAGTCCCCGCAGCCTGCCCCTTGGTGGGGCAGTACCCCCGGAGGCCAGGAAGGTCTGGGCAAGGCTGGCCAGGGGCAGGGGACCTGCTGGGTCCTGCCCCTGGCCTGTGAGGCCTCTGAGCACAACCGGCCCTCTCCCACTGGAAGACCTCCACGGCTGCCTCCAAAGTCCTGTTTGCAAACACTCCCGCCCGCTGTTCACGCCAGGCTCGCACAGTGCTCCCAAGCCCGGGAGAAAAGCGCTTCGGGGTGGTGCTCTCTCCGGGCCCTTGCCCCTGAGCCTGGGGGCAAGGCAGGGGGAACACACTCCCAGGCCAAGGCAGAACCACATGCCCACGTCTGTTCCTGTCCCCTGCACCGGCAGAGAGCTTGGGGGAGCCAGAGTCTGTCAGGCAGCTGCTGGGTTGGCCGCCTGTGTGGGAAGGGGCAGAGCCGCCCTAGGGGCAAGTTGGGCCTCTTGCTCTCCCTGCTGCCCTGAGGCTGCTGGGCCAAAGAGGTCTTGGGCATCAAGCCCCTTACTGGTCCCTTCCCTCTGACGAGGCCCTCTGAGCTCCAGCACCTTGCAGTGTGGAGACAGCCCCTGCCAGCAACCTCCTCTCCAAGGAGGCCTCAACCGAGGCCTAGGCCCAGGGGAAAGGCACCAGCGGGGATGAGCCTGGGGAGGCGCCCGGGCATGTCTGGACCCAGTCCCCGCAGCCTGCCCCTTGGTGGGGCAGCACCCCCGGAGGCCAGGAAGGTCTGGGCAAGGCTGCCAGGGGCAGGGACACTGCTGGGTCCTGCCCCTGGCCTGTGGGGCGTCTGAGCACAACCGGCACTCTCCCGCTGGAAGACCTCCCCGTCTGCCTCGAAAGGCCGGTTTGCAAGCACTCCCGCCCGCTGTTCCCGCCAGGCACGCACAATGCTCCCAAGCCCGGGAGAAAAGTGCTTCGGGGTGGTGCTCTCACCGGGCCCTTGCCCCTGAGCCTGGGGGCCAGGCAGGGGGAACACACTCCCAGGCCAAGGCAGAAAGACATGCACACGTCTTTTCCTGCCCCCTACACCGGCAGAGAGCTCAGGGGAGCCAGAGACTGCCAGGCTGCTCCTGGGCTGGCCGCCTGTGTGGGACGGGGCGGAGCCGACCTAGGGGCAAGTTGGGCCTCTTGCTCTCCCTGCTGCCCTGAGGCTGCTGGGTCAAAGATGTCTTGGGCATCCAGCCCTTTGCTGGTCCCTTCCCTCTGACGAGGCCCTCTGATCTCCAGCACCTTGCAGTGTGGAGACAGCCCCTGCCAGCAACCTCCTCTCCAAGGAGGCCTCAACCGAGGCCTAGGCCCAGGGGAAAGGCACCAGCGGGGATGAGCCTGGGGAGGCGCCCGGGCATGTCTGGACCCAGTCCCCGCAGCCTGCCCCTTGGTGGGGCAGTACCCCCGGAGGCCAGGAAGGTCTGGGCAAGGCTGGCCAGGGTCAGGGGCCCTGCTGGGTCCTGCCCCTGGCCTGTGGGGCCTCTGAGCACAACCGGCCCTCTCCCACTGGAAGACCTCCCCGGCTGCCTCCAAAGTCCTGTTTGCAAACACTCCCGCCCGCTGTTCACGCCAGGCTCGCACAATGCTCCCAAGCCCGGGAGAAAAGCGCTTCGGGGTGGTGCTCTCTCCGGGCCCTTGCCCCTGAGCCTGGGGGCCAGGCAGGGGGTCCACACTCCCAGGCCAAGGCAGAACCACATGCACACGTCTGTTCCTGACCCCTGCACCGGCAGAGAGCTTGGGGGAGCCAGAGTCTGTCAGGCAGCTGCTGGTTTGGCCGCCTGTGTGGGAAGGGGCAGAACCGCCCTAGGGGCAAGTTGGGACTCTTGCTCTCCCTGCTGCCCTGAGGCTGCTGGGCCAAAGACGTCTTGGGCATCCAGCCCCTTACTGGTCCCTTCCCTCTGACGAGGCCCTCTGAGCTCCAGCACCTTGCAGTGTGGAGACAGCCCCTGCCAGCAACCTCCTCTCCAAGGAGGCCTCAACCGAGGCCTAGGCCCAGGGGAAAGGCACCAGCGGGGATGAGCCAGGGGAGGCGCCCGAGCATGTCTGGACCCAGTCCCCGCAGCCTGCCCCTTGGTGGGGCAGTACCCCCGGAGGCCAGGAAGGTCTGGGTAAGGCTGGCCAGGGGCAGGGGCCCTGCTGGGTCCTGCCCCTGGCCTGTGGGGCCTCTGAGCACAACCGGCCCTTTCCCACTGGAAGACCTCCCCGGCTGCCTCCAAAGGCCGGTTTGCAAGCACTCCCGCCCACTGTTCCCGCCAGGCGCGCACAATGCTCCCAAGCCCGGGAGAAAAGCGCTTCGGGGTGTTGGTCTCTCCGGGCCCTTGCCCCTGAGCCTGGGGGCCAGGCAGGGGATCCACAGTCCCAGGCCAAGGCACAACAACATGCACACGTCTGTTCCTGCCCCCTCCACCGGCAGAGAGCTGGGGGGAGCCAGAGTCTGTCAGGCAGCTGCTGGGCGGGCCGCCTGTGTGGGAAGGGGCAGAGCCGACCTAGGGGCAAGTTGGGCCTCTTGCCCTCCCTGCTGCCCTGAGGCTGCTGGGCCAAAGAGGTCTTGGGCATCCAGCCCCTTGCTGGTCCCTTCCCTCTGACGAGGCCCTCTGAGCTCCAGCACCTTGCAGTGTGGAGACAGCCCCTGCCAGCAACCTCCTCTCCAAGGAGGCCTCAACCGAGGCCTAGGCCCAGGGGAAAGGCACCAGCGGGGATGAGCCAGTGGAGGCGCACGGGCATATCAGGACCCAGTCCCCGCAGCCTGCCCCTTGGTGGGGCAGTACCCCCGGAGGCCAGGAAGGTCTGGGCAAGGCTGGCCAGGGGCAGGGTCCCTGCTGGGTCCTGCCCCTGGCCTGTGGGGCCTCTGAGCACAACCGGCCTCTCCCACTGGAAGACCTCCCCGGCTGCCTCCAAAGGCCGGTTTGCCAACACTCCCTCCCGCTGTTCCCGCCAGGCACGCACAACGCTCCCAAGGCCAGGAGAAAAGCGCTTCGGGGTGTTGCTCTCTCCGGGACCTTGCCCCTGAGCCTGGGGTCCAGGCAGTGGGTCCACACTCCCAGACCAAGGCAGAACCACATGCACACGTCTGTTCCTGACCCCTGCACCGGCAGAGAGCTCGGGGGAGCCAGAGTCTGTCAGGCAGCTGCTGGGTTGGCTGCCTGTGTGGGAAGGGGCAGAGCCGACCTAGGGGCAAGTTGGGCCTCTTGCTCTCCCTGCTGCCCTGAGGCTGCTGGGCCAAAGAGGTCTTGGCTATCCAGCCCCTTGCTGGTCCCTTCCCGCTGACGAGGCCCTCTGAGCTCCAGCACCTTGCAGTGTGGAGACAGCCCCTGCCAGCAACCTCCTCTCCAAGGAGGCATCAACCGAAGCCTATGCCCAGGGGAAAGGCACCAGCGGGGATGAGCCTGGGGAGGCGCCCAGGCATGTCTGGACCCAGTCCCCGCAGCCTGCCCCTTGGTGGGGCAGTACCCCCTGAGGCCAGGAAGGTCTGGGCAAGGCTGGCCAGGGGCAGGGGACCTGCTGGGTCCTGCCCCTGGCCTGTGAGGCCTCTGATCACAACCGGCCCTCTCCCACTGGAAGACCTCCACGGCTGCCTCCAAAGTCCTGTTTGCAAACATCCCGCCCGCTGTTCACGCCAGGCTCGCACAATGCTCCCAAGCCCGGGAGAAAAGCGTTTCGGGGTGGTGTTCTCTCTGGACCCAAGAAAGACCTCCCGGGCTGCCCCCAAATGCCGGTTTGCAAGCACTCCCACTCGCTGTTCCCGCCATCCGTGCAAATGCTCCAAGCCCAGGAGAAAAGCCCTTCAGGGTGGTGCTCTCTCCCGGCCCTTGGAAGACCTCCCCGGCTGCCTCCAAAGGCTGGATTTCAAGTACTCCCTCCCGCTGTCCCGCCAGCCGCACACAATGCTCCCAATCACGGGAGAAAAGCGCTTCGGGGTGGTGCTCTCTACGGGCCCTTGGAAGACCTCCCCGTTTGTCTCCAAAGGCCGGTTTGCAAGCACTCATGCCCGCTGTTCCCACCAGCCGCGCACAATGCTCCCAAGCCTAGGAGAAAAGCGCTTCGGGGTGGTGCTCTCTCCCGGCCCTTGGAAGACCTCCCCGGCTGCCTCCAAAGGCCGGTTTGCAAGCACTCAATCCCGCTGTTCCCGCCAGCCGCGCACAATGCTCCCAAGCCCGGGAGAAAAGCGCTTCGGGGTGGTGCTCTCTCCCGGCCCTTGGAAGACCTCCCCGGCTCCCTCCAAAGGCTGGTTTTCAAGAACTCCCTCCCGCTGACCCGCCAGCCGCACACAATGCTCCCAAGCCCGGGAGAAAAGCATTTTGGGGTGGTCTCTCTCCGGGCCCTTGGAAGACTCCCCGGCTGCCTCTAAAGGCCGGTTTGCAAGCACTCATGTCCTCTGTTCCCGACAGCCGCGAACAATGCTCCCAATTCCGTGAGAAAAGTGCTTCGGGATGGTGCTCTCTCCGGGCCCTTGGAAGACCTCCCAAGCTGCCTCCAAAGGCCGGTTTGCAAGCACTCCCGCCCGCTGTTCCCGCCAGCCTCGCACAATGCTCCCAAGACCGGGAGAAAAGCGCTTCGGGGTGGTGTTCTCTCCGTGCCAATGGAGGACCTCCCTGGCTGCCCCCAAAGGCCGGTTTGCAAGCACTCCCACTCGCTGTTCCCGCCATCCGCGCACAATGCTCCCAAGCCCGGGAGAAAAGCATTTTGGGGTGGTGCTCACACCGGGCCCTGGAAGACCTCCCCGGCTGCCTCCAAAGGACGGTTTTCAAGCACTCCTGCCTGCTGTTCCCGCCACCCGCGCAAAATGCTCCCAAGCCCGGGAGAAAAGCGCTTCGGGGTGGTGCTCTCTACAGGCCCTTGGAAGACCTCCCCGGCTGCCTCCAAAGGACGGTTTGCAAGGACTCCTTCCTGCTGTTCCCGCCAGCCACGCACAATGCTCCCAAGCCCGGGAGAAAAGTGCTTCGGGGTGGTGATCTCTCCGGGCCCTTGGAAGTCGTCCCCGGCTGCCTCCAAAGGCCGGTTTGCAAGCACTCATGCCCGTTGTTCCCACCAGCCGCGCACAATGCTCCCAAGCCCGGGAGAAAAGCATTTTGGGGTGGTGCTCACTCCGGGCACTTGGAAGACCTCCCCGGCTGCCTCCAAAGGCCCGTTTGCAAGCAGTCCTGCCTGCTGTTCCCGCCAGCCGCGCACAATGTTCCCAAGCCCGGGAGAAAAGCGCTTCGGGGTGGTGCTCTCTCCGGGCACTTTCAAGACCTCCCCGGCTGCCTCCAAAGGCCGGTTTGTAAGTACTCATTCCCGCTGCTTCCGCCAGCCACGCACAATGCTCCCAAGCCCGGGAGAGAAGCATTTTGGGGTGGTGCTCTCTCCGGGCCCTTGGAAGACCTCCCGGGCTGCCTCCAAAGGCCGGTTTGCAAGCATTCATGTCCGTTGTTCCCGACAGCCGCGCACAATGCTCCCAAGCCCGAGAGAAAAGCATTTTGGGGTGGTGATCAGTCCGGCCCTTGGAAGACCTCCCCGGCTGCCTCCAAAGGACAGTTTGCAAGCACTCATGCCCACTGTTCCCGCCAGCCGCGCACAATGCTCCCAAGACCGTGAGAAAAGCGCTTCGGGGTGGTGTTCTCTCAGGGACCATGGAGGACCTCCCCGGCTGCCCCCAAAGGCCGGTTTGCAAGCATTCCCACTCGCTGTTCCCGCCAGGCACACACAATGTTCCAAAACCCCGGAGAAAAGCGCTTCGGGGTGGTGGTCTCTCCGGGCCCCTGCCCCTGAGCCTGGGGGCCAGGCAGGGGATCCACAATCCCAGGCCAAGGCAGAACCACATGGACACGTCTGTTCCTGCCCCCTGCACCGGGAGAGAGCTCGGGGGAGCCAGAGTCTGTCAGGCAGCTGCTGGGCTGGCCGCCTGTGTGGGAAGTGGCAGAGCCGACCTAGGGGCAAGTTGGGCCTCTTGCTCTCCCTGCTGCCCTGAGGCTGCTGGGCCAAAGAGGTCTTGGGCATCCAACCCCTTGCTGGTCCCTTCCCTCTGACGAGGCCCTCTGAGCTCCAGCACCTTGCAGTGTGGAGACAGCCCCTGCCAGCAACCTCCTCTCCAAGGAGGCCTAAACCGAGGCCTAGGCACAGGGGAAAGGCACCAGCGGGGATGAGCCTGGGGAGGCGCCCGGGCATGTATGGACCCAGTCCCCGCAGCCTGCCCCTTGGTGGGGCAGTACCCCCGGAGGCCAGGAAGGTCTGGGAAAGGCTGGCCAGGGGCAGGGGACCTGCTGGGTCCTGCCCCTGGCCTGTGGGGCCTCTGAGCACAACCGGCCCTCTCCCACTGGAAGACGTCCCCGGCTGCCTCCAAAGGCCGGTTTGCAAGCACTCCCGCCCACTGTTCCAACCAAGGGCGCACAACGCTCCCAAGCCCGGGAGAAAATCGCCTCGGGGTGGTGCTCTCTCCGGGCCCTTTCCCCTGAGCCTGGGGGCCAGGCAGGGGGTCCACACTCCCAGGCCAAGGCAGAACGACATGCACACGTCTGTTCCTGCCCCATGCACCGGCAGAGAGCTCGGGGGAGCCAGAGTCTGTCAGGCAGCTGCTGGGCTGGCCGCCTGTGTGGGAAGGGGCAGAGCCGACCTAGGGGCAAGTTGGGCCTCTTGCTCTCCCTGCTGCCCTGAGGCTGCTGGGCCAAAGAGATCTTGGGCATCCAGCCCCTTGCTTGTCCCTTCCCTCTGACGAGGCCCTCTGAGCTCCAGCACCTTGCAGTGTGGAGACAGCCCCTGCCAGCAACCTCCTCTCCAAGGAGGCCTCAACCGAGGCCTAGGCCCAGGGGAAAGGCACCAGCGGGGATGAGCCTGGGGAGGCGCCCGGGCATGTCTGGACCCAGTCCCCGCAGCCTGCCCCTTGGTGGGGCAGTACCCCCGGAGGCCAGGAAGGTCTGGGCAAGGCTGCCAGGGGCAGGGACACTGCTGGGTCCTGCCCCTGGCCTGTGGGGCGTCTGAGCACAACCGGCACTCTCCCGCTGGAAGACCTCCCCGGCTGCCTCCAAAGGCCGGTTTGCAAGCACTCCTGCCCGCTGTTCCCGCCAGGCACGCACAATGCTCCCAAGCCCGGGAGAAAAGCGCTTCGGGGTGGTGCTCTCTCCGGGCCCTTGCCCCTGAGCCTGGGGGACAGGCAGGGGGAACACACTCCCAGGCCAGGCAGAACGAAATGCACACGTCTGTTCCTGCCCCCTACACCGGCAGAGAGTTCGGGGGAGCCAGAGACTGCCAGGCTGCTGCTGGGCTGGCTGCCTGTGTGGGACGGGGTAGAGCCGACCTAGGGGCAAGTTGGGCCTCTTGCTCTCCCTGCTGCCCTGAGGCTGCTGGGTCAAAGAGGTCTTGGGCATCCAGCCCTTTGCTGGTCCTTTCCCTCTGACGAGGCCCTCTGAGCTCCAGCACCTTGCAGTGTGCAGACAGCCCCTGCCGGCAACCTCCTCTCCAAGGAGGCCTCAACCGAGGCCTAGGCTCAGGGGAAAGGCACCAGCGGGGATGAGCCTGGGGAGGCGCCCGGGCATGTCTGGACCCAGGCCCCGCAGCCTGCCCCTTGGTGGGGTAGTACCCCCGGAGGCCAGGAAGGTCTGGGCAAGGCTGCCAGAGGCAGGGACACTGCTGGGTCCTGCCCCTGGCCTGTGGGGCCTCTGAGAACAACTGGCACTCTCCCGCTGGAAGACCTCCCCGGCTGCCTCCAAAGGCTGGTTTGCAAGCACTCAATCCCGCTGTTCACGCCAGCTGCGCACAATGCTCCCAAGCCCGGGAGAAAAGCATTTTGGGGTGGTGCTCACTCCGGGCTTTGGAAGACCTCCCCGGCTGCCTCCAAGGCCGGTTTGCAAGCACTTCTGCCTGCTGTTCCCGCCACCCGCGCACAATGCTCCCAAGCCCGGGAGAAAAGCGTTTCGGGGTGGTGTTCTCTCTGGGCCCAAGAAAGACCTCCCGGGCTGCCCCCAAATGCCGGTTTGCAAGCACTCCCACTCGCTGTTCCCGCCATCCGTGCAAATGCTCCAAGCCCAGGAGAAAAGCCCTTCAGGGTGGTGCTCTCTCCCGGGCCTTGGAAGACCTCCCCGGCTGCCTCCAAAGGGTGGATTTCAAGTACTCCCTCCCGCTGTCCCGCCAGCCGCACACAATGCTCCCAATCACGGGAGAAAAGCGCTTCGGGGTGGTGCTCTCTACGGGCCCTTGGAAGACCTCCCCGTTTGTCTCCAAAGGCCGGTTTGCAAGCACTCATGCCCGCTGTTCCCGCCAGCCGCGCACAATGCTCCCAAGCCTAGGAGAAAAGCGCTTCGGGGTGGTGCTCTCTCCCGGCCCTTGGAAGACCTCCCCGGCTGCCTCCAAAGGCCGGTTTGCAAGCACTCAATCCCGCTGTTCCCGCCAGCCGCGCACAATGCTCCCAAGCCCGGGAGAAAAGCGCTTCGGGGTGGTGCTCTCTCCTGGCCCTTGGAAGACCTCCCCGGCTGCCTCCAAAGGCTGGTTTTCGAGAACTCCCTCCCGCTGACCCGCCAGCCGCACACAATGCTCCCAAGCCCGGGAGAAAAGCATTTTGGGGTGGTCTCTCTCCGGGCCCTTGGAAGACTCCCCGGCTGCCTCTAAAGGCCGGTTTGCAAGCACTCATGTCCTCTGTTCCCGACAGCCGCGAACAATGCTCCCAATTCCGTGAGAAAAGTGCTTCGGGATGGTGCTCTCTCCGGGCCCTTGGAAGACCTCCCAAGCTGCCTCCAAAGGCCGGTTTGCAAGCACTCCCGCCCGCTGTTCCCGCCAGCCTCGCACAATGCTCCCAAGACCGGGAGAAAAGCGCTTCGGGGTGGTGTTCTCTCCGTGCCAATGGAGGACCTCCCTGGCTGCCCCCAAAGGCCGGTTTGCAAGCACTCCCACTCGCTGTTCCCGCCAGCCACGCACAATCCTCCAAAACCCCGGAGAAAAGCGCTTCGGGGTGGTGTTCTCTCCGTGCCCATGGAAGACCTCCCGAGGTGCCCCCAAAGGCTGGTTTGGAAGCACTCCGACTCGCTGTTCCCGCCATCCGCGCACAATGCTCCCAAGCCCGGGAGAAAAGCATTTTGGGGTGGTGCTCACACCGGGCCCTGGAAGACCTCCCCGGCTGCCTCCAAAGGACGGTTTTCAAGCACTCCTGCCTGCTGTTCCCGCCACCCGCGCAGAATGCTCCCAAGCCCGGGAGAAAAGCGCGTCGGGGTGGTGCTCTCTACAGGCCCTTGGAAGACCTCCCCGGCTGCCTCCAAAGGCCGGTTTGCAAGGACTTCTTCCTGCTGTTCCCGCCAGCCACGCACAATGCTCCCAAGCCCGGGAGAAAAGCATTTTGGGGTGGTGCTCACTCCGGGCCCTTGGAAGACCTCCTCGGCTGCCTTCGAAGGCCAGTTTGCAAGCAGTCCTGCCTGCTGTTCCCGCCAGCCGCGCACAATGCTCCCAAGCCCGGGAGAAAAGCGCTTCGGGGTGGTGCTCTCTCCGGGCCCTTGGAAGACGTCCCCGGCTGCCTCCAAAGGCCGGTTTGCAAGCACTCATGCCCGTTGTTCCCACCAGCCGCGCACAATGCTCCCAAGCCCGGGAGAAAAGCATTTTGGGGTGGTGCTCACTCCGGGCCCTTGGAAGACCTCCCCGGCTGCCTCCAAAAGCCAGTTTGCAAGCAGTCCTGCCTGCTGTTCCCGCCAGCCGCGCACAATGTTCCCAAGCCCGGGAGAAAAGCGCTTCGGGGTGGTGCTCTCTCCGGGCACTTTCAAGACCTCCCCGGCTGCCTCCAAAGGCCGGTTTGTAAGTACTCATGCCCGCTGCTTCCGCCAGCCACGCACAATGCTCCCAAGCCCGGGAGAAAAGCATTTTGGGGTGGTGCTCTCTCCGGGCCCTTGGAAGACCTCCCGGGCTGCCTCCAAAGGCTGGTTTGCAAGCATTCATGTCCGTTGTTCCCGACAGCCGCGCACAATGCTCCCAAGCCCGAGAGAAAAGCATTTTGGGGTGGTGCTCTCTCCGGGCCCTTGGAAGACCTCCCGGGCTGCCTCCAAAGGCCGGTTTGCAAGCATTCATGTCCGTTGTTCCCGACAGCCGCGCACAATGCTCCCAAGCCCTGGAGAAAAGCGCTTCGGGGTGGTGTTCTCTAAGGGACCATGGAGGACCTCCCCGGCTGCCCCCAAAGGCCGGTTTGCAAGCATTCCCACTCGCTGTTCCCGCCAGGCACACACAATGTTCCAAAACCCCGGAGAAAAGCGCTTCGGGGTGGTGCTCTCTCCGCGCCCTTGGAAGACTTCTCTGGCTGCCGCCAAAGGCCGGTTTGCAAGAATTCCCTCCCGCTGTCCCACCAGCTGCACACAATGCTCCAAAACCCGAGAGAAAAGCGCTTCGAGGTGGTGCTCTCTCCGGGCCCTTGGAAGACCTCCCGGGCTGCCTCCAAAGGCCGGTTTGCAAGCACTCATGTCCGCTGTTCCTGACAGCCGCGCACAATGCTCCCAAGCCCGGGAGAAAAGCATTTTGGGGTGCTGATCAGTCCGGGCCCTTGGAAGACGTCCCCGGCTGCCTCCAAAGGACAGTTTGCAAGAACTCATGCCCGCTGTTCCCGCCAGGCACGCACAATGCTCCCAAGCCCGGGAGAAAAGCGCTTCGGGGTGGTGCTCTCACCGGGCCCTTGCCCCTGAGCCTGGGGGCAATGCAGGGGGAACACACTCCCAGGCCAAGGCAGAACCACATGCAAACGTCTGTTCCTGGTCCCTGCACCGGCAGAGAGCTCGGGGGAGCCAGAGTATGCCAGGCAGCTGCTGGGTTGGCGGCCTGTGTGGAAAGGGGCAGAGCCGACCTAGGGGCAAGTTGGGCCTCTTGCTCTCCCTGCTGCCCTGCGGCTGCTGGGCCAAAGAGGTCTTGGGCATCCAGCCCCTTGCTGGTCCCTTCCCTCTGATGAGGCCCTCTGAGCTCAAGCACCTTGCAGTGTGGAGACAGCCCCTGCCAGCAACCTCCTCTCCAAGGCGGCCTCAACCGAGGCCTAGGCCCAGGGGAAAGGCACCAGCGGGGATGAGCCTGGGGAGGCGCCCGGGCATGTCTGGACCCAGTCCCCAGAGCCTGCCCCTTGGTGGGGCAGTACCCCCGGAGGCCAGGAAGGTCTGTGCAAGGCTGCCAGGGGCAGGGACAGCGCTGGGTCCTGCCCCTGGCCTGTGGGGCCTCTGAGCACAACCGGCCCTCTCCCACTGGAAGACCTCCCCGGCTGCCTCCAAAGGCCGGTTTGCAAGCGCTCCCGGCCACTGTTACCAGCAGGCGGGCACAATGCTCCTAAGCCCGGAAGAAAAGCGCTTCAGGGTGGTGCTCTCTCTGGGCCCTTGCCCCTGAGCCTGGGGGCAAGGCAGGGTGTCCACACTCCCAGGCCAAGGCAGAACCACATGCACACGTCTGACCTGCCCCCTGCACCGGCAGAGAGCTCGGGGGAGCCAGAGTCTGTCAGGCAGCTGCTGGGCTGGCCGCCTGTGTGGGAAGTGGCAGAGCCGACCTAGGGGCAAGTTGGGCCTCTTGCTCTCCCTGCTGCCCTGAGGCTGCTGGGCCAAAGAGGTCTTGGGCATCCAGCCCCTTGCTGGTCCCTTCCCTCTGACGAGGCCCTCTGAGCTCCAGCACCTTGCAGTGTGGAGACAGCCCCTGCCAGCAACCTCCTCTCCAAGGAGGCCTCAACCGAGGCCTAGGCCCAGGGGAAAGGCACCAGCGGGGATGAGCCTGGGGAGGCGCCCGGGCAGGCGCCCGGGCATGTCTGGACCCAGTCCCCGCAGCCTGCCCTTGGTGGGGCAGTACCCCCGGAGGCCAGGAAGGTCTGGGCAAGG
Organism: Dama dama; assembly: GCF_033118175.1. NCBI lineage: Eukaryota > Metazoa > Chordata > Mammalia > Artiodactyla > Cervidae > Dama > Dama dama. The sequence continues at coordinate 666,416 of NW_026870873.1, forward strand.
CTGGCCAGGGGCAGGGGCACTGCTGGGTCCTGCCCCTGGCCTGTGGGGCCTCTGAGCACAACCGGCCCTCTCCCACTGGAAGAACTCCCCGGCTGCCTCCAAAGGCCAGTTTGCCAACACTCCCGCCCGCTGTTCCCGCCAGGCACGCACAATGCTCCCAAGCCCGGGAGAAAAGCACTTCGGTGTGGTGCTCTCCTCGGGCCCTTGCCCCTGAGCCTGGGGGCCAGGCAGTTGGTCCACACTCCTAGACCAAGGCAGAACCACATGCACACGTCTGTTCCTGACCCCTGCACCGGCAGAGAGCTCGGGGGAGCCAGAGTCTGTCAGGCAGCTGCTGGGCTGGCCGCCTGTGTGGGAAGGGGCAGAGCCGACCTAGGGGCAAGTTGGGCCTCTTCCTCTCCCTGCTGCCCTGAGGCTGCTGGGCTAAAGAGGTCTTGGGCATCCAGCCCCTTGCTGGTCCCTTCCCTCTGACGAGGCCCTCTGAGCTCCAGCACCTTGCAGTGTGGAGACAGCCCCTGCCAGCAACCTCCTCTCCAATGAGGCCTCAACCGAGGCCTAGGCCCAGGGGAAAGGCACCAGCGGGGATGAGCCTGGGGAGGCGCCCGGGCATGTCTGGACCCAGTCCCCGCAGCCTGCCCCTTGGTGGGGCAGTACCCCCGGAGGCCAGGAAGGTCTGTGCAAGGCTGCCAGGGGCAGGGACAGCGCTGGGTCCTGCCCCTGGCCTGTGGGACGTCTGAGCACAACCGGCACTCTCCCGCTGGAAGACCTCCCCGTCTGCCTCGAAAGGCCGGTTTGCAAGCACTCCCGCCCGCTGTTCCCGCCAGGCACGCACAATGCTCCCAAGCCCGGTAGAAAAGCGCTTCGGGGTGGTGCTCTCTCCGGGCCCTTGCCCCTAAGCCTGCGGGCCAGGCAGGGGGAACACACTCCCAGGCCAAGACAGAACGACATGAACACGTCTGTTCCTGCCCCCTACACCGGCAGAGAGCTCGGGGGAGCCAGAGTCTCTCAGGCAGGTGCTGGGCTGGCCGCCTGTGTGGGAAGGGGCAGAGCCGACCTAGGGGCAAGTTGGGCCTCTTGCTCTCCCTGCTGCCCTGAGGCTGCTGGGCCAAAGACGTCTTGGGCATCCAGCCCTTTGCTGGTCCCTTCCCTCTGACGAGGCACTCTGAGCTCCAGCACCTTGCAGTGTGGAGACAGCACCTGCCAGCAATCTCCTCTCCAAGGAGGCCTCAACCGAGGCCTAGGCCCAGGGGAAAGGCACCAGCGGGGATGAGCCTGGAGAGGCGCCCGGGCATGTCTGGACCCAGTCCCCGCAGCCTGCCCCTTGGTGGGGCAGTACCCCTGGAGGCCAGGAAGGTCTGGGCAAGGCTGACCAGGGGCAGGGGACCTGCTGGGTCCTGCCCCTGGCCTGTGGGGCCTCTGAGCACAAACGGCCCTCTCCCACTGGAAGACCTCCCCGGCTGACTCCAAAGGCCGTTTTGCACGCACTCCCGCCCACTGTTCCCACCAAGCGCGCACAATGCTCCCATCCCGGGAGAAAAGCGCTTCGGGGTGGTGCTCTCTCCGGGCCCTTGCCCCTGAGACTGGGGGCCAGGCAGGGGGTCCACACTCCCAGGCCAAGGCAGAACCACATGCACACGTCTGTTCCTGCCCCCTGCACCGGCAGAGAGCTCGGGGGAGCCAGAGTCTGTCAGGCAGCTGCTGGGCTGGCCGCCTGTGTGGGAAGGGGCAGAGCCGACCTAGGGGCAAGTTGGGCCTCTTGCTCTCCCTGCTGCCCTGAGGCTGCTGGGCCAAAGAGGTCTTGGGCATCCATCCCGTTGCTGGTCCCTTCCCTCTGACGAGGCCCTCTGAGCTCCAGCACCTTGCAGTGTGGAGACAGCCCCTGCCAGCAACCTCCTCTCCAAGGAGGCCTCAACCGAGGCCTAGGCCCAGGGGAAAGGCACCAGCGGGGATGAGCCTGGGGAGGCGCCCGGGCATGTCTGGACCCATTCCCCGCAGCCTACCCCTTGGTGGGGCTGTAACCCCGGAGGCAGGAAGGTCTGGGCAAGGCTGGCCAGGGGCAGGGGCCCTGCTGGGTCCTGCCCCTGGCCTGTGGGGCCTCTGAGCACAACCGGCCCTCTCCCACTGGAAGACCTCCCCGGCTGCCTCCAAAGGCCGGTTTGCACGCACTCCCGCCCACTGTTCCCACCAAGCACGCACAATTCTCCGAAGCCCGGGAGAAAAGCGCTTCGGGGTGGTGCTCTCTCCGGGCCCTTGCCCCTGAACCTGGGGGCCAGGCAGTTGGTTCACACTCGGAGACCAAGGCAGAACCACATGCACACGTCTGTTCCTGACCCCTGCACCGGCAGAGAGCTCGGGGGAGCCAGAGTCTGTCAGGCAGCTGCTGGGCTGGCCGCCTGTGTGGGAAGGGGCAGAGCCGACCTAGGGGCAAGTTGGGCCTCTTCCTCTCCCTGCTGCCCTGAGGCTGCTGGGCCAAAGAGGTCTTGGGCATCCAGCCCCTTGCTGGTCCCTTCCCTCTGATGAGGCCCTCTGAGCTCCAGCACCTTGCAGTGTGGAGACAGCCCTTGCCAGCAACCTCCTCTCCAAGGAGGCCTCAACCGAGGCCTAGGCCTAGGGGAAAGGCACCAGCGGGGATGAGCCTGGGGAGGCGCCCGGCCATGTCTGGACCCAGTCCCCGCAGCCTGCCCCTTGGTGGGGCAGTACCCCCGGAAGCCAGGAAGGTCTCGGCAAGGCTGCCAGGGGCAGGGACACTGCTGGGTCCTGCCCCTGGCCTGTTGGGCGTCTGAGCACAACTGGCACTCTCCCGCTGGAAGACCTCCCCGTCTGCCTCCAAAAGACGGTTTGCAAGCACTCCCACCCGCTGTTCCCCCAGGCACGCACAATGCTCCCAAGCCCGGTAGAAAAGCGCTTTGGGGTGGTGCTCTCTCCGGGCCCTTGCCCCTGAGCCTGGGGCCAGGCAAGGGGAACACTCTCCCAGGCCAAGGGAGAACGACATGCACACGTCTGTTCCTGCCCCCTACACCGGCAGAGAGCTCGGGGGAGCCAGAGACTGCCAGGCTGCTGCTGGGCTGGCTGCCTGTGTGGGACGGGGCAGAGCCGACCTAGGGGCAAGTTGGGCCTCTTGCTCTCCCTGCTGCCCTGAGGCTGCTGGGTCAAAGAGGTCTTGGGCATCCAGCCCTTTGCTGGTGCCTTCCCTCTGACGAGGCCCTCTGAGCTCCAGCACCTTGCAGTGTGGAGACAGCCCCTGCCAGCAACCTCCTCTCCAAAGAGGCCTCAACCGAGGACTACACCCAGGGGAACGGCACCGGCGGGGATGATCATGGGGAGGCGCACGGACATGTCTGGACCCAGTCTCCGCAGCCTGCCCCTTGGTGGGGCAGTACCCCCGGAGTGCAGGAAGGTCTGGGCAAGTCTGTCCATGGGCAGGGGCCCTGCTGGGTCCTGACCCTGGCCTGTGGGGCCTCTGAGCACAACCGGCCCTCTCCCACTGGAAGACCTCCCCGGCTGCCTCCAAAGGCGGGTTTGCAAGCACTCCCGCCCACTGTTCCCGCCAGGCGCGCACAATGCTCCCAAGCTCGGGAGAAAAGCGCTTCGGGGTGGTGATCTCTCCGGGCCCCTGCCCCTGAGCCTGGGGGCCAGGCAGGGGATCCACAGTCCCAGGCCAAGGCAGAACCACATGCACACGTCTGTTCCTGCCCCCTCCACCGGCAGAGAGCTGGGGGGAGCCAGAGTCTGTCAGGCAGCTGCTGGGCTGGCCGCCTGTGTGGGAAGGGGCAGAGCCGACCTAGGGGCAAGTTGGGCCTCTTGCTCTCCCTGCTGCCCTGAGGCTGCTGGGCCAAAGAGGTCTTGGGCATCCAGCCCCTTGCTGGTCCCTTCCCTCTGACGAGGCCCTCTGAGCTCCAGCACCTTGCAGTGTGGAGACAGCCCCTGCCAGCAACCTCCTCTCCAAGGAGGCCTCAACCGAGGCCTAGGCCCAGGGGAAAGGCACCAGCGGGGATGAGCCAGTGGAGGCGCACGGGCATGTCTGGACCCAGTCCCCGCAGCCTGCCCCTTGGTGGGGCAGTACCCCCGGAGGCCAGGAAGGTCTGGGCAAGGCTGGCCAGGGGCAGGGGCCCTGCTGGGTCCTGCCCCTGGCCTGTGGGGCCTCTGAGCACAACCGGCCCTCTCCCACTGGAAGACCTCCCCGGCTGCCTCCAAAGGCCGGTTGGCCAACACTCCCGCCCGCTGTTCCCGCCAGGCACGCACAATGCTCCCAAGCCCGGGAGAAAAGCGCTTCGGGGTGTTGCCCTCTCCCGGCCCTTGCCCCTGAGCCTGGGGTCCAGGCAGTGGGTCCACACTCCCAGACCAAGGCAGAACCACATGCACTCGTCTGTTCCTGACCCCTGCACCGGCAGAGAGCTCGGGGGAGCCAGAGTCTGTCAGGCAGCTGCTGGGTTGGCTGCCTGTGTGGGAAGGGGCAGAGCCGACCTAGGGGCAAGTTGGGCCTCTTCCTCTCCCTGCTGCCCTGAGGCTGCTGGGCCAAAGACGTCTTGGGCATCCAGCCCCTTGCTGGTCCCTTCCCTCTGACGAGGACCTCTGAGCTCCAGCACCTTGCAGTGTGGAGACAGCCCCTGCCAGCAACCTCCTCTCCAGGGAGGCCTCAACCGAGGCCTAGGCCCAGGGGAAAGGCACCAGCGGGGATGAGCCAGTGGAGGCGCAAGGGCATGTCTGGACCCAGTCCCCGCAGCCTACCCCTTGGTGGGGCAGTACCCCCGGAGGCCAGGAAGGTCTGGGAAAGGCTGGCCAGGGGCAGGGGACCTGCTGGGTCCTGCCCCTGGCCTGTGGGGCCTCTGAGCACAACCGGCCCTCTCCCACTGGAAGACCTCCCCGGCTGCCTCCAAAGGCCGGTTTGCAAGCGCTCCCGGCCACTGTTACCAGCAGGCGGGCACAATGCTCCTAAGCCCGGAAGAAAAGCGCTTCAGGGTGGTGCTCTCTCTGGGCCCTTGCCCCTGAGCCTGGGGGCAAGGCACGGTGTCCACACTCCCAGGCCAAGGCAGAACCACATGCACACGTCTGACCTGCCCCCTGCACCGGCAGAGAGCTCGGGGGAGCCAGAGTCTGTCAGGCAGCTGCTGGGCTGGCCGCCTGTGTGGGAAGTGGCAGAGCCGACCTAGGGGCAAGTTGGGCCTCTTGCTCTCCCTGCTGCCCTGAGGCTGCTGGGCCAAAGAGGTATTGGGCATCCAGCACCTTGCTGGTCCCTTCCCTCTGACGAGGCCCTCTGAGCTCCAGCACCTTGCAGTGTGGAGACAGCCCCTGCCAGCAACCTCCTCTCCAAGGAGGCCTCAACCGAGGCCTAGGCCCAGGGGAAAGGCACCAGCGGGGATGAGCCTGGGGAGGCGCACGGGCATATCAGGACCCAGTCCCCGCAGCCTGCCCCTTGGTGGGGCAGTACCCCCGGAAGCCAGGAAGGTCTGGGCAAGGCTGGCCAGGGGCAGGGTCCCTGCTGGGTCCTGCCCCTGGCCTGTGGGGCCTCTGAGCACAACCGGCCCTCTCCCACTGGAAGACCTCCCCGGCTGCCTCCAAAGGCGGGTTTGCCAACACTCCCGCCCGCTGTTCCCGCCAGGCACGCACAACGCTCCCAAGGCCAGGAGAAAAGCGCTTCGGGGTGTTGCACTCTCCGGGCCCTTGCCCCTGAGCCTGGGGTCCAGGCAGTGGGTCCACACTCCCAGACCAAGGCAGAACCACATGCACACGTCTGTTCCTGACCCCTGCACCGGCAGAGAGCTCGGGGGAGCCAGAGTCTGTCAGGCAGCTGCTGGGTTGGCTGCCTGTGTGGGAAGGGGCAGAGCCGACCTAGGGGCAAGTTGGGCCTCGTGCTCTCCCTGCTGCCCTGAGGCTGCTGGGCCAAAGAGGTCTTGGGCATCCAGCACCTTGCTGGTCCCTTCCCGCTGATGAGGCCCTCTGAGCTCCAGCACCTTGCAGTGTGGAGACAGCCCCTGCCAGCAACCTCCTCTCCAAGGAGGCATCAACCGAGGCCTATGCCCAGGGGAAAGGCACCAGCGGGGATGAGCCTGGGGAGGCGCCCAGGCATGTCTGGACCCAGTCCCCGCAGCCTGCCCCTTGGTGGGGCAGTACCCCCGGAGGCCAGGAAGGTCTGGGCAAGGCTGGCCAGGGGCAGGGGCCCTACTGGGTCCTGCCCCTGGCCTGTGGGGCCTCTGAGCACAACCGGCCCTCTCCCACTCGAAGAACTCCCCGGCTGCCTCCAAAGGCCAGTTTGCCAACACTCCCGCCCGCTGTTCCCGCCAGGCACGCACAATGCTCCCAAGCCCGGGAGAAAAGCACTTCGGGGTGGTGCTCTCCTCGGGCCCTTGCCCCTGAGCCTGGGGGCCAGGCAGTTGGTCCACACTCCCAGACCAAGGCAGAACCACATGCACACGTCTGTTCCTGACCCCTGCACCGGCAGAGAGCTCGGGGGAGCCAGAGTCTGTCAGGCAGCTGCTGGGCTGGCCGCCTGTGTGGGAAGGGGCAGAGCCGACCTAGGGGCAAGTTGGGCCTCTTCCTCTCCCTGCTGCCCTGAGGCTGCTGGGCCAAAGAGGTCTTGGGCATCCAGCCCCTTGCTGGTCCCTTCCCTCTGACGAGGCCCTCTGAGCTCCAGCACCTTGCAGTGTGGAGACAGCCCCTGCCAGCAACCTCCTCTCCAATGAGGCCTCAACCGAGGCCTAGGCCCAGGGGAAAGGCACCAGCGGGGATGAGCCTGGGGAGGCGCCCGGGCATGTCTGGACCCAGTCCGCGCAGCCTGCCCCTTGGTGGGGCAGTACCCCCGGAGGCCAGGAAGGTCTGTGCAAGGCTGCCAGGGGCAGGGACAGCGCTGGGTCCTGCCCCTGGCCTGTGGGACGTCTGAGCACAACCGGCACTCTCCCGCTGGAAGACCTCCCCGTCTGCCTCGAAAGGCCGGTTTGCAAGCACTCCCGCCCGCTGTTCCCGCCAGGCACGCACAATGCTCCCAAGCCCGGTAGAAAAGCGCTTCGGGGTGGTGCTCTCTCCGGGCCCTTGCCCCTAAGCCTGCGGGCCAGGCAGGGGGAACACACTCCCAGGCCAAGACAGAACGACATGAACACGTCTGTTCCTGCCCCCTACACCGGCAGAGAGCTGGGGGAGCCAGAGTCTCTCAGGCAGGTGCTGGGCTGGCCTCCTGTGTGGGAAGGGGCAGAGCCGACCTAGGGGCAAGTTGGGCCTCTTGCTCTCCCTGCTGCCCTGAGGCTGCTGGGCCAAAGACGTCTTGGGCATCCAGCCCTTTGCTGGTCCCTTCCCTCTGCCGAGGCACTCTGAGCTCCAGCACCTTGCAGTGTGGAGACAGCACCTGCCAGCAATCTCCTCTCCAAGGAGGCCTCAACCGAGGCCTAGGCCCAGGGGAAAGGCACCAGCGGGGATGAGCCTGGAGAGGCGCCCGGGCATGTCTGGACCCAGTCCCCGCAGCCTGCCCTTTGGTGGGGCAGTACCCCTGGAGGCCAGGAAGGTCTGGGCAAGGCTGACCAGGGGCAGGGGACCTGCTGGGTCCTGCCCCTGGCCTGTGGGGGCTCTGAGCACAACCGGCCCTCTCCCACTGGAAGACCTCCCCGGCTGCCTCCAAAGGCCGTTTTGCACGCACTCCCGCCCACTGTTCCCACCAAGCGCGCACAATGCTCCCATCCCGGGAGAAAAGCGCTTCGGGGTGGTGCTCTCTCCGGGCCCTTGCCCCTGAGACTGGGGGCCAGGCAGGGGGTCCACACTCCCAGGCCAAGGCAGAACCACATGCACACGTCTGTTCCTGCCCCCTCCACCGGCAGAGAGCTCGGGGGAGCCAGAGTCTGTCAGGCAGCTGCTGGGCTGGCCACCTTTGTGGGAAGGGGCAGAGCCGACCTAGGGGCAAGTTGGGCCTCTTGCTCTCCCTGCTGCCCTGAGGCTGCTGGGCCAAAGAGGTCTTGGGCATCCAGCCCTTTGCTTGTCCCTTCCCTCTGACGAGGCCCTCTGAGCTCCAGCACCTTGCAGTGTGGAGACAGCCCCTGCCAGCAACCTCCTCTCCAAGGAGGCCTCAACCGAGACCTAGGACCAGGGGAAAGGCACCAGCGGGGATGAGCCTGGGGAGGCGCCCAGGCATGTCTGGACCCAGTCCCCGCAGCCTGCCCCTTGGTGGGGCAGTACCCCCGGAGGCCAGGAAGGTCTGGGAAAGGCTGGCCAGGGGCAGCGGACCTGCTGGGTCCTGCCCCTGGCCTGTGGGGCCTCTGAGCACAACCGGCCCTCTCCCACTGGAAGACCTCCCCGGCTGCCTCCAAAGTCCTGTTTGCCAACACTCCCACCCGCTGTTCACGCCAGACTTGCACAATGCTCCCAAGCCCGGGAGAAAAGCGCTTCGGGGTGGTGCTCTCTCCGGGCCCTTGCCCCTGAGCCTGGGGGCAAGGCATGGGGAACACACTCCCAGGCCAAGGCAGAACCACATGCCCACGTCTGTTCCTGTCCCCTGCACCGGCAGAGAGCTTGGGGGAGCCAGAGTCTGTCAGGCAGCTGCTGGGTTGGCCGCCTGTGTGGGAAGGGGCAGAGCCGCCCTAGGGGCAAGTTGGGCCTCTTGCTCTCCCTGCTGCCCTGAGGCTGCTGGGCCAAAGACGTCTTGGGCATCCAGCCCCTTACTGGTCCCTTCCCTCTGACGAGGCCCTCTGAGCTCCAGCACCTTGCAGTGTGGAGACAGCCCCTGCCAGCAACCTCCTCTCCAAGGAGGCCTCAACCGAGGCCTAGGCCCAGGGGAAAGGCACCAGCGGGGATGAGCCAGGGGAGGCGCCCGAGCATGTCTGGACCCAGTCCCCGCAGCCTGCCCCTTGGTGGGGCAGTACCCCCGGAGGCCAGGAAGGTCTGGGTAAGACTGGCCAGGGGCAGGGGCCCTGCTGGGTCCTGCCCCTGGCCTGTGGGGCCTCTGAGCACAACCGGCCCTCTCCCACTGGAAGACCTCCCCGGCTGCCTCCAAAGGCCGGTTTGCAAGCGCTCCCGGCCACTGTTACCAGCAGGCGGGCACAATGCTCCTAAGCCCGGAAGAAAAGCGATTCAGGGTGGTGCTCTCTCTGGGCCCTTGCCCCTGAGCCTGGGGGCAAGGCAGGGTGTCCACACTCCCAGGCCAAGGCAGAACCACATGCACACGTCTGACCTGCCCCCTGCACCGGCAGAGAGCTCGGGGGAGCCAGAGTCTGTCAGGCAGCTGCTGGGCTGGCCGCCTGTGTGGGAAGTGGCAGAGCCGACCTAGGGGCAAGTTGGGCCTCTTGCTCTCCCTGCTGCCCTGAGGCTGCTGGGCCAAAGAGGTCTTGGGCATCCAGCCCCTTGCTGGTCCCTTCACTCTGACGAGGCCCTCTGAGCTCCAGCACCTTGCAGTGTGGAGACAGCCCCTGCCAGCAACCTCCTCTCCAAGGAGGCATCAACCGAGGCCTAGGCCCAGGGGAAAGGCACCAGCGGGGATGAGCCTGGGGAGGCGCCCGGGCATGTCTGGACCCAGTCCCCGCAGCCTGCCCCTTGGTGGGGCAGTACCCCCGGAGGCCAGGAAGGTCTGGGCAAGGCTGGCCAGGGGCAGGGGCCCTGCTGGGTCCTGCCCCTGGCCTGTGGGGCCTCTGAGCACAACCGGCCCTCTCCCACTGGAAGAACTCCCCGGCTGCCTCCAAAGGCCAGTTTGCCAACACTCCCGCCCACTGTTCCCGCCAGGCACGCACAATGCTCCCAAGCCCGGGAGAAAAGCACTTCGGGGTGGTGCTCTCCTCGGGCCCTTGCCCCTGAGCCTGGGGGCCAGGCAGTTGGTCCACACTCCCAGACCAAGGCAGAACCACATGCACACGTCTGTTCCTGACCCCTGCACCGGCAGAGAGCTCGGGGGAGCCAGAGTCTGTCAGGCAGCTGCTGGGCTGGCCGCCTGTGTGGGAAGGGGCAGAGCCGACCTAGGGGCAAGTTGGGCCTCTTCCTCTCCCTGCTGCCCTGAGGCTGCTGGGCCAAAGATGTCTTGGGCATCCAGCCCCTTGCTGGTCCCTTCCCTCTGACGAGGCCCTCTGAGCTCCAGCACCTTGCAGTGTGGAGACAGCCCCTGCCAGCAACATCCTCTCCAAGGAGGCCTCAACCGAGGCCTAGGCCCAGGGGAAAGGCACCAGCGGGGATGAGCCTGGGGAGGCGCCCGGGCATGTCTGGACCCAGTCCCCGCAGCCTGCCCCTTGGTGGGGCAGTACCCCCGGAGGCCAGGAAGATCTGGGCAAGGCTGGCCAGGGGCAGGGGCCCTGCTGGGTCCTCCCCATGGCCTGTGGGGCCTCTGAGCACAACCGGCCCTCTCCCACTGGAAGACCTCCCCGGCTGCCTCCAAAGGCCAGTTTGCCAACACTCCTGCCCGCTCTTCCCGCCAGGCACGCACAATGCTCCCAAGCCCGGGAGAAAAGCGCTTCGGGGTGGTGCTCTCTCCGGGCCCTTGCCCCTGAGCCTGTGGGCAAGGCAGGGGGAACACACTCCCAGACCAAGGCAGAAACACATGCACACGTCTGTTCCTGTCCCCTGAACCGGCAGAGAGCTCGGGGGAGCCAGACTCTCTCAGGCAGGTCTGGGCTGGCCGCCTGTGTGGGAAGGGGCAGAGCCGACCTAGGGGCAAGTTGGGCCTCTTGCTCTCCCTGCTGCCCTGAGGCTGCAGGGCCAAAGACGTCTTGGGCATCCAGCCCCTTACTGGTCCCTTCCCTCTGACGAGGCCCTCTGAGCTCCAGCACCTTGCAGTGTGGAGACAGCCCCTGCCAGCAATCTCCTCTCCAAGGAGGCCTCATCCGAGGCCTAGGCCCAGGGGAAAGGCACCAGCGGGGTTGAGCCAGGGGAGGCGCCCGGGCATGTCTGGACCCTGTCCCCGCAGCCTGCCCCTTGGTGGGGCAGTACGCCCGGAGGCCAGGAAGGTCTGGGCAAGGCTGGCCAGGGGCAGGGGCCCTGCTGGGTCCTGCCCCTGGCCTGTGGGGCCTCTGAGCACAAACGGCCCTCTCCCACTGGAAGACCTCCCCGGCTGCCTCCAAAGGCCGGTTTGCAAGCACTCCCGCCCACTGTTCCCGCCAGGCGCGCACAATGCTCCCAAGCCCGGGAGAAAAGCGCTTCGGGGTGGTGGTCTCTCCGGGCCCTTGCCCCTGAGCCTGGGGGCCAGGCAGGGGATCCACAGTCCCAGGCCAAGGCACAACAACATGCACACGTCTGTTCCTGCCCCCTCCACCGGCAGAGAGCTCAGGGGAGCCAGAGTCTGTCAGGCAGCTGCTGGGCTGGCCGCCTGTGTGGGAAGGGGCAGAGCCGACCTAGGGGCAAGTTGGGCCTCTTGCTCTCCCTGCTGCCCTGAGGCTGCTGGGCCAAAGAGGTCTTGGGCATCCAGCCCCTTGCTGGTCCCTTCCCTCTGACGAGGCCCTCTGAGCTCCAGCACCTTGCAGTGTGGAGACAGCCCCTGCCAGCAACCTCCTCTCCAAGGAGGCCTCAACCGAGGCCTAGGCACAGGGGAAAGGCACCAGCGGGGATGAGCCAGTGGAGGCGCACGGGCATATCAGGACCCAGTCCCCGCAGGCTGCCCCTTGGTGGGGCAGTACCCCCGGAGGCCAGGAAGGTCTGGGCAAGGCTGGCCAGGGGCAGGGTCCCTGCTGGGTCCTGCCCCTGGCCTGTGGGGCCTCTGAGCACAACCGGCCCTCTCCCACTGGAAGACCTCCCCGGCTGCCTCCAAAGGCGGGTTTGCCAACACTCCCGCCCGCTGTTCCCGCCAGGCACGCACAACGCTCCCAAGGCCAGGAGAAAAGCGCTTCGGGGTGTTGCTCTCTCCGGGCCCTTGCCCCTGAGCCTGGGGTCCAGGCAGTGGGTCCACACTCCCAGACCAAGGCAGAACCACATGCACACGTCTGTTCCTGACCCCTGCACCGGCAGAGAGCTCGGGGGAGCCAGAGTCTGTCAGGCAGCTGCTGGGTTGGCTGCCTGTGTGGGAAGGGGCAGAGCCGACCTAGGGGCAAGTTGGGCCTCTTGCTCTCCCTGCTGCCCTGAGGCTGCTGGGCCAAAGAGGTCTTGGGCATCCAGCCCCTTGCTGGTCCCTTCCCGCTGACGAGGCCCTCTGAGCTCCAGCACCTTGCAGTGTGGAGACAGCCCCTGCCAGCAACCTCTTCTCCAAGGAGGCATCAACCGAGGCCTATGCCCAGGGGAAAGGCACCAGCGGGGATGAGCCTGCGGAGGCGCCCGGGCATGTCTGGACCCAGTCCCCGCAGCCTGCCCCTTGGTGGGGCAGTACCCCCGGAGGCCAGGAAGGTCTGGGCAAGGCTGGCCAGGGGCAGGGGCCCTACTGGGTCCTGCCCCTGGCCTGTGGGGCCTCTGAGCACAACCGGCCCTCTCCCACTCGAAGAACTCCCCGGCTGCCTCCAAAGGCCAGTTTGCCAACACTCCCGCCCGCTGTTCCCGCCAGGCACGCACAATGCTCCCAAGCCCGGGAGAAAAGCACTTCGGGGTGGTGCTCTCCTCGGGCCCTTGCCCCTGAGCCTGGGGGCCAGGCAGTTGGTCCACACTCCCAGACCAAGGCAGAACCACATGCACACGTCTGTTCCTGACCCCTGCACCGGCAGAGAGCTCGGGGGAGCCAGAGTCTGTCAGGCAGCTGCTGGGCTGGCCGCCTGTGTGGGAAGGGGCAGAGCCGACCTAGGGGCAAGTTGGGCCTCTTCCTCTCCCTGCTGCCCTGAGGCTACTGGGCCAAATAGGTCTTGGGCATCCAGCCCCTTGCTGGTCCCTTCACTCTGACGAGGCCCTCTGAGCTCTAGCACCTTGCAGTGTGGAGACAGCCCCTGCCAGCAACATCCTCTCCAAGGAGGCCTCAACCGAGGCCTAGGCCCAGGGGAAAGGCACCAGCGGGGATGAGCCTGGGGAGGCGCCCGGGCATGTCTGGACCCAGTCCCCGCAGCCTGCCCCTTGGTGGGGCAGTACCCCCGGAGGCCAGGAAGATCTGGGCAAGGCTGGCCAGGGGCAGGGGCCCTGCTGGGTCCTCCCCATGGCCTGTGGGGCCTCTGAGCACAACCGGCCCTCTCCCACTGGAAGACCTCCCCGGCTGCCTCCAAAGGCCAGTTTGCCAACACTCCTGCCCGCTCTTCCCGCCAGGCACGCACAATGCTCCCAAGCCCGGGAGAAAAGCGCTTCGGGGTGGTGCTCTCTCCGGGCCCTTGCCCCTGAGCCTGTGGGCAAGGCAGGGGGAACACACTCCCAGACCAAGGCAGAAACACATGCACACGTCTGGTCCTGTCCCCTGCACTGGCAGAGAGCTCGGGGGAGCCAGAGTCTGTCAGGCAGGTGCTGGGCTGGCCGCCTGTGTGGGAAGGGGCAGAGCCGACCTAGGGGCAAGTTGGGACTCTTGCTCTCCCTGCTGCCCTGAGGCTGCAGGGCCAAAGACGTCTTGGGCATCCAGCCCCTTACTGGTCCCTTCCCTCTGACGAGGCCCTCTGAGCTCCAGCACCTTGCAGTGTGGAGACAGCCCCTGCCAGCAATCTCCTCTCCAAGGAGGCCTCAACCGAGGCCTAGGCCCAGGGGAAAGGCACCAGCGGGGTTGAGCCAGGGGAGGCGCCCGGGCATGTCTGGACCCTGTCCCCGCAGCCTGCCCCTTGGTGGGGCAGTACCCCCGGAGGCCAGGAAGGTCTGGGCAAGGCTGGCCAGGGGCAGGGGCCCTGCTGGGTCCTGCCCCTGGCCTGTGGGGCCTCTGAGCACAACCGGCCCTCTCCCACTGGAAGACCTCCCCGGCTGCCTCCAAAGTCCTGTTTGCAAGCACTCCCGCCCACTGTTCCCGCCAGGCGCGCACAATGCTCCCAAGCCCGGGAGAAAAGCGCTTCGGGGTGGTGGTCTCTCCGGGCCCTTGCCCCTGAGCCTGGGGGCCAGGCAGGGGATCCACAGTCCCAGGCCAAGGCACAACAACATGCACACGTCTGTTCCTGCCCCCTCCACCGGCAGAGAGCTGGGGGGAGCCAGAGTCTGTCAGGCAGCTGCTGGGCTGGCCGCCTGTGTGGGAAGGGGCAGAGCCGACCTAGGGGCAAGTTGGGCCTCTTGCTCTCCCTGCTGCCCTGAGGCTGCTGGGCCAAAGAGGTCTTGGGCATCCAGCCCCTTGCTGGTCCCTTCCCTCTGACGAGGCCCTCTGAGCTCCAGCACCTTGCAGTGTGGAGACAGCCCCTGCCAGCAACCTCCTCTCCAAGGAGGCCTCAACCGAGGCCTAGGCACAGGGGAAAGGCACCAGCGGGGATGAGCCAGTGGAGGCGCACGGGCATATCAGGACCCAGTCCCTGCAGCCTGCCCCTTGGTGGGGCAGTACCCCCGGAGGCCAGGAAGGTCTGGGCAAGGCTGGCCAGGGGCAGGGTCCCTGCTGGGTCCTGCCCCTGGCCTGTGGGGCCTCTGAGCACAACCGGCCCTCTCCCACTGGAAGACCTCCCCGGCTGCCTCCAAAGGCGGGTTTGCCAACACTCGCGCCCGCTGTTCCCGCCAGGCACGCACAACGCTCCCAAGGCCAGGAGAAAAGCGCTTCGGGGTGTTGCTCTCTCTGGGCCCTTGCCCCTGAGCCTGGGGTCCAGGCAGTGGGTCCACACTCCCAGACCAAGGCAGAACCACATGCACACGTCTGTTCCTGACCCCTGCACCGGCAGAGAGCTCGGGGGAGCCAGAGTCTGTCAGGCAGGTGCTGGGCTGGCTGCCTGTGTGGGAAGGGGCAGAGCCGACCTAGGGGCAAGTTGGGCCTCTTGCTCTCCCTGCTGCCCTGAGGCTGCTGGGCCAAAGAGGTCTTGGGCATCCAGCCCCTTGCTGGTCCCTTCCCGCTGACGAGGCCCTCTGAGCTCCAGCACCTTGCAGTGTGGAGACAGCCCCTGCCAGCAACCTCCTCTCCAAGGAGGCCTCAACCGAGGCCTAGGCCCAGGGGAAAGGCACCAGCGGGGATGAGCCTGGGGAGGCGCCCGGGCATGTCTGGACCCAGGCCCCGCAGCCTGCCCCTTGGTGGGGCAGTACCCCCGGAGGCCAGGAAGGTCTGGGCAAGGCTGCCAGGGGCAGGGACACTGCTGGGTCCTGCCCCTGGCCTGTGGGGCGTCTGAGCACAACCGGCACTCTCCCGCTGGAAGACCTCCCCGTCTGCCTCGAAAGGCCGGTTTGCAAGCACTCCCGCCCGCTGTTCCCGCCAGGCACGCACAATGCTCCCAAGCCCGGGAGAAAAGCGCTTCGGGGTGGTGCTCTCTCCGGGCCCTTGCCCCTGAGCCTGGGGGCAAGGCATGGGGAACACACTCCCAGGCCAAGGCAGAACCACATGCCCACGTCTGTTCCTGTCCCCTGCACCGGCAGAGAGCTTGGGGGAGCCAGAGTCTGTCAGGCAGCTGCTGGGTTGGCCGCCTGTGTGGGAAGGGGCAGAGCCGCCCTAGGGGCAAGTTGGGCCTCTTGCTCTCCCTGCTGCCCTGAGGCTGCTGGGCCAAAGACGTCTTGGGCATCCAGCCCCTTACTGGTCCCTTCCCTCTGACGAGGCCCTCTGAGCTCCAGCACCTTGCAGTGTGGAGACAGCCCCTGCCAGCAACCTCCTCTCCAAGGAGGCCTCAACCGAGGCCTAGGCCCAGGGGAAAGGCACCAGCGGGGATGAGCCAGGGGAGGCGCCCGAGCATGTCTGGACCCAGTCCCCGCAGCCTGCCCCTTGGTGGGGCAGTACCCCCGGTGGCCAGGAAGGTCTGGGTAAGACTGGCCAGGGGCAGGGGCCCTGCTGGGTCCTGCCCCTGGCCTGTGGGGCCTCTGAGCACAACCGGCCCTCTCCCACTGGAAGACCTCCCCGGCTGCCTCCAAAGGCCGGTTTGCAAGCGCTCCCGGCCACTGTTACCAGCAGGCGGGCACAATGCTCCTAAGCCCGGAAGAAAAGCGCTTCAGGGTGGTGCTCTCTCTGGGCCCTTGCCCCTGAGCCTGGGGGCAAGGCAGGGTGTCCACACTCCCAGGCCAAGGCAGAACCACATGCACACGTCTGACCTGCCCCCTGCACCGGCAGAGAGCTCGGGGGAGCCAGAGTCTGTCAGGCAGCTGCTGGGCTGGCCGCCTGTGTGGGAAGTGGCAGAGCCGACCTAGGGGCAAGTTGGGCCTCTTGCTCTCCCTGCTGCCCTGAGGCTGCTGGGCCAAAGAGGTCTTGGGCATCCAGCCCCTTGCTGGTCCCTTCACTCTGACGAGGCCCTCTGAGCTCCAGCACCTTGCAGTGTGGAGACAGCCCCTGCCAGCAACCTCCTCTCCAAGGAGGCCTCAACCGAGGCCTAGGCCCAGGGGAAAGGCACCAGCGGGGATGAGCCTGGGGAGGCGCCCGGGCATGTCTGGACCCAGTCCCCGCAGCCTGCCCCTTGGTGGGGCAGTACCCCCGGAGGCCAGGAAGGTCTGGGCAAGGCTGGCCAGGGGCAGGGGCCCTGCTGGGTCCTGCCCCTGGCCTGTGGGGCCTCTGAGCACAACCGGCCCTCTCCCACTGGAAGAACTCCCCGGCTGCCTCCAAAGGCCAGTTTGCCAACACTCCCGCCCACTGTTCCCGCCAGGCACGCACAATGCTCCCAAGCCCGGGAGAAAAGCACTTCGGGGTGGTGCTCTCCTCGGGCCCTTGCCCCTGAGCCTGGGGGCCAGGCAGTTGGTCCACACTCCCAGACCAAGGCAGAACCACATGCACACGTCTGTTCCTGACCCCTGCACCGGCAGAGAGCTCGGGGGAGCCAGAGTCTGTCAGGCAGCTGCTGGGCTGGCCGCCTTTGTGGGAAGGGGCAGAGCCGACCTAGGGGCAAGTTGGGCCTCTTCCTCTCCCTGCTGCCCTGAGGCTGCTGGGCCAAAGATGTCTTGGGCATCCAGCCCCTTGCTGGTCCCTTCCCTCTGACGAGGCCCTCTGAGCTCCAGCACCTTGCAGTGTGGAGACAGCCCCTGCCAGCAACATCCTCTCCAAGGAGGCCTCAACCGAGGCCTAGGCCCAGGGGAAAGGCACCAGCGGGGATGAGCCTGGGGAGGCGCCCGGGCATGTCTGGACCCAGTCCCCGCAGCCTGCCCCTTGGTGGGGCAGTACCCCCGGAGGCCAGGAAGATCTGGGCAAGGCTGGCCAGGGGCAGGGGCCCTGCTGGGTCCTGCCCCTGGCCTGTGGGGCCTCTGAGCACAACCGGCCCTCTCCCACTGGAAGACCTCCCCGGCTGCCTCCAAAGGCCAGTTTGCCAACACTCCTGCCCGCTCTTCCCGCCAGGCACGCACAATGCTCCCAAGCCCGGGAGAAAAGCGCTTCGGGGTGGTGCTCTCTCCGGGCCCTTGCCCCTGAGCCTGTGGGCAAGGCAGGGGGAACACACTCCCAGACCAAGGCAGAAACACATGCACACGTCTGTTCCTGTCCCCTGAACCGGCAGAGAGCTCGGGGGAGCCAGACTCTCTCAGGCAGGTGCTGGGCTGGCCGCCTGTGTGGGAAGGGGCAGAGCCGACCTAGGGGCAAGTTGGGCCTCTTGCTCTCCCTGCTGCCCTGAGGCTGCTGGGCCAAAGAGGTCTTGGGCATCCAGCCCCTTGCTGGTCCCTTCCCTCTGACGAGGCCCTCTGAGCTCCAGCACCTTGCAGTGTGGAGACAGCCCCTGCCAGCAACCTCCTCTCCAAGGAGGCCTCAACCGAGGCCTAGGCACAGGGGAAAGGCACCAGCGGGGATGAGCCAGTGGAGGCGCACGGGCATATCAGGACCCAGTCCCCGCAGGCTGCCCCTTGGTGGGGCAGTACCCCCGGAGGCCAGGAAGGTCTGGGCAAGGCTGGCCAGGGGCAGGGTCCCTGCTGGGTCCTGCCCCTGGCCTGTGGGGCCTCTGAGCACAACCGGCCCTCTCCCACTGGAAGACCTCCCCGGCTGCCTCCAAAGGCGGGTTTGCCAACACTCCCGCCCGCTGTTCCCGCCAGGCACGCACAACGCTCCCAAGGCCAGGAGAAAAGCGCTTCGGGGTGGTGCTCTCTCCGGGCCCTTGCCCCTGAGCCTGGGGTCCAGGCAGTGGGTCCACACTCCCAGACCAAGGCAGAACCACATGCACACGTCTGTTCCTGACCCCTGCACCGGTAGAGAGCTCGGGGGATCCAGAGTCTGTCAGGCAGCTGCTGGGTTGGCTGCCTGTGTGGGAAGGGGCAGAGCCGACCTAGGGGTAAGTTGGGCCTCTTGCTCTCCCTGCTGCCCTGAGGCTGCTGGGCCAAAGAGGTCTTGGGCATCCAGCCCCTTGCTGGTCCCTTCCCGCTGACGAGGCCCTCTGAGCTCCAGCACCTTGCAGTGTGGAGACAGCCCCTGCCAGCAACCTCCTCTCCAAGGAGGCATCAACCGAGGCCTATGCCCAGGGGAAAGGCACCAGCGGGGATGAGCCTGGGGAGGCGCCCAGGCATGTCTGGACCCAGTCCCCGCAGCCTGCCCCTTGGTGGGGCAGTACCCCCGGAGGCCAGGAAGGTCTGGGCAAGGCTGGCCAGGGGCAGGGGCCCTACTGGGTCCTGCCCCTGGCCTGTGGGGCCTCTGAGCACAACCGGCCCTCTCCCACTCGAAGAACTCCCCGGCTGCCTCCAAAGGCCAGTTTGCCAACACTCCCGCCCGCTGTTCCCGCCAGGCACGCACAATGCTCCCAAGCCCGGGAGAAAAGCACTTCGGGGTGGTGCTCTCCTCGGGCCCTTGCCCCTGAGCCTGGGGGCCAGGCAGTTGGTCCACACTCCCAGACCAAGGCAGAACCACATGCACACGTCTGTTCCTGACCCCTGCACCGGCAGAGAGCTCGGGGGAGCCAGAGTCTGTCAGGCAGCTGCTGGGCTGGCCGCCTGTGTGGGAAGGGGCAGAGCCGACCTAGGGGCAAGTTGGGCCTCTTCCTCTCCCTGCTGCCCTGAGGCTGCTGGGCCAAAGAGGTCTTGGGCATCCAGCCCCTTGCTGGTCCCTTCCCTCTGACGAGGCCCTCTGAGCTCCAGCACCTTGCAGTGTGGAGACAGCCCCTGCCAGCAACATCCTCTCCAAGGAGGCCTCAACCGAGGCCTAGGCCCAGGGGAAAGGCACCAGCGGGGATGAGCCTGGGGAGGCGCCCGGGCATATCAGGACCCAGTCCCCGCAGCCTGCCCCTTGGTGGGGCAGTACCCCCGGAGGCCAGGAAGGTCTGGGCAAGGCTGGCCAGGGGCAGGGTCCCTGCTGGGTCCTGCCCCTGGCCTGTGGGGCCTCTGAGCACAACCGGCCCTCTCCCACTGGAAGACCTCCCCGGCTGCCTCCAAAGGCGGGTTTGCCAACACTCCCGCCCGCTGTTCCCGCCAGGCACGCACAACGCTCCCAAGGCCAGGAGAAAAGCGCTTCGGGGTGTTGCTCTCTCCGGGCCCTTGCCCCTGAGCCTGGGGTCCAGGCAGTGGGTCCACACTCCCAGACCAAGGCAGAACCACATGCACACGTCTGTTCCTGACCCCTGCACCGGCAGAGAGCTCGGGGGAGCCAGAGTCTGTCAGGCAGCTGCTGGGTTGGCTGCCTGTGTGGGAAGGGGCAGAGCCGACCTAGGGGCAAGTTGGGCCTCTTGCTCTCCCTGCTGCCCTGAGGCTGCTGGGCCAAAGAGGTCTTGGGCATCCAGCCCCTTGCTGGTCCCTTCCCGCTGACGAGGCCCTCTGAGCTCCAGCACCTTGCAGTGTGGAGACAGCCCCTGCCAGCAACCTCCTCTCCAAGGAGGCATCAACCGAGGCCTATGCCCAGGGGAAAGGCACCAGCGGGGATGAGCCTGCGGAGGCGCCCGGGCATGTCTGGACCCAGTCCCCGCAGCCTGCCCCTTGGTGGGGCAGTACCCCCGGAGGCCAGGAAGGTCTGGGCAAGGCTGGCCAGGGGCAGGGGCCCTACTGGGTCCTGCCCCTGGCCTGTGGGGCCTCTGAGCACAACCGGCCCTCTCCCACTCGAAGAACTCCCCGGCTGCCTCCAAAGGCCAGTTTGCCAACACTCCCGCCCGCTGTTCCCGCCAGGCACGCACAATGCTCCCAAGCCCGGGAGAAAAGCACTTCGGGGTGGTGCTCTCCTCGGGCCCTTGCCCCTGAGCCTGGGGGCCAGGCAGTTGGTCCACACTCCCAGACCAAGGCAGAACCACATGCACACGTCTGTTCCTGACCCCTGCACCGGCAGAGAGCTCGGGGGAGCCAGAGTCTGTCAGGCAGCTGCTGGGCTGGCCGCCTGTGTGGGAAGGGGCAGAGCCGACCTAGGGGCAAGTTGGGCCTCTTCCTCTCCCTGCTGCCCTGAGGCTGCTGGGCCAAATAGGTCTTGGGCATCCAGCCCCTTGCTGGTCCCTTCACTCTGACGAGGCCCTCTGAGCTCTAGCACCTTGCAGTGTGGAGACAGCCCCTGCCAGCAACATCCTCTCCAAGAAGGCCTCAACCGAGGCCTAGGCCCAGGGGAAAGGCACCAGCGGGGATGAGCCTGGGGAGGCGCCCGGGCATGTCTGGACCCAGTCCCCGCAGCCTGCCCCTTGGTGGGGCAGTACCCCCGGAGGCCAGGAAGATCTGGGCAAGGCTGGCCAGGGGCAGGGGCCCTGCTGGGTCCTCCCCATGGCCTGTGGGGCCTCTGAGCACAACCGGCCCTCTCCCACTGGAAGACCTCCCCGGCTGCCTCCAAAGGCCAGTTTGCCAACACTCCTGCCCGCTCTTCCCGCCAGGCACGCACAATGCTCCCAAGCCCGGGAGAAAAGCGCTTCGGGGTGGTGCTCTCTCCGGGCCCTTGCCCCTGAGCCTGTGGGCAAGGCAGGGGGAACACACTCCCAGACCAAGGCAGAAACACATGCACACGTCTGGTCCTGTCCCCTGCACTGGCAGAGAGCTCGGGGGAGCCAGAGTCTGTCAGGCAGGTGCTGGGCTGGCCGCCTGTGTGGGAAGGGGCAGAGCCGACCTAGGGGCAAGTTGGGACTCTTGCTCTCCCTGCTGCCCTGAGGCTGCAGGGCCAAAGACGTCTTGGGCATCCAGCCCCTTACTGGTCCCTTCCCTCTGACGAGGCCCTCTGAGCTCCAGCACCTTGCAGTGTGGAGACAGCCCCTGCCAGCAATCTCCTCTCCAAGGAGGCCTCAACCGAGGCCTAGGCCCAGGGGAAAGGCACCAGCGGGGTTGAGCCAGGGGAGGCGCCCGGGCATGTCTGGACCCTGTCCCCGCAGCCTGCCCCTTGGTGGGGCAGTACCCCCGGAGGCCAGGAAGGTCTGGGCAAGGCTGGCCAGGGGCAGGGGCCCTGCTGGGTCCTGCCCCTGGCCTGTGGGGCCTCTGAGCACAACCGGCCCTCTCCCACTGGAAAACCTCCCCGGCTGCCTCCAAAGTCCTGTTTGCAAGCACTCCCGCCCACTGTTCCCGCCAGGCGCGCACAATGCTCCCAAGCCCGGGAGAAAAGCGCTTCGGGGTGGTGGTCTCTCCGGGCCCTTGCCCCTGAGCCTGGGGGCCAGGCAGGGGATCCACAGTCCCAGGCCAAGGCACAACAACATGCACACGTCTGTTCCTGCCCCCTCCACCGGCAGAGAGCTGGGGGGAGCCAGAGTCTGTCAGGCAGCTGCTGGGCTGGCCGCCTGTGTGGGAAGGGGCAGAGCCGACCTAGGGGCAAGTTGGGCCTCTTGCTCTCCCTGCTGCCCTGAGGCTGCTGGGCCAAAGAGGTCTTGGGCATCCAGCCCCTTGCTGGTCCCTTCCCTCTGACGAGGCCCTCTGAGCTCCAGCACCTTGCAGTGTGGAGACAGCCCCTGCCAGCAACCTCCTCTCCAAGGAGGCCTCAACCGAGGCCTAGGCACAGGGGAAAGGCCCCAGCGGGGATGAGCCAGTGGAGGCGCACGGGCATATCAGGACCCAGTCCCTGCAGCCTGCCCCTTGGTGGGGCAGTACCCCCGGAGGCCAGGAAGGTCTGGGCAAGGCTGGCCAGGGGCAGGGTACCTGCTGGGTCCTGCCCCTGGCCTGTGGGGCCTCTGAGCACAACCGGCCCTCTCCCACTGGAAGACCTCCCCGGCTGCCTCCAAAGGCGGGTTTGCCAACACTCCCGCCCGCTGTTCCCGCCAGGCACGCACAACGCTCCCAAGGCCAGGAGAAAAGCGCTTCGGGGTGTTGCTCTCTCTGGGCCCTTGCCCCTGAGCCTGGGGTCCAGGCAGTGGGTCCACACTCCCAGACCAAGGCAGAACCACATGCACACGTCTGTTCCTGACCCCTGCACCGGCAGAGAGCTCGGGGGAGCCAGAGTCTGTCAGGCAGCTGCTGGGTTGGCTGCCTGTGTGGGAAGGGGCAGAGCCGACCTAGGGGCAAGTTGGGCCTCTTGCTCTCCCTGCTGCCCTGAGGCTGCTGGGCCAAAGAGGTCTTGGGCATCCAGCCCCTTGCTGGTCCCTTCCCGCTGACGAGGCCCTCTGAGCTCCAGCACCTTGCAGTGTGGAGACAGCCCCTGCCAGCAACCTCCTCTCCAAGGAGGCCTCAACCGAGGCCTAGGCCCAGGGGAAAGGCACCAGCGGGGATGAGCCTGGGGAGGCGCCCGGGCATGTCTGGACCCAGGCCCCGCAGCCTGCCCCTTGGTGGGGCAGTACCCCCGGAGGCCAGGAAGGTCTGGGCAAGGCTGCCAGGGGCAGGGACACTGCTGGGTCCTGCCCCTGGCCTGTGGGGCGTCTGAGCACAACCGGCACTCTCCCGCTGGAAGACCTCCCCGTCTGCCTCGAAAGGCCGGTTTGCAAGCACTCCCGCCCGCTGTTCCCGCCAGGCATGCACAATGCTCCCAAGCCCGGGAGAAAAGCGCTTCGGGGTGGTGCTCTCTCCGGGCCCTTGCCCCTGAGCCTGGGGGCAAGGCATGGGGAACACACTCCCAGGCCAAGGCAGAACCACATGCCCACGTCTGTTCCTGTCCCCTGCACCGGCAGAGAGCTTGGGGGAGCCAGAGTCTGTCAGGCAGCTGCTGGGTTGGCCGCCTGTGTGGGAAGGGGCAGAGCCGCCCTAGGGGCAAGTTGGGCCTCTTGCTCTCCCTGCTGCCCTGAGGCTGCTGGGCCAAAGACGTCTTGGGCATCCAGCCCCTTACTGGTCCCTTCCCTCTGACGAGGCCCTCTGAGCTCCAGCACCTTGCAGTGTGGAGACAGCCCCTGCCAGCAACCTCCTCTCCAAGGAGGCCTCAACCGAGGCCTAGGCCCAGGGGAAAGGCACCAGCGGGGATGAGCCAGGGTAGGCGCCCGAGCATGTCTGGACCCAGTCCCCGCAGCCTGCCCCTTGGTGGGGCAGTACCCCCGGAGGCCAGGAAGGTCTGGGTAAGACTGACCAGGGGCAGGGGCCCTGCTGGGTCCTGCCCCTGGCCTGTGGGGCCTCTGAGCACAACCGGCACTCTCCCACTGGAAGACCTCCCCGGCTGCCTCCAAAGGCCGGTTTGCAAGCGCTCCCGGCCACTGTTACCAGCAGGCGGGCACAATGCTCCTAAGCCCGGAAGAAAAGCGCTTCAGGGTGGTGCTCTCTCTGGGCCCTTGCCCCTGAGCCTGGGGGCAAGGCAGGGTGTCCACACTCCCAAGCCAAGGCAGAACGACATGCACACGTCTGACCTGCCCCCTGCACCGGCAGAGAGCTCGGGGGAGCCAGAGTCTGTCAGGCAGCTGCTGGGCTGGCCGCCTGTGTGGGAAGTGGCAGAGCCGACCTAGGGGCAAGTTGGGCCTCTTGCTCTCCCTGCTGCCCTGAGGCTGCTGGGCCAAAGAGGTCTTGGGCATCCAGCCCCTTGCTGGTCCCTTCCCTCTGACGAGGCCCTCTGAGCTCCAGCACCTTGCAGTGTGGAGACAGCCCCTGCCAGCAACCTCCTCTCCAAGGAGGCCTCAACCGAGGCCTAGGCCCAGGGGAAAGGCACCAGCGGGGATGAGCCTGGGGAGGCGCCCGGGCATGTCTGGACCCAGTCCCCGCAGCCTGCCCCTTGGTGGGGCAGTACCCCCGGAGGCCAGGAAGGTCTGGGCAAGGCTGGCCAGGGGCAGGGGGCCTGCTGGGTCCTGCCCCTGGCCTGTGGGGCCTCTGAGCACAACCGGCCCTCTCCCACTGGAAGAACTCCCCGGCTGCCTCCAAAGGCCAGTTTGCCAACACTCCCGCCCGCTGTTCCCGCCAGGCACGCACAATGCTCCCAAGCCCGGGAGAAAAGCGCTTCGGGGTGGTGCTCTCTCCGGGCCCTTGCCCCTGAGCCTGGGGGCAAGGCAGGGGGAACACACTCCCAGGCCAAGGCAGAACCACATGCACACGTCTGTTCCTGACCCCTGCACCGGCAGAGAGCTGGGGGGAGCCAGAGTCTGTCAGGCAGCTGATGGGCTGGCCGCCTGTGTGGGAAGGGGCAGAGCCGACCTAGGGGCAAGTTGGGCCTCTTGCTCTCCCTGCTGCCCTGAGGCTGCTGGGCCAAAGAGGTCTTGGGCATCCAGCCCCTTGCTTGTCCCTTCCCTCTGACGAGGCCCTCTGAGCTCCAGCACCTTGCAGTGTGGAGACAGCACCTGCCAGCAATCTCCTCTCCAAGGAGGCCTGAACCGAGGCCTAGGCCCAGGGAAAAGGCACCAGCGGGGTTGAGCCAGGGGAGGCGCCCGGGCATGTCTGGACCCTGTCCCCGCAGCCTGCCCCTTGGTGGGGCAGTACCCCCGGAGGCCAGGAAGGTCTGGGCAAGGCTGGCCAGGGGCAGGGGCCCTGCTGGGTCCTGCCCCTGGCCTGTGGGGCCTCTGAGCACAACCGGCCCTTGCCCACTGGAAGACCTCCCCGGCTGCCTCCAAAGGCCGGTTTGCAAGCACTCCCGCCCACTGTTCCCGCCAGGCGCGCACAATGCTCCCAAGACCGGGAGAAAAGCGCTTCGGGGTGGTGGTCTCTCCGGGCCCCTGGCCCTGAGCCTGGGGGCCAGGCAGGGGATCCACAGTCCCAGGCCAAGGCAGAACCACATGCACACGTCTGTTCCTGCCCCCTCCACCGGCAGAGAGCTCGGGGGAGCCAGAGTCTGTCAGGCAGCTGCTGGGCTGGCCGCCTGTGTGGGAAGGGGCAGAGCCGACCTAGGAGCAAGTTGGGCCTCTTGCTCTCCCTGCTGCCCTGAGGCTGCTGGGCCAAAGAGGTCTTGGGCATCCAGCCCCTTGCTGGTCCCTTCCCTCTGACGAGGCCCTCTGAGCTCCAGCACCTTGCAGTGTGGAGACAGCCCCTGCCAGCAACCTCTTCTCCAAGGAGGCCTCAACCGAGGCCTAGGCCCAGGGGAAAGGCACCAGCGGGGATGAGCCAGTGGAGGCGCACGGGCATGTCTGGACCCAGTCCCCGCAGCCTGCCCCTTGGTGGGGCAGTACCCCCGGAGGCCAGGAAGGTCTGGGCAAGGCTGGCCAGGGGCAGGGGCCTTCCTGGGTCCTGCTCCTGGCCTGTGGGGCCTCTGAGCACAACCGGCCCTCTCCCACTGGAAGACCTCCCCGGAAGCCTCCAAAGGCCGGTTTGCCAACACTCCCGCCCGCTGTTCCCGCCAGGCACGCACAATGCTCCCAAGCCCGGGAGAAAAGCGCTTCGGGGTGTTGCCCTCTCCGGGCGCTTGCCCCTGAGCCTGGGGTACAGGCAGTGGGTCCACACTCCCAGACCAAGGCAGAACCACATGCACACGTCTGTTCCTGACCCCTGCACCGGCAGAGAGCTCGGGGGAGCCAGAGTCTGTCAGGCAGCTGCTGGGTTGGCTGCCTGTGTGGGAAGGGGCAGAGCCGACCTAGGGGCAAGTTGGGCCTCTTCCTCTCCCTGCTGCCCTGAGGCTGCTGGGCCAAAGACGTCTTGGGCATCCAGCCCCTTACTGGTCCCTTCCCTCTGACGAGGCCCTCTGAGCTCCAGCACCTTGCAGTGTGGAGACAGCCCCTGCCAGCAACCTCCTCTCCAAGGAGGCCTCAACCGAGGCCTAGGCCCAGGGGAAAGGCACCAGCGGGGATGAGCCAGTGGAGGCGCAAGGGCATGTCTGGACCCAGTCCCCGCAGCCTGCCCCTTGGTGGGGCAGTACCCCCGGAGGCCAGGAAGGTCTGGGCAAGGCTGCGAGGGGCAGGGGCCCTGCTGGGTCGTGCCCCTGGCCTGTGGGGCGTCTGAGCACAACCGGCACTCTCCCGCTGGAAGACCTCCCCGTCTGCCTCCAAAGGCCGGTTTGCAAGCACTCCCGCCCGCTGTTCCCGCCAGGCAGGCACAATGCTCCCAAGCCCGGGAGAAAAGCGCTTCGGGGTAGTGCTCTCCTCGGGCCCTTGCCCCTGAGCCTGGGGGCCAGGGAGTTGGAACACACTCCCAGGCCAAGGCAGAACGACATGCACACGTCTGTTCCTGCCCCCTACACCGGCAGAGAGCTCGGGGGAGCCAGAGACTGCCAGGCTGCTACTGGGCTGGCTGCCTGTGTGGGACGGGGCAGAGCCGACCTAGGGGCAAGTTGGGCCTCTTGCTCTCCCTGCTGCCCTGAGGCTGCTGGGTCAAAGAGGTCTTGGGCATCCAGCCCTTTGCTGGTCCCTTCCCTCTGACGAGGCCCTCTGAGCTCCAGCACCTTGCAGTGTGGAGACAGCCCCTGCCAGCAACCTCCTCTCCAAAGAGGCCTCAACCGAGTCCTACGCCCAGGGGAAAAGCACCAGCGGGGATGATTCTGGGGAGTCGCACGGACATGTCTGGACCCAGTCCCCGCAGCCTGCCCCGTGGTGGGGCAGTACCCCCGGAGGCCAGGAAGGTCTGGGCAAGGCTGGCCAGGGGCAGGGTCCCTGCTGGGTCCTGCCCCTGGCCTGTGAGGCCTCTGAGCACAACCGGCCCTCTCCCACTGGAAGACCTCCCCAGCTGCCTCCAAAGTCCTGTTTGCAAACACTCCCGCCCGCTGTTCACGCCAGGCTCGCACAATGCTCCCAAGCCCGGGAGAAAAGCGCTTCGGGGTAGTGCTCTCTCCGGGCCCTTGCCCCTGAGCCTGTGGGCCAGGCAGTGGGTCCACACTCCCAGACCAAGGCAGAACCACATGCACACGTCTGTTCCTGACCCCTGCACCGGCAGAGAGCTCGGGGGAGCCAGAGTCTGTCAGGCAGCTGCTGGGCTGGCCGCCTGTGTGGGAAGGGGCAGAGCCGACCTAGGGGCAAGTTGGGCCTCTTCCTCTCCCTGCTGCCCTGAGGCTGCTGGGCCAAAGAGGTCTTGGGCATCGAGCCCCTTGCTGGTCCCTTCCATCTGACGAGGCCCTCTGAGCTCCAGCACCTTGCAGTGTGGAGACAGCCCCTGCCAGCAACCTCCTCTCCAATGAGGCCTCAACCGAGGCCTAGGCCCAGGGGAAAGGCACCAGCGGGGATGAGCCTGGGGAGGCGCCCGGGCATGTCTGGACCCAGTCCCCGCAGACTGCCCCTTGGTGGGGCAGTACCACTGGAGGCCAGGAAGGTCTGGGCAAGGCTGACCAGGGGCAGGGGACCTGCTGGGTCCTGCCCCTGGCCTGTGGGGCCTCTGAGCACAACCGGGCCTCTCCCACTGGAAGACCTCCCCGGCTGCCTCCAAAGGCCGTTTTGCACGCACTCCCGCCCACTCTTCCCACCAAGCGCGCACAATGCTCCCAAGCCCGGGAGAAAATCGCTTCGGGGTGGTGCTCTCTCCGGGCCCTTGCCCCTGAGACTGGGGGCCAGGCAGGGGGTCCACACTCCCAGGACAAGGCAGAACCACATGCACACGTCTGTTCCTGACCCCTGCACCGGCAGAGAGCTCGGGGGAGCCAGAGTCTGTCAGGCAGCTGCTGGGCTGGCCGCCTTTGTGGGAAGGGGCAGAGCCGACCTAGGGGCAAGTAGGGCCTCTTGCTCTCCCTGCTGCCCTGAGGCTGCTGGGCCAAAGAGGTCTTGGGCATCCAGCCCTTTGCTTGTCCCTTCCCTCTGACGAGGCCCTCTGAGCTCCAGCACCTTGCAGTGTGGAGACAGCCCCTGCCAGCAACCTCCTCTCCAAGGAGGCCTCAACCGAGACCTAGGACCAGGGGAAAGGCACCAGCGGGGATGAGCCTGGGGAGGCGCCCAGGCATGTCTGGACCCAGTCCCCGCAGCCTGCCCCTTGGTGGGGCAGTACCCACGGAGGCCAGGAAGGTCTGGGAAAGGCTGGCCAGGGGCAGGGGACCTGCTGGGTCCTGCCCCTGGCCTGTGGGGCCTCTGAGCACAACCGGCCCTCTCCCACTGGAAGACCTCCCCGGCTGCCTCCAAAGTCCTGTTTGCCAACACTCCCACCCGCTGTTCACGCCAGACTTGCACAATGCTCCCAAGCCCGGGAGAAAAGCGTTTCGGGGTGGTGCTCTCTCCGGGCCCTTGCCCCTGAGCCTGGGGGCAAGGCATGGGGAACACACTCCCAGGCCAAGGCAGAACCACATGCCCACGT
The DNA here is from genome assembly GCF_033118175.1 of Dama dama. Classification (NCBI taxonomy): domain Eukaryota; kingdom Metazoa; phylum Chordata; class Mammalia; order Artiodactyla; family Cervidae; genus Dama; species Dama dama. The sequence continues at coordinate 694,676 of NW_026870873.1, forward strand.
CTGTTCCTGTCCCCTGCACCGGCAGAGAGCTTGGGGTAGCCAGAGTCTGTCAGGCAGCTGCTGGGTTGGCCGCCTGTGTGGGAAGGGGCAGAGCCGCCCTAGGGGCAAGTTGGGCCTCTTGCTCTCCCTGCTGCCCTGAGGCTGCTGGGCCAAAGACGTCTTGGGCATCCAGCCCCTTACTGGTCCCTTCCCTCTGACGAGGCCCTCTGAGCTCCAGCACCTTGCAGTGTGGAGACAGCCCCTGCCAGCAACCTCCTCTCCAAGGAGGCCTCAACCGAGGCCTAGGCCCAGGGGAAAGGCACCAGCGGGGATGAGCCAGGGGAGGTGCCCGAGCATGTCTGGACCCAGTCCCCGCAGCCTGCCCCTTGGTGGGGCAGTACCCCCGGAGGCCAGGAAGGTCTGGGTAAGACTGGCCAGGGGCAGGGGCCCTGCTGGGTCCTGCCCCTGGCCTGTGGGGCCTCTGAGCACAACCGGCCCTCTCCCACTGGAAGACCTCCCCGGCTGCCTCCAAAGGCCGGTTTGCAAGCGCTCCCGGCCACTGTTACCAGCAGGCGGGCACAATGCTCCTAAGCCCGGAAGAAAAGCGCTTCAGGGTGGTGCTCTCTCTGGGCCCTTGCCCCTGAGCCTGGGGGCAAGGCAGGGTGTCCACACTCCCAGGCCAAGGCAGAACCACATGCACACGTCTGTTCCTGCCCCCTCCACCGGCAGAGAGCTCGGGGGAGCCAGAGTCTGTCAGGCAGCTGCTGGGCTGGCCGCCTGTGTGGGAAGGGGCAGAGCCGACCTAGGAGCAAGTTGGGCCTCTTGCTCTCCCTGCTGCCCTGAGGCTGCTGGGCCAAAGAGGTCTTGGGCATCCAGCCCCTTGCTGGTCCCTTCCCTCTGACGAGGCCCTCTGAGCTCCAGCACCTTGCAGTGTGGAGACAGCCCCTGCCAGCAACCTCTTCTCCAAGGAGGCCTCAACCGAGGCCTAGGCCCAGGGGAAAGGCACCAGCGGGGATGAGCCAGTGGAGGCGCACGGGCATGTCTGGACCCAGTCCCCGCAGCCTGCCCCTTGGTGGGGCAGTACCCCCGGAGGCCAGGAAGGTCTGGGCAAGGCTGGCCAGGGGCAGGGGCCCTGCTGGGTCCTGCCCCTGGCCTGTGGGGCCTCTGAGCACAACCGGCCCTCTCCCACTGGAAGACCTCCCCGGCTGCCTCCAAAGGCCGGTTTGCCAACACTCCCGCCCGCTGTTCCCGCCAGGCACGCACAATGCTCCCAAGCCCGGGAGAAAAGCGCTTCGGGGTGTTGCCCTCTCCGGGCGCTTGCCCCTGAGCCTGGGGTCCAGGCAGTGGGTCCACACTCCCAGACCAAGGCAGAACCACATGCACACGTCTGTTCCTGACCCCTGCACCGGCAGAGAGCTCGGGGGAGCCAGAGTCTGTCAGGCAGCTGCTGGGTTGGCTGCCTGTGTGGGAAGGGGCAGAGCCGACCTAGGGGCAAGTTGGGCCTCTTCCTCTCCCTGCTGCCCTGAGGCTGCTGGGCCAAAGACGTCTTGGGCATCCAGCCCCTTACTGGTCCCTTCCCTCTGACGAGGCCCTCTGAGCTCCAGCACCTTGCAGTGTGGAGACAGCCCCTGCCAGCAACCTCCTCTCCAAGGAGGCCTCAACCGAGGCCTAGGCCCAGGGGAAAGGCACCAGCGGGGATGAGCCAGTGGAGGCGCAAGGGCATGTCTGGACCCAGTCCCCGCAGCCTGCCCCTTGGTGGGGCAGTACCCCCGGAGGCCAGGAAGGTCTGGGCAAGGCTGCGAGGGGCAGGGGACCTGCTGGGTCGTGCCCCTGGCCTGTGGGGCGTCTGAGCACAACCGGCACTCTCCCGCTGGAAGACCTCCCCGTCTGCCTCCAAAGGCCGGTTTGCAAGCACTCCCGCCCGCTGTTCCCGCCAGGCAGGCACAATGCTCCCAAGCCCGGGAGAAAAGCGCTTCGGGGTGGTGCTCTCCTCGGGCCCTTGCCCCTGAGCCTGGGGGCCAGGGAGTTGGAACACACTCCCAGGCCAAGGCAGAACGACATGCACACGTCTGTTCCTGCCCCCTACACCGGCAGAGAGCTCGGGGGAGCCAGAGACTGCCAGGCTGCTACTGGGCTGGCTGCCTGTGTGGGACGGGGCAGAGCCGACCTAGGGGCAAGTTGGGCCTCTTGCTCTCCCTGCTGCCCTGAGGCTGCTGGGTCAAAGAGGTCTTGGGCATCCAGCCCTTTGCTGGTCCCTTCCCTCTGACGAGGCCCTCTGAGCTCCAGCACCTTGCAGTGTGGAGACAGCCCCTGCCAGCAACCTCCTCTCCAAAGAGGCCTCAACCGAGTCCTACGCCCAGGGGAAAAGCACCAGCGGGGATGATTCTGGGGAGTCGCACGGACATGTCTGGACCCAGTCCCCGCAGCCTGCCCCGTGGTGGGGCAGTACCCCCGGAGGCCAGGAAGGTCTGGGCAAGGCTGGCCAGGGGCAGGGTCCCTGCTGGGTCCTGCCCCTGGCCTGTGAGGCCTCTGAGCACAACCGGCCCTCTCCCACTGGAAGACCTCCCCAGCTGCCTCCAAAGTCCTGTTTGCAAACACTCCCGCCCGCTGTTCACGCCAGGCTCGCACAATGCTCCCAAGCCCGGGAGAAAAGCGCTTCGGGGTAGTGCTCTCTCCGGGCCCTTGCCCCTGAGCCTGGGGGCCAGGCAGTGGGTCCACACTCCCAGACCAAGGCAGAACCACATGCACACGTCTGTTCCTGACCCCTGCACCGGCAGAGAGCTCGGGGGAGCCAGAGTCTGTCAGGCAGCTGCTGGGCTGGCCGCCTGTGTGGGAAGGGGCAGAGCCGACCTAGGGGCAAGTTGGGCCTCTTCCTCTCCCTGCTGCCCTGAGGCTGCTGGGCCAAAGAGGTCTTGGGCATCGAGCCCCTTGCTGGTCCCTTCCCTCTGACGAGGCCCTCTGAGCTCCAGCACCTTGCAGTGTGGAGACAGCCCCTGCCAGCAACCTCCTCTCCAATGAGGCCTCAACCGAGGCCTAGGCCCAGGGGAAAGGCACCAGCGGGGATGAGCCTGGGGAGGCGCCCGGGCATGTCTGGACCCAGTCCCCGCAGACTGCCCCTTGGTGGGGCAGTACCACTGGAGGCCAGGAAGGTCTGGGCAAGGCTGACCAGGGGCAGGGGACCTGCTGGGTCCTGCCCCTGGCCTGTGGGGCCTCTGAGCACAACCGGGCCTCTCCCACTGGAAGACCTCCCCGGCTGCCTCCAAAGGCCGTTTTGCACGCACTCCCGCCCACTCTTCCCACCAAGCGCGCACAATGCTCCCAAGCCCGGGAGAAAAGCGCTTCGGGGTGGTGCTCTCTCCGGGCCCTTGCCCCTGAGACTGGGGTCCAGGCAGGGGGTCCACACTCCCAGGCCAAGGCAGAACCACATGCACACGTCTGTTCCTGACCCCTGCACCGGCAGAGAGCTCGGGGGAGCCAGAGTCTGTCAGGCAGCTGCTGGGCTGGCCGCCTTTGTGGGAAGGGGCAGAGCCGACCTAGGGGCAAGTAGGGCCTCTTGCTCTCCCTGCTGCCCTGAGGCTGCTGGGCCAAAGAGGTCTTGGGCATCCAGCCCTTTGCTTGTCCCTTCCCTCTGACGAGGCCCTCTGAGCTCCAGCACCTTGCAGTGTGGAGACAGCCCCTGCCAGCAACCTCCTCTCCAAGGAGGCCTCAACCGAGACCTAGGACCAGGGGAAAGGCTCCAGTGGGGATGAGCCTGGGGAGGCGCCCAGGCATGTCTGGACCCAGTCCCCGCAGCCTGCCCCTTGGTGGGGCAGTACCCACGGAGGCCAGGAAGGTCTGGGAAAGGCTGGCCAGGGGCAGGGGACCTGCTGGGTCCTGCCCCTGGCCTGTGGGGCCTCTGAGCACAACCGGCCCTCTCCCACTGGAAGACCTCCCCGGCTGCCTCCAAAGTCCTGTTTGCCAACACTCCCACCCGCTGTTCACGCCAGACTTGCACAATGCTCCCAAGCCCGGGAGAAAAGCGCTTCGGGGTGGTGCTCTCTCCGGGCCCTTGCCCCTGAGCCTGGGGGCAAGGCATGGGGAACACACTCCCAGGCCAAGGCAGAACCACATGCCCACGTCTGTTCCTGTCCCCTGCACCGGCAGAGAGCTTGGGGTAGCCAGAGTCTGTCAGGCAGCTGCTGGGTTGGCCGCCTGTGTGGGAAGGGGCAGAGCCGCCCTAGGGGCAAGTTGGGCCTCTTGCTCTCCCTGCTGCCCTGAGGCTGCTGGGCCAAAGACGTCTTGGGCATCCAGCCCCTTACTGGTCCCTTCCCTCTGACGAGGCCCTCTGAGCTCCAGCACCTTGCAGTGTGGAGACAGCCCCTGCCAGCAACCTCCTCTCCAAGGAGGCCTCAACCGAGGCCTAGGCCCAGGGGAAAGGCACCAGCGGGGATGAGCCAGGGGAGGTGCCCGAGCATGTCTGGACCCAGTCCCCGCAGCCTGCCCCTTGGTGGGGCAGTACCCCCGGAGGCCAGGAAGGTATGGGTAAGACTGGCCAGGGGCAGGGGCCCTGCTGGGTCCTGCCCCTGGCCTGTGGGGCCTCTGAGCACAACCGGCCCTCTCCCACTGGAAGACCTCCCCGGCTGCCTCCAAAGGCCGGTTTGCAAGCGCTCCCGGCCACTGTTACCAGCAGGCGGGCACAATGCTCCTAAGCCCGGAAGAAAAGCGCTTCAGGGTGGTGCTCTCTCTGGGCCCTTGCCCCTGAGACTGGGGGCAAGGCAGGGTGTCCACACTCCCAGGCCAAGGCAGAACTACATGCACACGTCTGACCTGCCCCCTGCACCGGCAGAGAGCTCGGGGGAGCCAGAGTCTGTCAGGCAGCTGCTGGGCTGGCCGCCTGTGTGGGAAGTGGCAGAGCCGACCTAGGGGCAAGTTGGGCCTCTTGCTCTCCCTGCTGCCCTGAGGCTGCTGGGCCAAAGAGGTCTTGGGCATCCAGCCCCTTGCTGGTCCCTTCACTCTGACGAGGCCCTCTGAGCTCCAGCACCTTGCAGTGTGGAGACAGCCCCTGCCAGCAACATCCTCTCCAAGGAGGCCTCAACCGAGGCCTAAGCCCAGGGGAAAGGCACCAGCGGGGATGAGCCTGGGGAGGCGCCCGGGCATGTCTGGACCCAGTCCCCGCAGCCTGCCCCTTGGTGGGGCAGTACCCCCGGAGGCCAGGAAGGTCTGGGCAAGGCTGGCCAGGGGCAGGGGCCCTGCTGGGTCCTGCCCCTGGCCTGTGGGGCCTCTGAGCACAACCGGCCCTCTCCCACTGGAAGAACTCCCCGGCTGCCTCCAAAGGCCAGTTTGCCAACACTCCCGCCCACTGTTCCCGCCAGGCACGCACAATGCTCCCAAGCCCGGGAGAAAAGCACTTCGGGGTGGTGCTCTCCTCGGGCCCTTGCCCCTGAGCCTGGGGGCCAGGCAGTTGGTCCACACTCCCAGACCAAGGCAGAACCACATGCACACGTCTGTTCCTGACCCCTGCACCGGCAGAGAGCTCGGGGGAGCCAGAGTCTGTCAGGCAGCTGCTGGGCTGGCCGCCTGTGTGGGAAGGGGCAGAGCCGACCTAGGGGCAAGTTGGGCCTCTTCCTCTCCCTGCTGCCCTGAGGCTGCTGGGCCAAAGAGGTCTTGGGCATCCAGCCCCTTGCTGGTCCCTTCCCTCTGACGAGGCCCTCTGAGCTCCAGCACCTTGCAGTGTGGAGACAGCCCCTGCCAGCAACATCCTCTCCAAGGAGGCCTCAACCGAGGCCTAGGCCCAGGGGAAAGGCACCAGCGGGGATGAGCCTGGGGAGTCGCCCGAGCATGTCTGGACCCAGTCCCCGCAGCCTGCCCCTTGGTGGGGCAGTACCCCCGGAGGCCAGGAAGATCTGGGCAAGGCTGGCCAGGGGCAGGGGCCCTGCTGGGTCCTCCCCATGGCCTGTGGGGCCTCTGAGCACAACCGGCCCTCTCCCACTGGAAGACCTCCCCGGCTGCCTCCAAAGGCCAGTTTGCCAACACTCCTGCCCGCTCTTCCCGCCAGGCACGCACAATGCTCCCAAGCCCGGGAGAAAAGCGCTTCGGGGTGGTGCTCTCTCCGGGCCCTTGCCCCTGAGCCTGTGGGCAAGGCAGGGGGAACACACTCCCAGACCAAGGCAGAAACACATGCACACGTCTGTTCCTGTCCCCTGCACCGGCGGAGAGCTCGGGGGAGCCAGAGTCTCTCAGGCAGGTGCTGGGCTGGCCGCCTGTGTGGGAAGGGGCAGAGCCGACCTAGGGGCAAGTTGGGCCTCTTGCTCTCCCTGCTGCCCTGAGGCTGCAGGGCCAAAGACGTCTTGGGCATCCAGCCCCTTACTGGTCCCTTCCCTCTGACGAGGCCCTCTGAGCTCCAGCACCTTGCAGTGTGGAGACAGCCCCTGCCAGCAATCTCCTCTCCAAGGAGGCCTCATCCGAGGCCTAGGCCCAGGGGAAAGGCACCAGCGGGGTTGAGCCAGGGGAGGCGCCCGGGCATGTCTGGACCCTGTCCCCGCAGCCTGCCCCTTGGTGGGGCAGTACGCCCGGAGGCCAGGAAGGTCTGGGCAAGGCTGGCCAGGGGCAGGGGCCCTGCTGGGTCCTGCCCCTGGCCTGTGGGGCCTCTGAGCACAACCGGCCCTCTCCCACTGGAAGACCTCCCCGGCTGCCTCCAAAGGCCGGTTTGCAAGCACTCCCGCCCACTGTTCCCGCCAGGCGCGCACAATGCTCCCAAGCCCGGGAGAAAAGCGCTTCGGGGTGGTGGTCTCTCCGGGCCCTTGCCCCTGAGCCTGGGGGCCAGGCAGGGGATCCACAGTCCCAGGCCAAGGCACAACAACATGCACACGTCTGTTCCTGCCCACTCCACCGGCAGAGAGCTCGGGGGAGCCAGAGTCTGTCAGGCAGCTGCTGGGCTGGCCGCCTGTGTGGGAAGGGGCAGAGCCGACCTAGGGGCAAGTTGGGCCTCTTGCTCTCCCTGCTGCCCTGAGGCTGCTGGGCCAAAGAGGTCTTGGGCATCCAGCCCCTTGCTGGTCCCTTCCCTCTGACGAGGCCCTCTGAGCTCCAGCACCTTGCAGTGTGGAGACAGCCCCTGCCAGCAACCTCCTCTCCAAGGAGGCCTCAACCGAGGCCTAGGCACAGGGGAAAGGCACCAGCGGGGATGAGCCAGTGGAGGCGCACGGGCATATCAGGACCCAGTCCCCGCAGCCTGCCCCTTGGTGGGGCAGTACCCCCGGAGGCCAGGAAGGTCTGGGCAAGGCTGGCCAGGGGCAGGGTCCCTGCTGGGTCCTGCCCCTGGCCTGTGGGGCCTCTGAGCACAACCGGCCCTCTCCCACTGGAAGACCTCCCCGGCTGCCTCCAAAGGCGGGTTTGCCAACACTCCCGCCCGCTGTTCCCGCCAGGCACGCACAACGCTCCCAAGGCCAGGAGAAAAGCGCTTCGGGGTGGTGCTCTCTCCGGGCCCTTGCCCCTGAGCCTGGGGTCCAGGCAGTGGGTCCACACTCCCAGACCAAGGCAGAACCACATGCACACGTCTGTTCCTGACCCCTGCACCGGCAGAGAGCTCGGGGGAGCCAGAGTCTGTCAGGCAGCTGCTGGGTTGGCTGCCTGTGTGGGAAGGGGCAGAGCCGACCTAGGGGCAAGTTGGGCCTCTTGCTCTCCCTGCTGCCCTGAGGCTGCTGGGCCAAAGAGGTCTTGGGCATCCAGCCCCTTGCTGGTCCCTTCCCTCTGACGAGGCCCTCTGAGCTCCAGCACCTTGCAGTGTGGAGACAGCCCCTGCCAGCAACCTCCTCTCCAAGGAGGCATCAACCGAGGCCTATGCCCAGGGGAAAGGCACCAGCGGGGATGAGCCTGGGGAGGCGCCCAGGCATGTCTGGACCCAGTCCCCGCAGCCTGCCCCTTGGTGGGGCAGTACCCCCGGAGGCCAGGAAGGTCTGGGCAAGGCTGGCCAGGGGCAGGGGCCCTACTGGGTCCTGCCCCTGGCCTGTGGGGCCTCTGAGCACAACCGGCCCTCTCCCACTCGAAGAACTCCCCGGCTGCCTCCAAAGGCCAGTTTGCCAACACTCCCGCCCACTGTTCCCGCCAGGCACGCACAATGCTCCCAAGCCCGGGAGAAAAGCACTTCGGGGTGGTGCTCTCCTCGGGCCCTTGCCCCTGAGCCTGGGGGCCAGGCAGTTGGTCCACACTCCCAGACCAAGGCAGAACCACATGCACACGTCTGTTCCTGACCCCTGCACCGGCAGAGAGCTCGGGGGAGCCAGAGTCTGTCAGGCAGCTGCTGGGCTGGCCGCCTGTGTGGGAAGGGGCAGAGCCGACCTAGGGGCAAGTTGGGCCTCTTCCTCTCCTTGCTGCCCTGAGGCTGCTGGGCCAAATAGGTCTTGGGCATCCAGCCCCTTGCTGGTCCCTTCACTCTGACGAGGCCCTCTGAGCTCTAGCACCTTGCAGTGTGGAGACAGCCCCTGCCAGCAACATCCTCTCCAAGGAGGCCTCAACCGAGGCCTAGGCCCAGGGGAAAGGCACCAGCGGGGATGAGCCTGGGGAGGCGCCCGGGCATGTCTGGACCCAGTCCCCGCAGCCTGCCCCTTGGTGGGGCAGTACCCCCGGAGGCCAGGAAGATCTGGGCAAGGCTGGCCAGGGGCAGGGGCCCTGCTGGGTCCTCCCCATGGCCTGTGGGGCCTCTGAGCACAACCGGCCCTCTCCCACTGGAAGACCTCCCCGGCTGCCTCCAAAGGCCAGTTTGCCAACACTCCTGCCCGCTCTTCCCGCCAGGCAGGCACAATGCTCCCAAGCCCGGGAGAAAAGCGCTTCGGGGTGGTGCTCTCTCCGGGCCCTTGCCCCTGAGCCTGTGGGCAAGGCAGGGGGAACACACTCCCAGACCAAGGCAGAAACACATGCACACGTCTGGTCCTGTCCCCTGCACCGGCAGAGAGCTCGGGGGAGCCAGAGTCTCTCAGGCAGGTGCTGGGCTGGCCGCCTGTGTGGGAAGGGGCAGAGCCGACCTAGGGGCAAGTTGGGCCTCTTGCTCTCCCTGCTGCCCTGAGGCTGCAGGGCCAAAGACGTCTTGGGCATCCAGCCCCTTACTGGTCCCTTCCCTCTGACGAGGCCCTCTGAGCTCCAGCACCTTGCAGTGTGGAGACAGCCCCTGCCAGCAATCTCCTCTCCAAGGAGGCCTCAACCGAGGCCTAGGCCCAGGGGAAAGGCACCAGCGGGGTTGAGCCAGGGGAGGCGCCCGGGCATGTCTGGACCCTGTCCCCGCAGCCTGCCCCTTGGTGGGGCAGTACCCCCGGAGGCCAGGAAGGTCTGGGCAAGGCTGGCCAGGGGCAGGGGCCCTGCTGGGTCCTGCCCCTGGCCTGTGGGGCCTCTGAGCACAACCGGCCCTCTCCCACTGGAAGACTTCCCCGGCTGCCTCCAAAGTCCTGTTTGCAAGCACTCCCGCCCACTGTTCCCGCCAGGCGCGCACAATGCTCCCAAGCCCGGGAGAAAAGCGCTTCGGGGTGGTGGTCTCTCCGGGCCCTTGCCCCTGAGCCTGGGGGCCAGGCAGGAGATCCACAGTCCCAGGCCAAGGCACAACAACATGCACACGTCTGTTCCTGCCCCCTCCACCGGCAGAGAGCTGGGGGGAGCCAGAGTCTGTCAGGCAGCTGCTGGGCTGGCCGCCTGTGTGGGAAGGGGCAGAGCCGACCTAGGGGCAAGTTGGGCCTCTTGCTCTCCCTGCTGCCCTGAGGCTGCTGGGCCAAAGAGGTCTTGGGCATCCAGCCCCTTGCTGGTCCCTTCCCTCTGACGAGGCCCTCTGAGCTCCAGCACCTTGCAGTGTGGAGACAGCCCCTGCCAGCAACCTCCTCTCCAAGGAGGCCTCAACCGAGGCCTAGGCACAGGGGAAAGGCACCAGCGGGGATGAGCCAGTGGAGGCGCACGGGCATATCAGGACCCAGTCCCTGCAGCCTGCCCCTTGGTGGGGCAGTACCCCCGGAGGCCAGGAAGGTCTGGGCAAGGCTGGCCAGGGGCAGGGTCCCTGCTGGGTCCTGCCCCTGGCCTGTGGGGCCTCTGAGCACAACCGGCCCTCTCCCACTGGAAGACCTCCCCGGCTGCCTCCAAAGGCGGGTTTGCCAACACTCCCGCCCGCTGTTCCCGCCAGGCACGCACAACGCTCCCAAGGCCAGGAGAAAAGCGCTTCGGGGTGTTGCTCTCTCCGGGCCCTTGCCCCTGAGCCTGGGGTCCAGGCAGTGGGTCCACACTCCCAGACCAAGGCCGAACCACATGCACACGTCTGTTCCTGACCCCTGCACCGGCAGAGAGCTCGGGGGAGCCAGAGTCTGTCAGGCAGCTGCTGGGTTGGCTGCCTGTGTGGGAAGGGGCAGAGCCGACCTAGGGGCAAGTTGGGCCTCTTGCTCTCCCTGCTGCCCTGAGGCTGCTGGGCCAAAGAGGTCTTGGGCATCCAGCCCCTTGCTGGTCCCTTCCCGCTGACGAGGCCCTCTGAGCTCCAGCACCTTGCAGTGTGGAGACAGCCCCTGCCAGCAACCTCCTCTCCAAGGAGGCCTCAACCGAGGCCTAGGCCCAGGGGAAAGGCACCAGCGGGGATGAGCCTGGGGAGGCGCCCGGGCATGTCTGGACCCAGGCCCCGCAGCCTGCCCCTTGGTGGGGCAGTACCCCCGGAGGCCAGGAAGGTCTGGGCAAGGCTGGCCAGGGGCAGGGGCCCTGCTGCGTCCTGCCCCTGGCCTGTGGGGCCTCTGAGCACAAACGGCCCTCTCCCACTGGAAGACCTCCCCGGCTGCCTCCAAGGCCGGTTTGCAAGCGCTCCCGCCCACTGTTCCCAGCAGGCGTGCACAATGCTCCCAAGCCCGGGAGAAAAGCGCTTCAGGGTGGTGCTCTCTCCGGGCCCTTGCCCCTGAGCCTGGGGGCAAGGCAGGGTGTCCACACTCCCAGGACAAGGCAGAACCACATGCACACGTCTGATCTGCCCCCTGCACCGGCAGAGAGCTCGGGGGAGCCAGAGTCTGTCAGGCAGCTGCTGGGCTGGCCGCCTGTGTGGGAAGGGGCAGAGCCGACCTAGGGGCAAGTTGGGCCTCTTGCTCTCCCTGCTGCCCTGAGGCTGCTGGGCCAAAGAGGTCTTGGGCATCCAGCCCCTTGCTGGTCCCTTCCCTCTGACGAGGCCCTCTGAGCTCCAGCACCTTTCAGTGTGGAGACAGCCCCTGCCAGCAACCTCCTCTCCAAGGAGGCCTCAACCGAGGCCTAGGCCCAGGGGAAAGGCACCAGCGGGGATGAGCCTGGGGAGGCGCCCGGGCATGTCTGGACCCAGTCCCTGCAGCCTGCCCCTTGGTGGGGCAGTACCCCCGGAGGCCAGGAAGGTCTGGGCAAGGCTGCCAGGGGCAGGGACACTGCTGGGTCCTGCCCGTGGCCTGTGGGGCGTCTGAGCACAACCGGCACTCTCCCGCTGGAAGACCTCCCCGTCTGCCTCGAAAGGCCGGTTTGCAAGCACTCCCGCCCGCTGTTCCCGCCAGGCACGCACAATGCTCCCAAGCCCGGGAGAAAAGCGCTTCGGGGTGGTGCTCTCTCCGGGCCCTTGCCCCTGAGCCTGGGGGCAAGGCATGGGGAACACACTCCCAGGCCAAGGCAGAACCACATGCCCACGTCTGTTCCTGTCCCCTGCACCGGCAGAGAGCTTGGGGGAGCCAGAGTCTGTCAGGCAGCTGCTGGGTTGGCCGCCTGTGTGGGAAGGGGCAGAGCCGCCCTAGGGGCAAGTTGGGCCTCTTGCTCTCCCTGCTTCCCTGAGGCTGCTGGGCCAAAGACGTCTTGGGCATCCAGCCCCTTGCTGGTCCCTTCCCTCTGACGAGGCCCTCTGAGCTCCAGCACCTTGCAGTGTGGAGACAGCCCCTGCCAGCAACCTCCTCTCCAAGGAGGCCTGAACCGAGGCCTAGGCCCAGGGAAAAGGCACCAGCGGGGTTGAGCCAGGGGAGGCGCCCGGGCATGTCTGGACCCTGTCCCCGCAGCCTGCCCCTTGGTGGGGCAGTACCCCCGGAGGCCAGGAAGGTCTGGGCAAGGCTGGCCAGGGGCAGGGGCCCTGCTGGGTCCTGCCCCTGGCCTGTGGGGCCTCTGAGCACAACCGGCCCTTGCCCACTGGAAGACCTCCCCGGCTGCCTCCAAAGGCCGGTTTGCAAGCACCCCCGCCCACTGTTCCCGCCAGGCGCGCACAATGCTCCCAAGACCGGGAGAAGAGCGCTTCGGGGTGGTGGTCTCTCCGGGCCCTTGGCCCTGAGCCTGGGGGCCAGGCAGGGGATCCACAGTCCCAGGCCAAGGCAGAACCACATGCACACGTCTGTTCCTGCCCCCTCCACCGGCAGAGAGCTCGGGGGAGCCAGAGTCTGTCAGGCAGCTGCTGGGCTGGCCGCCTGTGTGGGAAGGGGCAGAGCCGACCTAGGGGCAAGTTGGGCCTCTTGCTCTCCCTGCTGCCCTGAGGCTGCTGGGCCAAAGAGGTCTTGGGCATCCAGCCCCTTGCTGGTCCCTTCCCTCTGACGAGGCCCTCTGAGCTCCAGCACCTTGCAGTGTGGAGACAGCCCTTGCCAGCAACCTCTTCTCCAAGGAGGCCTCAACCGAGGCCTAGGCCCAGGGGAAAGGCACCAGCGGGGATGAGCCAGTGGAGGCGCACGGGCATGTCTGGACCCAGTCCCCGCAGCCTGCCCCTTGGTGGGGCAGTACCCCCGGAGGCCAGGAAGGTCTGGGCAAGGCTGGCCAGGGGAAGGGGCCCTGCTGGGTCCTGCCCCTGGCCTGTGGGGCCTCTGAGCACAACCGGCCCTCTCCCACTGGAAGACCTCCCCGGCTGCCTCCAAAGGCCGGTTTGCCAACACTCCCGCCCGCTGTTCCCGCCAGGCACGCACAATGCTCCCAAGCCCGGGAGAAAAGCGCTTCGGGGTGTTGCCCTCTCCGGGCCCTTGCCCCTGAGCCTGGGGGCCAGGCAGTGGGTCCACACTCCCAGACCAAGGCAGAACCACATGCACACGTCTGATCTGCCCCCTGCACTGGCAGAGAGCTCGGGGGAGCCAGAGTCTTTCAGGCAGCTGCTGGGCTGGCCGCCTGTGTGGGAAGGGGCAGAGCCAACCTAGGGGCAAGTTGGGCCTCTTGCTCTCCCTGCTGCCCTGAGGCTGCTGGGCCAAAGAGGTCTTGGGCATCCAGCCCCTTGCTGGTCCCTTCCCTCTGACGAGGCCCTCTGAGCTCCAGCACCTTGCAGTGTGGAGACAGCCCCTGCCAGCAACCTCCTCTCCAAGGAGGCCTCAACCGAGGCCTAGGCCCAGGGGAAAGGCACCAGCGGGGATGAGCCTGGGGAGGCGCCCGGGCATGTCTGGACCCAGTCCCCGCAGCCTGCCCCTTGGTGGGGCAGTACCCCCGGAGGCCAGGAAGGTCTCGGCAAGGCTGCCAGGGGCAGGGACACTGCTGGGTCCTGCCCCTGGCCTGTGGGGCGTCTGAGCACAACCGGCACTCTCCCGCTGGAAGACCTCCCCGTCTGCCTCGAAAGGCCGGTTTGCAAGCACTCCCGCCCGCTGTTCCCGCCAGGCACGCACAACGCTCCCAAGGCCAGGAGAAAAGCGCTTCGGGGTGTTGCTCTCTCCGGGCCCTTGCCCCTGAGCCTGGGGTCCAGGCAGTGGGTCCACACTCCCAGACCAAGGCAGAACCACATGCACACGTCTGTTCCTGACCCCTGCACCGGCAGAGAGCTCGGGGGAGCCAGAGTCTGTCAGGCAGCTGCTGGGTTGGCTGCCTGTGTGGGAAGGGGCAGAGCCGACCTAGGGGCAAGTTGGGCCTCTTGCTCTCCCTGCTGACCTGAGGCTGCTGGACCAAAGAGGTCTTGGGCATCCAGCCCCTTGCTGGTCCCTTCCCGCTGACGAGGCCCTCTGAGCTCCAGCACCTTGCAGTGTGGAGACAGCCCCTGCCAGCAACCTCCTCTCCAAGGAGGCATCAACCGAGGCCTATGCCCAGGGGAAAGGCACCAGCGGGGATGAGCCTGGGGAGGCGCCCAGGCATGTCTGGACCCAGGCCCCGCAGCCTGCCCCTTGGTGGGGCAGTACCCCCGGAGGCCAGGAAGGTCTGGGCAAGGCTGGCCAGGGGCAGGGGACCTGCTGGGTCCTGCCCCTGGCCTGTGAGGCCTCTGAGCACAACCGGCCCTCTCCCACTGGAAGACCTCCACGGCTGCCTCCACAGTCCTGTTTGCAAACACTCCCGCCCGCTGTTCACGCCAGGCTCGCACAATGCTCCCAAGCCCGTGAGAAAAGCGCTTCGGGGTGGTGCTCTCTCCGGGCCCTTGCCCCTGAGCCTGGGGGCAAGGCACGGGGAACACACTCCCAGGACAAGTCAGAACCACATGCCCACGTCTGTTCCTGCCCCCTGCACCGGCAGAGAGCTCGGGGGAGCCAGAGTCTGTCAGGCAGCTGCTGGGCTGGCCGCCTGTGTGGGAAGGGGCAGAGCCGACCTAGGGGCAAGTTGGGCCTCTTCCTCTCCCTGCTGCCCTGAGGCTGCTGGGCCAAAGAGGTCTTGGGCATCCAGCCCCTTGCTGGTCCCTTCCCTCTGATGAGGCCCTCTGAGCTCCAGCACCTTGCAGTGTGGAGACAGCCCCTGCCAGCAACCTCCTCTCCAAGGAGGCCTCAACCGAGGCCTAGGCCTAGGGGAAAGGCACCAGCGGGGATGAGCCTGGGGAGGCGCCCGGCCATGTCTGGACCCAGTCCCCGCAGCCTGCCCCTTGGTGGGGCAGTACCTCCGGAAGCCAGGAAGGTCTCGGCAAGGCTGCCAGGGGCAGGGACACTGCTGGGTCCTGCCCCTGGCCTGTTGGGCGTCTGAGCACAACCGGCACTCTCCCGCTGGAAGACCTCCCCGTCTGCCTCCAAAAGACGGTTTGCAAGCACTCCCACCCGCTGTTCCCCCAGGCACGCACAATGCTCCCAAGCCCGGGAGCAAAGCGCTTCGGGGTGGTGCTCTCTCCAGGCCCTTGCCCCTGAGCCTGGGGCCAGGCAGGGGGAACACACTCCCAGGCCAATGGAGAACGACATGCACACGTCTGTTCCTGCCCCCTACACCGGCAGAGAGCTCGGGGGAGCCAGAGACTGCCAGGCTGCGGCTGGGCTGGCTGCCTGTGTGGGACGGGGCAGAGCCGACCTATGGGCAAGTTGGGCCTCTTGCTCTCCCTGCTGCCCTGAGGCTGCTGGGTCAAAGAGGTCATGGGCATCCAGCCCTTTGCTGGTGCCTTCCCTCTGACGAGGCCCTCTGAGCTCCAGCACCTTGCAGTGTGGAGACAGCCCCTGCCAGCAACCTCCTCTCCAAAGAGGACTCAACCGAGGACTACACCCAGGGGAAAGGCACCAGCGGGGATGATCCTGGGGAGGCGCACGGACATGTCTGGACCCAGTCTCCGCAGCCTGCCCCTTGGTGGGGCAGTACCCCCGGAGGCCAGGAAGGTCTGGGCAAGTCTGGCCAGGGGCAGGGGCCCTGCTGGGTCCTGCCCCTGGCCTGTGGGGCCTCTGAACACAACCGGCCCTCTCCCACTGGAAGACCTCCCCGGCTGCCTCCAAAGTCCTGTTTGCAAACACTCCCGCCCGCTGTTCACGTCAGGCTCGCACAATGCTCCCAAGCCCGGGAGAAAAGGACTTCGGAGTGGTGCTCTCTCCGGGCCCTTGCCCCTGAGCCTGGGGGCAAGGCAGGGGGAACACACTCCCAGGCCAAGGCAGAACCACATGCCCACGTCTGTTCCTGTCCCCTGCACCGGCAGAGAGCTTGGGGGAGCCAGAGTCTGTCAGGCAGGTGCTGGGTTGGCCGCCTCTGTGGGAAGGGGCAGAGCCGACCTAGGGGCAAGTTGGGCCTCTTGCTCTCCCTGCTGCCCTGAGGCTGCTGGGCCAAAGACGTCTTGGGCATCCAGCCCCTCGCTGGTCCCTTCACTCTGACGAGGCCCTCTGAGCTCCAGCACCTTGCAGTGTGGAGACAGCCCCTGCCAGCAACCTCCTCTCCAAGGAGGCCTCAACCGAGGCCTAGGCCCAGGGGAAAGGCACCAGAGGGGATGAGCCAGGGGAGGCGCCCGAGCATGTCTGGACCCAGTTCCCGCAGCCTGCCCCTTGGTGGGGCAGTACCCCCGGAGGCCAGGAAGGGCTGGGCAAGGCTGGCCAGGGGCAGGGGCCCTGCTGGGTCCTGCCCCTGGCCTGTGGGGCCTCTGAGCACAACCGGCCCTCTCCCACTGATAGACCTCCCCGGCTGCCTCCAAAGGCTGGTTTGCAAGCACTCAATCCCGCTGTTCACGCCAGCTGCGGACAATGCTCCCAAGCCCGGGAGAAAAGCATTTTGGGGTGGTGCTCACTCCGGGCTTTGGAAGACCTCCCCGGCTGCCTCCAAGGCCGGTTTGCAAGCACTTCTGCCTGCTGTTCCCGCCACCCGCGCACAATGCTCCCAAGCCCGGGAGAAAAGCGTTTCGGGGTGGTGTTCTCTCTGCACCCAAGAAAGACCTCCTGGGCTGCCCCCAAATGCCGGTTTGCAAGCACTCCCACTCACTGTTCCCGCCATCCGTGCAAATGCTCCAAGCCCAGGAGAAAAGCCCTTCAGGGTGGTGCTCTCTCCCGGCCCTTGGAAGACCTCCCCGGCTGCCTCCAAAGGCTGGATTTCAAGTACTCCCTCCCGCTGTCCCGCCAGCCGCACACAATGCTCCCAATCACGGGAGAAAAGCGCTTCGGGGTGGTGCTCTCTATGGGCCCTTGGAAGACCTCCCCGTTTGTCTCCAAAGGCCGGTTTGCAAGCACTCATGCCCGCTGTTCCCGCCAGCCGCGCACAATGCTCCCAAGCCTAGGAGAAAAGCGCTTCGGGGTGGTGCTCTCTCCCGGCCCTTGGAAGACCTCCCCGGCTGCCTCCAAAGGCCGGTTTGCAAGCACTCAATCCCGCTGTTCCCGCCAGCCGCGCACAATGCTCCCAAGCCCGGGAGAAAAGCGCTTCAGGGTGGTGCTCTCTCCCGGCCCTTGGAAGACCTCCCCGGCTGCCTCCAAAGGCTGGTTTTCAAGAACTCCCTCCCGCTGACCCGCCAGCCGCACACAATGCTCCCAAGCCCGGGAGAAAAGCATTTTGAGGTGGTCTCTCTCCGGGCCCTTGGAAGACTCCCCGGCTGCCTCTAAAGGCCGGTTTGCAAGCACTCATGTCCTCTGTTCCCGACAGCCGCGAACAATGCTCCCAATTCCGTGAGAAAAGTGCTTCGGGATGGTGCTCTCTCCGGGCCCTTGGAAGACCTCCCAAGCTGCCTCCAAAGGCCGGTTTGCAAGCACTCCCGCCCGCTGTTCCCGCCAGCCTCGCACAATGCTCCCAAGCCCGGGAGAAAAGCGCTTCGGGGTGGTGTTCTCTCCGTGCCAATGGAGGACCTCCCTGGCTGCCCCCAAAGGCCGGTTTGCAAGCACTCCCACTCGCTGTTCCCGCCAGCCACGCACAATCCTCCAAAACCCCGGAGAAAAGCGCTTCGGGGTGGTGTTCTCTCCGTGCCCATGGAAGACCTCCCGGGGTGCCCCCAAAGGCCGGTTTGCAAGCACTCCCACTCGCTGTTCCCGCCATCCGCGCACAATGCTCCCAAGCCCGGGAGAAAAGCATTTTGGGGTGGTGCTCACACCGGGCCCTGGAAGACCTCCCCGGCTGCCTCCAAAGGACGGTTTTCAAGCACTCCTGCCTGCTGTTCCCGCCACCCGCGCACAATGCTCCCAAGCCCGGGAGAAAAGCGCTTCGGGGTGGTGCTCTCTACAGGCCCTTGGAAGACCTCCCCGGCTGCCTCCAAAGGCCGGTTTGCAAGGACTCCTTCCTGCTGTTCCCGCCATCCGCGCACAATGCTCCCAAGCCCGGGAGAAAAGCATTTTGGGGTGGTGCTCACACCGGGCACTGGAAGACCTCCCCGGCTGCCTCCAAAGGACGGTTTTCAAGCACTCCTGCCTGCTGTTCCCGCCACCCGCGCAGAATGCTCCCAAGCGCGGGAGAAAAGCGCTTCGGGGTGGTGCTCTCTACAGGCCCTTGGAAGACCTCCCCGGCTGCCTCCAAAGGCCGGTTTGCAAGGACTCCTTCCTGCTGTTCCCGCCAGCCACGCACAATGCTCCCAAGCCCGGGAGAAAAGCATTTTGGGGTGGTGCTCACTCCGGGCCCTTGGAAGACCTCCCCGGCTGCCTCCAATGGCCAGTTTGCAAGCACTCATGTCCGCTGTTCCCACCAGCCGCGCACAATGCTCCCAAGCCCGGGAGAAAAGCTTTTTGGGGTGGTGCTCACACCGGGCCCTGGAAGACCTCCCCAGCTGCCTGCAAAGGCCGGTTTTCAAGCACTCCTGCCTGCTGTTCCCGCCAGCCGCGCACAATGCTCCCAAGCCCGGGAGAAAAGCTTTTTGGGGTGGTGCTCACACCGGGCCCTGGAAGACCTCCCCGGCTGCCTCCAAAGGACGGTTTTCAAGCACTCCTGCCTGCTGTTCCCACCACCTGCGCACAATGCTCCCAAGCCCGGGAGAAAAGCGCTTCGGGGTGGTGCTCTCTACAGGCCCTTGGAAGACCTCCCCGGCTGCCTCCAAAGGCCGGTTTGCAAGGACTCCTTCCTGCTGTTCCCGCCAGCCACGCACAATGCTCCCAAGCCCGTGAGAAAAGCGCTTCGGGGTGGTGCTCTCTCCGGGCCCTTGCCCCTGAGCCTGGGGGCAAGGCACGGGGAACACACTCCCAGGACAAGTCAGAACCACATGCCCACGTCTGTTCCTGCCCCCTGCACCGGCAGAGAGCTCGGGGGAGCCAGAGTCTGTCAGGCAGCTGCTGGGCTGGCCGCCTGTGTGGGAAGGGGCAGAGCCGACCTAGGGGCAAGTTGGGCCTCTTCCTCTCCCTGCTGCCCTGAGGCTGCTGGGCCAAAGAGGTCTTGGGCATCCAGCCCCTTGCTGGTCCCTTCCCTCTGATGAGGCCCTCTGAGCTCCAGCACCTTGCAGTGTGGAGACAGCCCCTGCCAGCAACCTCCTCTCCAAGGAGGCCTCAACCGAGGCCTAGGCCTAGGGGAAAGGCACCAGCGGGGATGAGCCTGGGGAGGCGCCCGGCCATGTCTGGACCCAGTCCCCGCAGCCTGCCCCTTGGTGGGGCAGTACCTCCGGAAGCCAGGAAGGTCTCGGCAAGGCTGCCAGGGGCAGGGACACTGCTGGGTCCTGCCCCTGGCCTGTTGGGCGTCTGAGCACAACCGGCACTCTCCCGCTGGAAGACCTCCCCGTCTGCCTCCAAAAGACGGTTTGCAAGCACTCCCACCCGCTGTTCCCCCAGGCACGCACAATGCTCCCAAGCCCGGGAGCAAAGCGCTTCGGGGTGGTGCTCTCTCCAGGCCCTTGCCCCTGAGCCTGGGGCCAGGCAGGGGGAACACACTCCCAGGCCAATGGAGAACGACATGCACACGTCTGTTCCTGCCCCCTACACCGGCAGAGAGCTCGGGGGAGCCAGAGACTGCCAGGCTGCGGCTGGGCTGGCTGCCTGTGTGGGACGGGGCAGAGCCGACCTATGGGCAAGTTGGGCCTCTTGCTCTCCCTGCTGCCCTGAGGCTGCTGGGTCAAAGAGGTCATGGGCATCCAGCCCTTTGCTGGTGCCTTCCCTCTGACGAGGCCCTCTGAGCTCCAGCACCTTGCAGTGTGGAGACAGCCCCTGCCAGCAACCTCCTCTCCAAAGAGGACTCAACCGAGGACTACACCCAGGGGAAAGGCACCAGCGGGGATGATCCTGGGGAGGCGCACGGACATGTCTGGACCCAGTCTCCGCAGCCTGCCCCTTGGTGGGGCAGTACCCCCGGAGGCCAGGAAGGTCTGGGCAAGTCTGGCCAGGGGCAGGGGCCCTGCTGGGTCCTGCCCCTGGCCTGTGGGGCCTCTGAACACAACCGGCCCTCTCCCACTGGAAGACCTCCCCGGCTGCCTCCAAAGTCCTGTTTGCAAACACTCCCGCCCGCTGTTCACGTCAGGCTCGCACAATGCTCCCAAGCCCGGGAGAAAAGGACTTCGGAGTGGTGCTCTCTCCGGGCCCTTGCCCCTGAGCCTGGGGGCAAGGCAGGGGGAACACACTCCCAGGCCAAGGCAGAACCACATGCCCACGTCTGTTCCTGTCCCCTGCACCGGCAGAGAGCTTGGGGGAGCCAGAGTCTGTCAGGCAGGTGCTGGGTTGGCCGCCTCTGTGGGAAGGGGCAGAGCCGACCTAGGGGCAAGTTGGGCCTCTTGCTCTCCCTGCTGCCCTGAGGCTGCTGGGCCAAAGACGTCTTGGGCATCCAGCCCCTCGCTGGTCCCTTCACTCTGACGAGGCCCTCTGAGCTCCAGCACCTTGCAGTGTGGAGACAGCCCCTGCCAGCAACCTCCTCTCCAAGGAGGCCTCAACCGAGGCCTAGGCCCAGGGGAAAGGCACCAGAGGGGATGAGCCAGGGGAGGCGCCCGAGCATGTCTGGACCCAGTTCCCGCAGCCTGCCCCTTGGTGGGGCAGTACCCCCGGAGGCCAGGAAGGGCTGGGCAAGGCTGGCCAGGGGCAGGGGCCCTGCTGGGTCCTGCCCCTGGCCTGTGGGGCCTCTGAGCACAACCGGCCCTCTCCCACTGATAGACCTCCCCGGCTGCCTCCAAAGGCTGGTTTGCAAGCACTCAATCCCGCTGTTCACGCCAGCTGCGGACAATGCTCCCAAGCCCGGGAGAAAAGCATTTTGGGGTGGTGCTCACTCCGGGCTTTGGAAGACCTCCCCGGCTGCCTCCAAGGCCGGTTTGCAAGCACTTCTGCCTGCTGTTCCCGCCACCCGCGCACAATGCTCCCAAGCCCGGGAGAAAAGCGTTTCGGGGTGGTGTTCTCTCTGCACCCAAGAAAGACCTCCTGGGCTGCCCCCAAATGCCGGTTTGCAAGCACTCCCACTCACTGTTCCCGCCATCCGTGCAAATGCTCCAAGCCCAGGAGAAAAGCCCTTCAGGGTGGTGCTCTCTCCCGGCCCTTGGAAGACCTCCCCGGCTGCCTCCAAAGGCTGGATTTCAAGTACTCCCTCCCGCTGTCCCGCCAGCCGCACACAATGCTCCCAATCACGGGAGAAAAGCGCTTCGGGGTGGTGCTCTCTATGGGCCCTTGGAAGACCTCCCCGTTTGTCTCCAAAGGCCGGTTTGCAAGCACTCATGCCCGCTGTTCCCGCCAGCCGCGCACAATGCTCCCAAGCCTAGGAGAAAAGCGCTTCGGGGTGGTGCTCTCTCCCGGCCCTTGGAAGACCTCCCCGGCTGCCTCCAAAGGCCGGTTTGCAAGCACTCAATCCCGCTGTTCCCGCCAGCCGCGCACAATGCTCCCAAGCCCGGGAGAAAAGCGCTTCGGGGTGGTGCTCTCTCCCGGCCCTTGGAAGACCTCCCCGGCTGCCTCCAAAGGCTGGTTTTCAAGAACTCCCTCCCGCTGACCCGCCAGCCGCACACAATGCTCCCAAGCCCGGGAGAAAAGCATTTTGAGGTGGTCTCTCTCCGGGCCCTTGGAAGACTCCCCGGCTGCCTCTAAAGGCCGGTTTGCAAGCACTCATGTCCTCTGTTCCCGACAGCCGCGAACAATGCTCCCAATTCCGTGAGAAAAGTGCTTCGGGATGGTGCTCTCTCCGGGCCCTTGGAAGACCTCCCAAGCTGCCTCCAAAGGCCGGTTTGCAAGCACTCCCGCCCGCTGTTCCCGCCAGCCTCGCACAATGCTCCCAAGCCCGGGAGAAAAGCGCTTCGGGGTGGTGTTCTCTCCGTGCCAATGGAGGACCTCCCTGGCTGCCCCCAAAGGCCGGTTTGCAAGCACTCCCACTCGCTGTTCCCGCCAGCCACGCACAATCCTCCAAAACCCCGGAGAAAAGCGCTTCGGGGTGGTGTTCTCTCCGTGCCCATGGAAGACCTCCCGGGGTGCCCCCAAAGGCCGGTTTGCAAGCACTCCCACTCGCTGTTCCCGCCATCCGCGCACAATGCTCCCAAGCCCGGGAGAAAAGCATTTTGGGGTGGTGCTCACACCGGGCCCTGGAAGACCTCCCCGGCTGCCTCCAAAGGACGGTTTTCAAGCACTCCTGCCTGCTGTTCCCGCCACCCGCGCACAATGCTCCCAAGCCCGGGAGAAAAGCGCTTCGGGGTGGTGCTCTCTACAGGCCCTTGGAAGACCTCCCCGGCTGCCTCCAAAGGCCGGTTTGCAAGGACTCCTTCCTGCTGTTCCCGCCATCCGCGCACAATGCTCCCAAGCCCGGGAGAAAAGCATTTTGGGGTGGTGCTCACACCGGGCCCTGGAAGACCTCCCCGGCTGCCTCCAAAGGACGGTTTTCAAGCACTCCTGCCTGCTGTTCCCGCCACCCGCGCAGAATGCTCCCAAGCGCGGGAGAAAAGCGCTTCGGGGTGGTGCTCTCTACAGGCCCTTGGAAGACCTCCCCGGCTGCCTCCAAAGGCCGGTTTGCAAGGACTCCTTCCTGCTGTTCCCGCCAGCCACGCACAATGCTCCCAAGCCCGGGAGAAAAGCATTTTGGGGTGGTGCTCACTCCGGGCCCTTGGAAGACCTCCCCGGCTGCCTCCAATGGCCAGTTTGCAAGCACTCATGTCCGCTGTTCCCACCAGCCGCGCACAATGCTCCCAAGCCCGGGAGAAAAGCTTTTTGGGGTGGTGCTCACACCGGGCCCTGGAAGACCTCCCCAGCTGCCTGCAAAGGCCGGTTTTCAAGCACTCCTGCCTGCTGTTCCCGCCAGCCGCGCACAATGCTCCCAAGCCCGGGAGAAAAGCTTTTTGGGGTGGTGCTCACACCGGGCCCTGGAAGACCTCCCCGGCTGCCTCCAAAGGACGGTTTTCAAGCACTCCTGCCTGCTGTTCCCACCACCTGCGCACAATGCTCCCAAGCCCGGGAGAAAAGCGCTTCGGGGTGGTGCTCTCTACAGGCCCTTGGAAGACCTCCCCGGCTGCCTCCAAAGGCCGGTTTGCAAGGACTCCTTCCTGCTGTTCCCGCCAGCCACGCACAATGCTCCCAAGCCCGGGAGAGAAGCATTTTGGGGTGGTGCTCTCTACAGGCCCTTGGAAGACCTCCCCGGCTGCCTCCAGTGGCCAGTTTGCAAGCACTCATGCCCGCTGTTCCCACCAGCCGCGCACAATGCTCCCAAGCCCGGGAGAAAAGCTTTTTGGGGTGGTGCTCACACCGGGCCCTGGAAGACCTCCCCGGCTGCCTGCAAAGGCCGGTTTTCAAGCACTCCTGCCTGCTGTTCCTGCCACCCGCGCACAATACTCCCAAGCCCGGGAGAAAAGCGCTTCGGGGTGGTGCTCTCTACAGGCCCTTGGAAGACCTCCCCCGCTGCCTCCAAAGGCCGGTTTGCAAGGACTCCTTCCTGCTGTTCCCGCCAGCCACGCACAATGCTCCCAAGCCCGGGAGAAAAGTGCTTCGGGGTGGTGATCTCTCCGGGCCCTTGGAAGTCGTCCCCGGCTGCCTCCAAAGGCCGGTTTGCAAGCACTCATGCCCGTTGTTCCCACCAGCCGCGCACAATGCTCCCAAGCCCGGGAGAAAAGCATTTTGGGGTGGTGCTCTCTCCGGGCCCTTGGAAGACCTCCCGGGCTGCCTCCAAAGGCCAGTTTGCAAGCATTCATGTCCGTTGTTCCCGACAGCCGCGCACAATGCTCCCAAGCCCGAGAGAAAAGCATTTTGGGGTGGTGATCAGTCCGGCCCTTGGAAGACCTCCCCGGCTGCCTCCAAAGGACAGTTTGCAAGCACTCATGCCCGCTGTTCCCGCCAGCCGCGCACAATGCTCCCAAGACCGTGAGAAAAGCGCTTCGGGGTGGTGTTCTCTCAGGGACCATGGAGGACCTCCCCGGCTGCCCCCAAAGGCCGGTTTGCAAGCATTCCCACTCGCTGTTCCCGCCAGGCACACACAATGTTCCAAAACCCCGGAGAAAAGCGCTTCGGGGTGGTGGTCTCTCCGGGCCCCTGCCCCTGAGCCTGGGGGCCAGGCAGGGGATCCACAGTCCCAGGCCAAGGCAGAACCACATGCACACGTCTGTTCCTGCCCCCTCCACCGGCAGAGAGCTGGGGGGAGCCAGAGTCTGTCAGGCAGCTGCTGGGCTGGCCGCCTGTGTGGGAAGGGGCAGAGCCGACCTAGGGGCAAGTTGGGCCTCTTGCTCTACCTGCTGCCCTGAGGCTGCTGGGCCAAAGAGGTCTTGGGCATCCAGCCCCTTGCTGGTCCCTTCCCTCTGACGAGGCCCTCTGAGCTCCAGCACCTTGCAGTGTGGAGACAGCCCCTGCCAGCAACCTCCTCTCCAAGGAGGCCTCAACCGAGGCCTAGGCCCAGGGGAAAGGCACCAGCGGAGATGAGCCAGTGGAGGCGCACGGGCATGTCTGGACCCAGTCCCCGCAGCCTGCCCCTTGGTGGGGCAGTACCCCCGGAGGCCAGGAAGGTCTGGGCAAGGCTGCGAGGGGCAGGGGCTCTGCTGGGTCGTGCCCCTGGCCTGTGGGGCGTCTGAGCACAACCGGCACTCTCCCGCTGGAAGACCTCCCCGTCTGCCTCCAAAGGCCGGTTTGCCAACACTCCCACCCGCTGTTCACGCCAGACTTGCACAATGCTCCCAAGCCCGGGAGAAAAGCGCTTCGGGGTGGTGCTCTCTCCGGGCCCTTGCCCCTGAGCCTGGGGGCAAGGCATGGGGAACACACTCCCAGGCCAAGGCAGAACCACATGCCCACGTCTGTTCCTGTCCCCTGCACCGGCAGAGAGCTTGGGGGAGCCAGAGTCTGTCAGGCAGCTGCTGGGTTGGCCGCCTGTGTGGGAAGGGGCAGAGCCGCCCTAGGGGCAAGTTGGGCCTCTTGCTCTCCCTGCTGCCCTGAGGCTGCTGGGCCAAAGACGTCTTGGGCATCCAGCCCCTTACTGGTCCCTTCCCTCTGACGAGGCCCTCTGAGCTCCAGCACCTTGCAGTGTGGAGACAGCCCCTGCCAGCAACCTCCTCTCCAAGGAGGCCTCAACCGAGGCCTAGGCCCAGGGGAAAGGCACCAGCGGGGATGAGCCAGGGGAGGCGCCCGAGCATGTCTGGACCCAGTCCCCGCAGCCTGCCCCTTGGTGGGGCAGTACCCCCGGAGGCCAGGAAGGTCTGGGAAAGGCTGGCCAGGGGCAGGGGACCTGCTGGGTCCTGCCCCTGGCCTGTGGGGCCTCTGAGCACAACCGGCACTCTCCCACTGGAAGACCTCCCCGGCTGCCTCCAAAGGCCGGTTTGCAAGCGCTCCCGCCCACTGTTACCAGCAGGCGGGCACAATGCTCCTAAGCCCGGAAGAAAAGCGCTTCAGGGTGGTGCTCTCTCTGGGCCCTTGCCCCTGAGCCTGGGGGCAAGGCAGGGTGTCCACACTCCCAGGCCAAGGCAGAACCACATGCACACGTCTGACCTGCCCCATGCACCGGCAGAGAGCTCGGGGGAGCCAGAGTCTGTCAGGCAGCTGCTGGGCTGGCCGCCTGTGTGGGACGGGGCAGAGCCGACCTAGGGGCAAGTTGGGCCTCTTGCTCTCCCTGCTGCCCTGAGGCTGCTGGGCCAAAGAGGTCTTGGGCATCCAGCCCCTTGCTGGTCCCTTCCCTCTGACGAGGCCCTCTGAGCTCCAGCACCTTGCAGTGTGGAGACAGCCCCTGCCAGCAACCTCCTCTCCAAGGAGGCCTCAACCGAGGCCTAGGCCCAGGGGAAAGGCACCAGCGGGGATGAGCCTGGGGAGGCGCCCGGGCATGTCTGGACCCAGTCCCCGCAGCCTGCCCCTTGGTGGGGCAGTACCCCCGGAGGCCAGGAAGGTCTGGGCAAGGGTGGCCAGGGGCAGGGGCCCTGCTGGGTCCTGCCCCTGGCCTGTGGGGCCTCTGAGCACAACCGGCCCTCTCCCCCTGGAAGAACTCCCCGGCTGCCTCCAAAGGCCAGTTTGCCAACACTCCCGCCCGCTGTTCCCGCCAGGCACGCACAATGCTCCCAAGCCCGGGAGAAAAGCACTTCGGGGTGGTGCTCTCCTCGGGCCCTTGCCCCTGAGCCTGGGGGCCAGGCAGTTGGTCCACACTCCCAGGCCAATTCAGAACCACATGCACACGTCTGTTCCTGACCCCTGCACCGGCAGAGAGCTCGGGGGAGCCAGAGTCTGTCAGGCAGCTGCTGGGCTGGCCGCCTGTGTGGGAAGGGGCAGAGCCGACCTAGGGGCAAGTTGGGCCTCTTCCTCTCCCTGCTGCCCTGAGGCTGCTGGGCCAAAGAGGTCTTGGGCATCCAGCCCCTTGCTGGTCCCTTCCCTCTGACGAGGCCCTCTGAGCTCCAGCACCTTGCAGTGTGGAGACAGCCCCTGCCAGCAACCTCCTCTCCAAGGAGGCCTCAACCGAGGCCTAGGCCCAGGGGAAAGGCACCAGCGGGGATGAGCCTGGGGAGGCGCCCGGGCATGTCTGGACCCAGTCCCCGCAGCCTGCCCCTTGGTGGGGCAGTACCCCCGGAGGCCAGGAAGATCTGCGCAAGGCTGGCCAGGGGCAGGGGCCCTGCTGGGTCCTCCCCATGGCCTGTGGGGCCTCTGAGCACAACCGGCCCTCTCCCACTGGAAGACCTCCCCGGCTGCCTCCAAAGGCCGGTTTGCCAACACTCCTGCCCGCTCTTCCCGCCAGGCACGCACAATGCTCCCAAGCCCGGGAGAAAAGCGCTTCGGGGTGGTGCTCTCCCCGGGCCCTTGCCCCTGAGCCAGTGGGCAAGGCAGGGGGAACAGACTCCCAGACCAAGGCAGAAACACATGCACACGTCTGTTCCTGTCCCCTGCACCGGCAGAGAGCTCGGGGGAGCCAGAGTCTCTCAGGCAGGTGCTGGGCTGGCCGCCTGTGTGGGAAGGGGCAGAGCCGACCTAGGGGCAAGTTGGGCCTCTTGCTCTCCCTGCTGCCCTGAGGCTGCAGGGCCAAAGACGTCTTGGGCATCCAGCCCCTTACTGGTCCCTTCCCTCTGACGAGGCCCTCTGAGCTCCAGCACCTTGCAGTGTGGAGACAGCCCCTGCCAGCAATCTCCTCTCCAATGAGGCCTCAACCGAGGCCTAGGCCCAGGGGAAAGGCACCAGCGGGGTTGAGCCAGGGGAGGCGCCCGGGCATGTCTGGACCCTGTCCCCGCAGCCTGCCCCTTGGTGGGGCAGTACCCCCGGAGGCCAGGAAGGTCTGGGCAAGGCTGGCCAGGGGCAGGGGCCCTGCTGGGTCCTGCCCCTGGCCTGTGGGGCCTCTGAGCACAACCGGCCCTCTCCCACTGGAAGACCTCCCCGGCTGCCTCCAAAGTCCTGTTTGCAAGCACTCCCGCCCACTGTTCCCGCCAGGCGCGCACAATGCTCCCAAGCCCGGGAGAAAAGTGCTTCGGGGTGGTGGTCTCTACGGGCCCTTGCCCCTGAGCCTGGGGGCCAGGCAGGGGATCCACAGTCCCAGGCCAAGGCACAACAACATGCACACGTCTGTTCCTGCCCCCTCCACCGGCAGAGAGCTGGGGGGAGCCAGAGTCTGTCAGGCAGCTGCTGGGCTGGCCGCCTGTGTGGGAAGGGGCAGAGCCGACCTAGGGGCAAGTTGGGCCTCTTGCTCTCCCTGCTGCCCTGAGGCTGCTGGGCCAAAGAGGTCTTGGGCATCCAGCCCCTTGCTGGTCCCTTCCCTCTGACGAGGCCCTCTGAGCTCCAGCACCTTGCAGTGTGGAGACAGCCCCTGCCAGCAACCTCCTCTCCAAGGAGGCCTCAACCGAGGCCTAGGCACAGGGGAAAGGCACCAGCGGGGATGAGCCAGTGGAGGCGCACGGGCATATCAGGACCCAGTCCCTGCAGCCTGCCCCTTGGTGGGGCAGTACCCCCGGAGGCCAGGAAGGTCTGGGCAAGGCTGGCCAGGGGCAGGGGCCCTGCTGCGTCCTGCCCCTGGCCTGTGGGGCCTCTGAGCACAACCGGCCCTCTCCCACTGGAAGACCTCCCCGGCTGCCTCCAAGGCCGGTTTGCAAGCGCTCCCGCCCACTGTTCCCAGCAGGCGTGCACAATGCTCCCAAGCCCGGGAGAAAAGCGCTTCAGGGTGGTGCTCTCTCCGGGCCCTTGCCCCTGAGCCTGGGGGCAAGGCAGGGTGTCCACACTCCCAGGACAAGGCAGAACCACATGCACACGTCTGATCTGCCCCCTGCACCGGCAAAGAGCTCGGGGGAGCTAGAGTCTGTCAGGCAGCTGCTGGGCTGGCCGCCTGTGTGGGAAGGGGCAGAGCCGACCTAGGGGCAAGTTGGGCCTCTTGCTCTCCCTGCTGCCCTGAGGCTGCTGGGCCAAAGAGGTCTTGGGCATCCAGCCCCTTGCTGGTCCCTTCCCTCTGACGAGGCCCTCTGAGCTCCAGCACCTTGCATTGTGGAGACAGCCCCTGCCAGCAACATCCTCTCCAAGGAGGCCTCAACCGAGGCCTAGGCCCAGGGGAAAGGCACCAGCGGGGATGAGCCTGGGGAGGCGCCCGGCCATGTCTGGACCCAGTCCCCGCAGCCTGCCCCTTGGTGGGGCAGTACCCCCGGAGGCCAGGAAGGTCTGGGCAAGGCTGCCAGGGGCAGGGACACTGCTGGGTCCTGCCCCTGGCCTGTGGGGCGTCTGAGCACAACCGGCACTCTCCCGCTGGAAGACCTCCCCGTCTGCCTCGAAAGGCCGGTTTGCAAGCACTCCCGCCCGCTGTTCCCGCCAGGCACGCACAATGCTCCCAAGCCCGGGAGAAAAGCGCTTCGGGGTGGTGCTCTCCTCGGGCCCTTGCCCCTGAGCCTGGGGGCCAGGCAGTTGGTCCACACTCCCAGACCAAGGCAGAACCACATGCACACGTCTGTTCCTGACCCCTGCACCGGCAGAGAGCTCGGGGGAGCCAGAGTCTGTCAGGCAGCTGCTAGGCTGGCCGCCTGTGTCGGAAGGGGCAGAGCCGACCTAGGGGCAAGTTGGGCCTCTTCCTCTCCCTGCTGCCCTGAGGCTGCTGGGCCAAAGAGGTCTTGGGCATCCAGCCCCTTGCTGGTCCCTTCCCTCTGACGAGGCCCTCTGAGCTCCAGCACCTTGCAGTGTGGAGACAGCCCCTGCCAGCAACCTCCTCTCCAAGGAGGCCTCAACCGAGGCCTAGGCCCAGGGGAAAGGCACCAGCGGGGATGAGCCAGTGGAGGCGCACGGGCATGTCTGGACCCAGTCCCCGCAGCCTGCCCCTTGGTGGGGCAGTACCCCCGGAGGCCAAGAAGGTCTGGGCAAGGCTGCCAGGGGCAGGGACACTGCTGGGTCCTGCCCCTGGCCTGTGGGGCGTCTGAGCACAACCGGCCCTTGCCCACTGGAAGACCTCCCCGGCTGCCTCCAAAGGCCGGTTTGCAAGCACTCCCGCCCACTGTTCCCGCCAGGCGCGCACAATGCTCCCAAGCCCGGGAGAAAAGCGCTTCGGGGTGGTGGTCTCTCCGGGCCCTTGCCCCTGAGCCTGGGGGCCAGGCAGGGGATCCACAGTCCCAGGCCAAGGCACAACAACATGCACACGTCTGTTCCTGCCCCCTCCACCGGCAGAGAGCTGGGGGTAGCCAGAGTCTGTCAGGCAGCTGCTGGGCTGGCCGCCTGTGTGGGAAGGGGCAGAGCCGACCTAGGGGCAAGTTGGGCCTCTTCCTCTCCCTGCTGCCCTGAGGCTGCTGGGCCAAAGAGGTCTTGGGCATCCAGCCCCTTGCTTGTCCCTTCCCTCTGACGAGGCCCTCTGAGCTCCAGCACCTTGCAGTGTGGAGACAGCCCCTGCCAGCAATCTCCTCTCCAAGGAGGCCTCAACCGAGGCCTAGGCCCAGGGAAAAGGCACCAGCGGGGTTGAGCCAGGGGAGGCGCCCGGGCATGTCTGGACCCTGTCCCCGCAGCCTGCCCCTTGGTGGGGCAGTACCCCCGGAGGCCAGGAAGGTCTGGGCAAGGCTGGCCAGGGGCAGGGGCCCTGCTGGGTCCTGCCCCTGGCCTGTGGGGCCTCTGAGCACAACCGGCCCTTGCCCACTGGAAGACCTCCCCGGCTGCCTCCAAAGGCCGGTTTGCAAGCACTCCCGACCACTGTTCCCGCCAGGCGCGCACAATGCTCCCAAGCCCGGGAGAAAAGCGCTTCGGGGTGGTGGTCTCTCCGGGCCCCTGCCCCTGAGCCTGGGGGCCAGGCAGGGGATCCACAGTCCCAGGCCAAGGCAGAACCACATGCACACGTCTGTTCCTGCCCCATGCACCGGCAGAGAGCTGGGGGGAGCCAGAGTCTGTCAGGCAGCTGCTGGGCTGGCCGCCTGTGTGGGAAGGGGCAGAGCCGACCTAGGGGCAAGTTGGGCCTCTTGCTCTCCCTGCTGCCCTGAGGCTGCTGGGCCAAAGAGGTCTTGGGCATCCAGCCCCTTGCTGGTCCCTTCCCTCTGACGAGGCCCTCTGAGCTCCAGCACCTTGCAGTGTGGAGACAGCCCCTGCCAGCAACCTCTTCTCCAAGGAGGCCTCAACCGAGGCCTAGGCCCAGGGGAAAGGCACCAGCGGGGATGAGCCAGTGGAGGCGCACGGGCATGTCTGGACCCAGTCCCCGCAGCCTGCCCCTTGGTGGGGCAGTACCCCCGGAGGCCAGGAAGGTCTGGGCAAGGCTGGCCAGGGGCAGGGGCCCTGCTGGGTCCTGCCCCTGGCCTGTGGGGCCTCTGAGCACAACCGGCCCTCTCCCACTGGAAGACCTCCCCGGCTGCCTCCAAAGGCCGGTTTGCCAACACTCCCGCCCGCTGTTCCCGCCAGGCACGCACAATGCTCCCAAGCCCGGGAGAAAAGCGCTTCAGGGTGTTGCCCTCTCCGGGCCCTTGCCCCTGAGCCTGGGGTCCAGGCAGTGGGTCCACACTCCCAGACCAAGGCAGAACCACATGCACACGTCTGTTCCTGACCCCTGCACCGGCAGAGAGCTCGGGGGAGCCAGAGTCTGTCAGGCAGCTGCTGGGTTGGCTGCCTGTGTGGGAAGGGGCAGAGCCGACCTAGGGGCAAGTTGGGCCTCTTCCTCTCCCTGCTGCCCTGAGGCTGCTGGGCCAAAGAGGTCTTGGGCATCCAGCCCCTTCCTGGTCCCTTCCCTCTGACGAGGCCCTCTGAGCTCCAGCACCTTGCAGTGTGGAGACAGCCCCTGCCAGCAACCTCCTCTCCAAGGAGGCCTCAACCGAGGCCTAGGCCCAGGGGAAAGGCACCAGCGGGGATGAGCCAGTGGAGGCGCAAGGGCATGTCTGGACCCAGTCCCCGCAGCCTGCCCCTTGGTGGGGCAGTACCCCCGGAGGCCAGGAAGGTCTGGGCAAGGCTGTGAGGGGCAGGGGCCCTGCTGGGTCGTGCCCCTGGCCTGTGGGGCGTCTGAGCACAACCGGCACTCTCCCGCTGGAAGACCTCCCCGTCTGCCTCCAAAGGCCGGTTTGCAAGCACTCCCGCCCGCTGTTCCCGCCAGGCAGGCACAATGCTCCCAAGCCC
This sequence comes from Dama dama, assembly GCF_033118175.1. Classification (NCBI taxonomy): domain Eukaryota; kingdom Metazoa; phylum Chordata; class Mammalia; order Artiodactyla; family Cervidae; genus Dama; species Dama dama. The sequence goes on from NW_026870873.1 coordinate 726,022, forward strand.
GGGAGAAAAGCGCTTCGGGGTGGTGCTCTCCTCGGGCCCTTGCCCCTGAGCCTGGGGGCCAGGCAGTTGGAACACACTCCCAGGCCAAGGCAGAACGACATGCACACGTCTGTTCCTGCCCCCTACACCGGCAGAGAGCTCGGGGGAGCCAGAGACTGCCAGGCTGCTGCTGGGCTGGTTGCCTGTGTGGGACGGGGCAGAGCCGACCTAGGGGCAAGTTGGGCCTCTTGCTCTCCCTGCTGCCCTGAGGCTGCTGGGTCAAAGAGGTCTTGGGCATCCAGCCCTTTGCTGGTCCCTTCCCTCTGACGAGGCCCTCTGAGCTCCAGCACCTTGCAGTGTGGAGACAGCCCCTGCCAGCAACCTCCTCTCCAAAGAGGCCTCAACCGAGGCCTACGCCCAGGGGAAAAGCACCAGCGGGGATGATCCTGGGGAGGCGCACGGACATGTCTGGACCCAGTCCCCGCAGCCTGCCCCTTGGTGGGGCAGTACCCCCGGAGGCCAGGAAGGTCTGGGCAAGGCTGGCCAGGGGCAGGGGACCTGCTGGGTCCTGCCCCAGGCCTGTGAGGCCTCTGAGCACAACCGGCCCTCTCCCACTGGAAGACCTCCCCAGCTGCCTCCAAAGTCCTGTTTGCAAACACTCCCGCCCGCTGTTCACGCCAGGCTCGCACAATGCTCCCAAGCCCGGGAGAAAAGCGCTTCGGGGTGGTGCTCTCTCCGGGCCCTTGCCCCTGAGCCTGGGGGCCAGGCAGTGGGTCCACACTCCCAGACCAAGGCAGAACCACATGCAGACGTCTGTTCCTGACCCCTGCACCGGCAGAGAGCTCGGGGGAGCCAGAGTCTGTCAGGCAGCTGCTGGGCTGGCCGCCTGTGTGGGAAGGGGCAGAGCCGACCTAGGGGCAAGTTGGGCCTCTTCCTCTCCCTGCTGCCCTGAGGCTGCTGGGCCAAAGAGGTCTTGGGCATCCAGCCCCTTGCTGGTCCCTTCCCTCTGACGAGGCCCTCTGAGCTCCAGCACCTTGCAGTGTGGAGACAGCCCCTGCCAGCAACCTCCTCTCCAATGAGGCCTCAACCGAGGCCTAGGCCCAGGGGAAAGGCACCAGCGGGGATGAGCCTGGGGAGGCGCCCGGGCATGTCTGGACCCAGTCCCCGCAGCCTGCCCCTTGGTGGGGCAGTACCCCCGGAGGCCAGGAAGGTCTGTGCAAGGCTGCCAGGGGCAGGGATAGCGCTGGGTCCTGCCCCTGGCCTGTGGGACGTCTGAGCACAACCGGCACTCTCCCGCTGGAAGACCTCCCCGGCTGCCTCCAAAGGCCGGTTTGGAAGCACTCCCGCCCGCTGTTCCCGCCAGGCACGCACAATGCTCCCAAGCCCGGGAGAAAAGCGCTTCGGGGTGGTGCTCTCTCCGGGCCCTTGCCCCTAAGCCTGCGGGCCAGGCAGGGGGAACACACTCCCAGGCCAAACAGAACGACATGAACACGTCTGTTCCTGCCCCCTACACCGGCAGAGAGCTCGGGGGAGCCAGAGTCTCTCAGGCAGCTGCTGGGCTGGCCGCCTGTGTGGGAAGGGGCAGAGCCGACCTAGGGGCAAGTTGGGCCTCTTGCTCTCCCTGCTGCCCTGAGGCTGCTGGGCCAAAGACGTCTTGGGCATCCAGCCCTTTGCTGGTCCCTTCCCTCTGACGAGGCCCTCTGAGCTCCAGCACCTTGCAGTGTGGAGACAGCACCTGCCAGCAATCTCCTCTCCAAGGAGGCCTCAACCGAGGCCTAGGCCCAGGGGAAAGGAACCAGCGGGGATGAGCCTGGGGAGGCGCCCGGGCATGTCTGGACCCAGTCCCCGCAGCCTGCCCCTTGGTGGGGCAGTACCACTGGAGGCCAGGAAGGTCTGGGCAAGGCTGACCAGGGGCAGGGGACCTGCTGGGTCCTGCCCATGGCCTGTGGGGCCTCTGAGCACAACCGGCCCTCTCCCACTGGAAGACCTCCCCGGCTGCCTCCAAAGGCCGTTTTGCACGCACTCCCGCCCACTCTTCCCACCAAGCGCGCACAATGCTCCCAAGCCCGGGAGCAAAGCGCTTCGGGGTGGTGCTCTCTCCGGGCCCTTGCCCCTGAGACTGGGGGCCAGGCAGGGGGTCCACACTCCCAGGCCAAGGCAGAACCACATGCACACGTCTGTTCCTGACCCCTGCACCGGCAGAGAGCTCGGGGGAGCCAGAGTCTGTCAGGCAGCTGCTGGGCTGGCCGCCTTTGTGGGAAGGGGCAGAGCCGACCTAGGTTCAAGTAGGGCCTCTTGCTCTCCCTGCTGCCCTGAGGCTGCTGGGCCAAAGAGGTCTTGGGCATCCAGCCCTTTGCTTGTCCCTTCCCTCTGACGAGGCCCTCTGAGCTCCAGAACCTTGCAGTGTGGAGACAGCCCCTGCCAGCAACCTCCTCTCCAAGGAGGCCTCAACCGAGGCCTAGGCCCAGGGGAAAGGCACCAGCGGGGATGAGCCAGGGGAGGCGCCCGAGCATGTCTGGACCCAGTCCCCGCAGCCTGCCCCTTGGTGGGGCAGTACCCCCGGAGGCCAGGAAGGTCTGGGTAAGACTGGCCAGGGGCAGGGGCCCTGCTGGGTCCTGCCCCTGGCCTGTGGGGCCTCTGAGCACAACCGGCCCTCTCCCACTGGAAGACCTCCCCGGCTGCCTCCAAAGGCCGGTTTGCAAGCGCTCCCGGCCACTGTTACCAGCAGGCGGGCACAATGCTCCTAAGCCCGGAAGAAAAGCGCTTCAGGGTGGTGCTCTCTCTGGGCCCTTGCCCCTGAGCCTGGGGGCAAGGCAGGGTGTCCACACTCCCAGGCCAAGGCAGAACCACATGCACACGTCTGACCTGCCCCCTGCACCGGCAGAGAGCTCGGGGGAGCCAGAGTCTGTCAGGCAGCTGCTGGGCTGGCCGCCTGTGTGGGAAGTGGCAGAGCCGACCTAGGGGCAAGTTGGGCCTCTTGCTCTCCCTGCTGCCCTGAGGCTGGTGGGCCAAAGAGGTCTTGGGCATCCAGCCCCTTGCTTGTCCCTTCCCTCTGACGAGGCCCTCTGAGCTCCAGCACCTTGCAGTGTGGAGACAGCCCCTGCCAGCAACCTCCTCTCCAAGGAGGCCTCAACCGAGGCCTAGGCCCAGGGGAAAGGCACCAGCGGGGATGAGCCTGGGGAGGCGCCCGGGCATGTCTGGACCCAGTCCCCGCAGCCTGCCCCTTGGTGGGGCAGTACCCCCGGAGGCCAGGAAGGTCTGGGCAAGGCTGGCCAGGGGCAGGGGCCCTGCTGGGTCCTGCCCCTGGCCTGTGGGGCCTCTGAGCACAACCGGCCCTCTCCCACTGGAAGAACTCCCCGGCTGCCTCCAAAGGCCAGTTTGCCAACACTCCCGCCCGCTGTTCCCGCCAGGCACGCACAATGCTCCCAAGCCCGGGAGAAAAGCGCTTCGGGGTGGTGCTCTCCTCGGGCCCTTGCCCCTGAGCCTGGGGGCCAGGCAGTTGGTCCACACTCCCAGACCAAGGCAGAACCACATGCACACGTCTGTTCCTGACCCCTGCACCGGCAGAGAGCTCGGGGGAGCCAGAATCTGTCAGGCAGCTGCTGGGCTGGCCGCCTGTGTGGGAAGGGGCAGAGCCGACCTAGGGGCAAGTTGGGCCTCTTCCTCTCCCTGCTGCCCTGAGGCTGCTGGGCCAAAGAGGTCTTGGGCATCCAGCCACTTGCTGGTCCCTTCCCTCTGACAAGGCCCTCTGAGCTCCAGCACCTTGCAGTGTGGAGACAGCCCCTGCCAGCAACATCCTCTCCAAGGAGGCCTCAACCGAGGCCTAGGCCCAGGGGAAAGGCACCAGCGGGGATGAGCCTGGGGAGGCGCCCGGGCATGTCTGGACCCAGTCCCCGCAGCCTGCCCCTTGGTGGGGCAGTACCCCTGGAGGCCAGGAAGATCTGGGCAAGGCTGACCAGGGGCAGGGGCCCTGCTGGGTCCTCCCCATGGCCTGTGGGGCCTCTGAGCACAACCGGCCCTCTCCCACTGGAAGACCTCCCCGGCTGCCTCCAAAGGCCAGTTTGCCAACACTCCTGCCCGCTCTTCCCGCCAGGCACGCACAATGCTCCCAAGCCCGGGAGAAAAGCGCTTCAGGGTGGTGCTCTCTCCGGGCCCTTGCCCCTGAGCCTGGGGGCCAGGCAGGGGATCCACAGTCCCAGGCCAAGGCACAACAACATGCACACGTCTGTTCCTGCCCCCTCCACCGGCAGAGAGCTGGGGGGAGCCAGAGTCTGTCAGGCAGCTGCTGGGCTGGCCGCCTGTGTAGGAAGGGGCAGAGCCGACCTAGGGGCAAGTTGGGCCTCTTCCTCTCCCTGCTGCCCTGAGGCTGCTGGGCCAAAGAGGTCTTGGGCATCCAGCCCCTTGCTTGTCCCTTCCCTCTGACGAGGCCCTCTGAGCTCCAGGACCTTGCAGTGTGGAGACAGCCCCTGCCAGCAATCTCCTCTCCAAGGAGGCCTCAACTTAGGCCTAGGCCCAGGGAAAAGGCACCAGCGGGGTTGAGCCATGTGAGGCGCCCGGGCATGTCTGGACCCTGTCCCCGCAGCCTGCCCCTTGGTGGGGCAGTACCCCCGGAGGCCAGGAAGGTCTGGGCAAGGCTGGCCAGGGGCAGGGGCCCTGCTGGGTCCTGCCCCTGGCCTGTGGGGCCTCTGAGCACAACCGGCCCTTGCCCACTGGAAGACCTCCCCGGCTGCCTCCAAAGTCCTGTTTGCAAGCACTCCCGCCCACTGTTCCCGCCAGGCGCGCACAATGCTCCCAAGCCCGGGAGAAAAGCGCTTCGGGGTGGTGGTCTCTCCGGGCCCCTGCCCCTGAGCCTGGGGGCCAGGCAGGGGATCCACAGTCCCAGGCCAAGGCAGAACCACATGCACACGTCTGTTCCTGCCCCCTCCACCGGCAGAGAGCTGGGGGGAGCCAGAGTCTGTCAGGCAGCTGCTGGGCTGGCCGCCTGTGTGGGAAGGGGCAGAGCCGACCTAGGGGCAAGTTGGGCCTCTTGCTCTCCCTGCTGCCCTGAGGCTGCTGGGCCAAAGAGGTCTTGGGCATCCAGCCCCTTGCTGGTCCCTTCCCTCTGACGAGGCCCTCTGAGCTCCAGCACCTTGCAGTGTGGAGACAGCCCCTGCCAGCAACCTCCTCTCCAAGGAGGCCTCAACCGAGGCCTAGGCCCAGGGGAAAGGCACCAGCGGGGATGAGCCAGGGGAGGCGCCCGAGCATGTCTGGACCCAGTCCCCGCAGCCTGCCCCTTGGTGGGGCAGTACCCCCGGAGGCCAGGAACGTCTGGGCAAGGCTGGCCAGGGGCAGGGGCCCTGCTGGGTCCTGCCCCTGGCCTGTGGGGCCTCTGAGCACAACCGGCCCTCTCCCACTGGAAGACCTCCCCGGCTGCCTCCAAAGGCCGGTTTGCCAACACTCCTGCCCGCTGTTCCCGCCAGGCACGCACAATGCTCCCAAGCCCGGGAGAAAAGCGCTTCAGGGTGTTGCCCTCTCCGGGCCCTTGCCCCTGAGCCTGGGGTCCAGGCAGTGGGTCCACACTCCCAGACCAAGGCAGAACCACATGCACACGTCTGTTCCTGACCCCTGCACCGGCAGAGAGCTCGGGGGAGCCAGAGTCTGTCAGGCAGCTGCTGGGTTGGCTGCCTGTGTGGGAAGGGGCAGAGCCGACCTAGGGGCAAGTTGGGCCTCTTCCTCTCCCTGCTGCCCTGAGGCTGCTGGGCCAAAGACGTCTTGGGCATCCAGCCCCTTACTGGTCCCTTCCCTCTGACGAGGCCCTCTGAGCTCCAGCACCTTGCAGTGTGGAGACAGCCCCTGCCAGCAACCTCCTCTCCAAGGAGGCCTCAACCGAGGCCTAGGCCCAGGGGAAAGGCACCAGCGGGGATGAGCCAGTGGAGGCGCAAGGGCATGTCTGGACCCAGTCCCCGCAGCCTGCCCCTTGGTGGGGCAGTACCCCCGGAGGCCAGGAAGGTCTGGGCAAGGCTGCGAGGGGCAGGGGCCCTGCTGGGTCGTGCCCCTGGCCTGTGGGGCGTCTGAGCACAACCGGCACTCTCCCGCTGGAAGACCTCCCCGTCTGCCTCCAAAGGCCGGTTTGCAAGCACTCCCGCCCGCTGTTCCCGCCAGGCAGGCACAATGCTCCCAAGCCCGGGAGAAAAGCGCTTCGGGGTGGTGCTCTCCTCGGGCCCTTGCCCCTGAGCCTGGGGGCCAGGCAGTTGGAACACACTCCCAGGCCAAGGCAGAACGACATGCACACGTCTGTTCCTGCCCCCTACACCGGCAGAGAGCTCGGGGGAGCCAGAGACTGCCAGGCTGCTGCTGGGCTGGTTGCCTGTGTGGGACGGGGCAGAGCCGACCTAGGGGCAAGTGGGGCCTCTTGCTCTCCCTGCTGCCCTGAGGCTGCTGGGTCAAAGAGGTCTTGGGCATCCAGCCCTTTGCTGGTCCCTTCCCTCTGACGAGGCCCTCTGAGCTCCAGCACCTTGCAGTGTGGAGACAGCCCCTGCCAGCAACCTCCTCTCCAAAGAGGCCTCAACCGAGGCCTACGCCCAGGGGAAAAGCACCAGCGGGGATGATCCTGGGGAGGCGCACGGACATGTCTGGACCCAGTCCCCGCAGCCTGCCCCTTGGTGGGGCAGTACCCCCGGAGGCCAGGAAGGTCTGGGCAAGGCTGGCCAGGGGCAGGGGACCTGCTGGGTCCTGCCCCTGGCCTGTGAGGCCTCTGAGCACAACCGGCCCTCTCCCACTGGAAGACCTCCCCAGCTGCCTCCAAAGTCCTGTTTGCAAACACTCCCGCCCGCTGTTCACGCCAGGCTCGCACAATGCTCCCAAGCCCGGGAGAAAAGCGCTTCGGGGTGGTGCTCTCTCCGGGCCCTTGCCCCTGAGCCTGGGGGCCAGGCAGTGGGTCCACACTCCCAGACCAAGGCAGAACCACATGCAGACGTCTGTTCCTGACCCCTGCACCGGCAGAGAGCTCGGGGGAGCCAGAGTCTGTCAGGCAGCTGCTGGGCTGGCCGCCTGTGTGGGAAGGGGCAGAGCCGACCTAGGGGCAAGTTGGGCCTCTTCCTCTCCCTGCTGCCCTGAGGCTGCTGGGCCAAAGAGGTCTTGGGCATCCAGCCCCTTGCTGGTCCCTTCCCTCTGACGAGGCCCTCTGAGCTCCAGCACCTTGCAGTGTGGAGACAGCCCCTGCCAGCAACCTCCTCTCCAATGAGGCCTCAACCGAGGCCTAGGCCCAGGGGAAAGGCACCAGCGGGGATGAGCCTGGGGAGGCGCCCGGGCATGTCTGGACCCAGTCCCCGCAGCCTGCCCCTTGGTGGGGCAGTACCCCCGGAGGCCAGGAAGGTCTGTGCAAGGCTGCCAGGGGCAGGGACAGCGCTGGGTCCTGCCCCTGGCCTGTGGGACGTCTGAGCACAACCGGCACTCTCCCGCTGGAAGACCTCCCCGGCTGCCTCCAAAGGCCGGTTTGCAAGCACTCCCGCCCGCTGTTCCCGCCAGGCACGCACAATGCTCCCAAGCCCGGGAGAAAAGCGCTTCGGGGTGGTGCTCTCTCCGGGCCCTTGCCCCTAAGCCTGCGGGCCAGGCAGGGGGAACACACTCCCAGGCCAAACAGAACGACATGAACACGTCTGTTCCTGCCCCCTACACCGGCAGAGAGCTCGGGGGAGCCAGAGTCTCTCAGGCAGCTGCTGGGCTGGCCGCCTGTGTGGGAAGGGGCAGAGCCGACCTAGGGGCAAGTTGGGCCTCTTGCTCTCCCTGCTGCCCTGAGGCTGCTGGGCCAAAGACGTCTTGGGCATCCAGCCCTTTGCTGGTCCCTTCCCTCTGACGAGGCCCTCTGAGCTCCAGCACCTTGCAGTGTGGAGACAGCACCTGCCAGCAATCTCCTCTCCAAGGAGGCCTCAACCGAGGCCTAGGCCCAGGGGAAAGGAACCAGCGGGGATGAGCCTGGGGAGGCGCCCGGGCATGTCTGGACCCAGTCCCCGCAGCCTGCCCCTTGGTGGGGCAGTACCACTGGAGGCCAGGAAGGTCTGGGCAAGGCTGACCAGGGGCAGGGGACCTGCTGGGTCCTGCCCATGGCCTGTGGGGCCTCTGAGCACAACCGGCCCTCTCCCACTGGAAGACCTCCCCGGCTGCCTCCAAAGGCCGTTTTGCACGCACTCCCGCCCACTCTTCCCACCAAGCGCGCACAATGCTCCCAAGCCCGGGAGCAAAGCGCTTCGGGGTGGTGCTCTCTCCGGGCCCTTGCCCCTGAGACTGGGGGCCAGGCAGGGGGTCCACACTCCCAGGCCAAGGCAGAACCACATGCACACGTCTGTTCCTGACCCCTGCACCGGCAGAGAGCTCGGGGGAGCCAGAGTCTGTCAGGCAGCTGCTGGGCTGGCCGCCTTTGTGGGAAGGGGCAGAGCCGACCTAGGTTCAAGTAGGGCCTCTTGCTCTCCCTGCTGCCCTGAGGCTGCTGGGCCAAAGAGGTCTTGGGCATCCAGCCCTTTGCTTGTCCCTTCCCTCTGACGAGGCCCTCTGAGCTCCAGCACCTTGCAGTGTGGAGACAGCCCCTGCCAGCAACCTCCTCTCCAAGGAGGCCTCAACCGAGGCCTAGGCCCAGGGGAAAGGCACCAGCGGGGATGAGCCAGGGGAGGCGCCCGAGCATGTCTGGACCCAGTCCCCGCAGCCTGCCCCTTGGTGGGGCAGTACCCCCGGAGGCCAGGAAGGTCTGGGTAAGACTGGCCAGGGGCAGGGGCCCTGCTGGGTCCTGCCCCTGGCCTGTGGGGCCTCTGAGCACAACCGGCCCTCTCCCACTGGAAGACCTCCCCGGCTGCCTCCAAAGGCCGGTTTGCAAGCGCTCCCGGCCACTGTTACCAGCAGGCGGGCACAATGCTCCTAAGCCCGGAAGAAAAGCGCTTCAGGGTGGTGCTCTCTCTGGGCCCTTGCCCCTGAGCCTGGGGGCAAGGCAGGGTGTCCACACTCCCAGGCCAAGGCAGAACCACATGCACACGTCTGACCTGCCCCCTGCACCGGCAGAGAGCTCGGGGGAGCCAGAGTCTGTCAGGCAGCTGCTGGGCTGGCCGCCTGTGTGGGAAGTGGCAGAGCCGACCTAGGGGCAAGTTGGGCCTCTTGCTCTCCCTGCTGCCCTGAGGCTGGTGGGCCAAAGAGGTCTTGGGCATCCAGCCCCTTGCTTGTCCCTTCCCTCTGACGAGGCCCTCTGAGCTCCAGCACCTTGCAGTGTGGAGACAGCCCCTGCCAGCAACCTCCTCTCCAAGGAGGCCTCAACCGAGGCCTAGGCCCAGGGGAAAGGCACCAGCGGGGATGAGCCTGGGGAGGCGCCCGGGCATGTCTGGACCCAGTCCCCGCAGCCTGCCCCTTGGTGGGGCAGTACCCCCGGAGGCCAGGAAGGTCTGGGCAAGGCTGGCCAGGGGCAGGGGCCCTGCTGGGTCCTGCCCCTGGCCTGTGGGGCCTCTGAGCACAACCGGCCCTCTCCCACTGGAAGAACTCCCCGGCTGCCTCCAAAGGCCAGTTTGCCAACACTCCCGCCCGCTGTTCCCGCCAGGCACGCACAATGCTCCCAAGCCCGGGAGAAAAGCGCTTCGGGGTGGTGCTCTCCTCGGGCCCTTGCCCTTGAGCCTGGGGGCCAGGCAGTTGGTCCACACTCCCAGACCAAGGCAGAACCACATGCACACGTCTGTTCCTGACCCCTGCACCGGCAGAGAGCTCGGGGGAGCCAGAATCTGTCAGGCAGCTGCTGGGCTGGCCGCCTGTGTGGGAAGGGGCAGAGCCGACCTAGGGGCAAGTTGGGCCTCTTCCTCTCCCTGCTGCCCTGAGGCTGCTGGGCCAAAGAGGTCTTGGGCATCCAGCCACTTGCTGGTCCCTTCCCTCTGACAAGGCCCTCTGAGCTCCAGCACCTTGCAGTGTGGAGACAGCCCCTGCCAGCAACATCCTCTCCAAGGAAGCCTCAACCGAGGCCTAGGCCCAGGGGAAAGGCACCAGCGGGGATGAGCCTGGGGAGGCGCCCGGGCATGTCTGGACCCAGTCCCCGCAGCCTGCCCCTTGGTGGGGCAGTACCCCCGGAGGCCAGGAAGATCTGGGCAAGGCTGGCCAGGGGCAGGGGCCCTGCTGGGTCCTCCCCATGGCCTGTGGGGCCTCTGAGCACAACCGGCCCTCTCCCACTGGAAGACCTCCCCGGCTGCCTCCAAAGGCCAGTTTGCCAACACTCCTGCCCGCTCTTCCCGCCAGGCACGCACAATGCTCCCAAGCCCGGGAGAAAAGCGCTTCGGGGTGGTGCTCTCTCCGGGCCCTTGCCCCTGAGCCTGGGGGCCAGGCAGGGGATCCACAGTCCCAGGCCAAGGCACAACAACATGCACACGTCTGTTCCTGCCCCCTCCACCGGCAGAGAGCTGGGGGGAGCCAGAGTCTGTCAGGCAGCTGCTGGGCTGGCCGCCTGTGTGGGAAGGGGCAGAGCCGACCTAGGGGCAAGTTGGGCCTCTTCCTCTCCCTGCTGCCCTGAGGCTGCTGGGCCAAAGAGGTCTTGGGCATCCAGCCCCTTGCTTGTCCCTTCCCTCTGACGAGGCCCTCTGAGCTCCAGGACCTTGCAGTGTGGAGACAGCCCCTGCCAGCAATCTCCTCTCCAAGGAGGCCTCAACTTAGGCCTAGGCCCAGGGAAAAGGCACCAGCGGGGTTGAGCCATGTGAGGCGCCCGGGCATGTCTGGACCCTGTCCCCGCAGCCTGCCCCTTGGTGGGGCAGTACCCCCGGAGGCCAGGAAGGTCTGGGCAAGGCTGGCCAGGGGCAGGGGCCCTGCTGGGTCCTGCCCCTGGCCTGTGGGGCCTCTGAGCACAACCGGCCCTTGCCCACTGGAAGACCTCCCCGGCTGCCTCCAAAGTCCTGTTTGCAAGCACTCCCGCCCACTGTTCCCGCCAGGCGCGCACAATGCTCCCAAGCCCGGGAGAAAAGCGCTTCGGGGTGGTGGTCTCTCCGGGCCCCTGCCCCTGAGCCTGGGGGCCAGGCAGGGGATCCACAGTCCCAGGCCAAGGCAGAACCACATGCACACGTCTGTTCCTGCCCCCTCCACCGGCAGAGAGCTGGGGGGAGCCAGAGTCTGTCAGGCAGCTGCTGGGCTGGCCGCCTGTGTGGGAAGGGGCAGAGCCGACCTAGGGGCAAGTTGGGCCTCTTGCTCTCCCTGCTGCCCTGAGGCTGCTGGGCCAAAGAGGTCTTGGGCATCCAGCCCCTTGCTGGTCCCTTCCCTCTGACGAGGCCCTCTGAGCTCCAGCACCTTGCAGTGTGGAGACAGCCCCTGCCAGCAACCTCCTCTCCAAGGAGGCCTCAACCGAGGCCTAGGCCCAGGGGAAAGGCACCAGCGGGGATGAGCCTGGGGAGGCGCACGGGCATGTCTGGACCCAGTCCCCGCAGCCTGCCCCTTGGTGGGGCAGTACCCCCGGAGGCCAGGAACGTCTGGGCAAGGCTGGCCAGGGGCAGGGGCCCTGCTGGGTCCTGCCCCTGGCCTGTGGGGCCTCTGAGCACAACCGGCCCTCTCCCACTGGAAGACCTCCCCGGCTGCCTCCAAAGGCCGGTTTGCCAACACTCTTGCCCGCTGTTCCCGCCAGGCACGCACAATGCTCCCAAGCCCGGGAGAAAAGCGCTTCAGGGTGTTGCCCTCTCCGGGCCCTTGCCCCTGAGCCTGGGGTCCAGGCAGTGGGTCCACACTCCCAGACCAAGGCAGAACCACATGCACACGTCTGTTCCTGACCCCTGCACCGGCAGAGAGCTCGGGGGAGCCAGAGTCTGTCAGGCAGCTGCTGGGTTGGCTGCCTGTGTGGGAAGGGGCAGAGCCGACCTAGGGGCAAGTTGGGCCTCTTCCTCTCCCTGCTGCCCTGAGGCTGCTGGGCCAAAGACGTCTTGGGCATCCAGCCCCTTACTGGTCCCTTCCCTCTGACGAGGCCCTCTGAGCTCCAGCACCTTGCAGTGTGGAGACAGCCCCTGCCAGCAACCTCTCCAAGGAGGCCTCAACCGAGGCCTAGGCCCAGGGGAAAGGCACCAGCGGGGATGAGCCAGTGGAGGCGCAAGGGCATGTCTGGACCCAGTCCCCGCAGCCTGCCCCTTGGTGGGGCAGTACCCCCGGAGGCCAGGAAGGTCTGGGCAAGGCTGCGAGGGGCAGGGGCCCTGCTGGGTCGTGCCCCTGGCCTGTGGGGCGTCTGAGCACAACCGGCACTCTCCCGCTGGAAGACCTCCCCGGCTGCCTCCAAAGGCCGTTTTGCACGCACTCCCGCCCACTCTTCCCACCAAGCGCGCACAATGCTCCCAAGCCCGGGAGAAAAGCGCTTCGGGGTGGTGCTCTCTCCGGGCCCTTGCCCCTGAGACTGGGGGCCAGGCAGGGAGTCCACACTCCCAGGCCAAGGCAGAACCACATGCACACGTCTGTTCCTGACCCCTGCACCGGCAGAGAGCTCGGGGGAGCCAGAGTCTGTCAGGCAGCTGCTGGGCTGGCCGCCTTTGTGGAAGGGGCAGAGCCGACCTAGGTTCAAGTAGGGCCTCTAGCTCTCCCTGCTGCCCTGAGGCTGCTGGGCCAAAGAGGTCTTGGGCATCCAGCCCTTTGCTTGTCCCTTCCCTCTGACGAGGCCCTCTGAGCTCCAGCACCTTGCAGTGTGGAGACAGCCCCTGCCAGCAACCTCCTCTCCAAGGAGGCCTCAACCGAGACCTAGGACCAGGGGAAAGGCACCAGCGGGGATGAGCCTGGGGAGGCGCCCAGGCATGTCTGGACCCAGTCCCCGCAGCCTGCCCCTTGGTGGGGCAGTACCCCCGGAGGCCAGGAAGGTCTGGGAAAGGCTGGCCAGGGGCAGGGGCTCTGCTGGGTCCTGCCCCTGGCCTGTGGGGCCTCTGAGCACAACCGGCCCTCTCCCACTGGAAGACCTCCCCGGCTGCCTCCAAAGGCCAGTTTGCCAACACTCCCACCCGCTGTTCACGCCAGACTTGCACAATGCTCCCAAGCCCGGAAGAAAAGCGCTTCGGGGTGGTGCTCTCTCCGGGCCCTTGCCCCTGAGCCTGGGGGCAAGGCATGGGGAACACACTCCCAGGCCAAGGCAGAACCACATGCCCACGTCTGTTCCTGTCCCCTGCACCGGCAGAGAGCTTGGGGGAGCCAGAGTCTGTCAGGCAGCTGCTGGGTTGGCCGCCTGTGTGGGAAGGGGCAGAGCCGCCCTAGGGGCAAGTTGGGCCTCTTGCTCTCCCTGCTGCCCTGAGGCTGCTGGGCCAAAGACGTCTTGGGCATCCAGCCCCTTACTGGTCCCTTCCCTCTGACGAGGCCCTCTGAGCTCCAGCACCTTGCAGTGTGGAGACAGCCCCTGCCAGCAACCTCCTCTCCAAGGAGGCCTCAACCGAGGCCTAGGCCCCGGGGAAAGGCACCAGCGGGGATGAGCCAGGGGAGGCGCCCGAGCATGTCTGGACCCAGTCCCCGCAGCCTGCCCCTTGGTGGGGCAGTACCCCCGGAGGCCAGGAAGGTCTGGGTAAGACTGGCCAGGGGCAGGGGCCCTGCTGGGTCCTGCCCCTGGCCTGTGGGGCCTCTGAGCACAACCGGCCCTCTCCCACTGGAAGACCTCCCCGGCTGCCTCCAAAGGCCGGTTTGCAAGCGCTCCCGGCCACTGTTACCAGCAGGCGGGCACAATGCTCCTAAGCCCGGAAGAAAAGCGCTTCAGGGTGGTGCTCTCTCTGGGCCCTTGCCCCTGAGCCTGGGGGCAAGGCAGGGTGTCCACACTCCCAGGCCAAGGCAGAACCACATGCACACGTCTGACCTGCCCCCTGCACCGGCAGAGAGCTCGGGGGAGCCAGAGTCTGTCAGGCAGCTGCTGGGCTAGCCGCCTGTGTGGGAAGTGGCAGAGCCGACCTAGGGGCAAGTTGGGCCTCTTGCTCTCCCTGCTGCCCTGAGGCTGCTGGGCCAAAGAGGTCTTGGGCATCCAGCCCCTTGCTGGTCCCTTCCCTCTGACGAGGCCCTCTGAGCTCCAGCACCTTGCAGTGTGGAGACAGCCCCTGCCAGCAACCTCCTCTCCAAGGAGGCCTCAACCGAGGCCTAGGCCCAGGGGAAAGGCACCAGCGGGGATGAGCCTGGGGAGGCGCCCGGGCATGTCTGGACCCAGTCCCCGCAGCCTGCCCCTTGGTGGGGCAGTACCCCCGGAGGCCAGGAAGGTCTGGGCAAGGCTGGCCAGGGGCAGGGGCCCTGCTGGGTCCTGCCCCTGGCCTGTGGGGCCTCTGAGCACAACCGGCCCTCTCCCACTGGAAGAACTCCCCGGCTGCCTCCAAAGGCGGGTTTGCCAACACTCCCGCCCGCTGTTCCCGCCAGGCACGCACAACGCTCCCAAGGCCAGGAGAAAAGCGCTTCGGGGTGTTGCTCTCTCCGGGCCCTTGCCCCTGAGCCTGGGGTCCAGGCAGTGGGTCCACACTCCCAGACCAAGGCAGAACCACATGCACACGTCTGTTCCTGACCCCTGCACCGGCAGAGAGCTCGGGGGAGCCAGAGTCTGTCAGGCAGCTGCTGGGTTGGCTGCCTGTGTGGGAAGGGGCAGAGCCGACCTAGGGGCAAGTTGGGCCTCTTGCTCTCCCTGCTGCCCTGAGGCTGCTGGGCCAAAGAGGTCTTGGGCATCCAGCCCCTTGCTGGTCCCTTCCCTCTGACGAGGCCCTCTGAGCTCCAGCACCTTGCAGTGTGGAGACAGCCCCTGCCAGCAACCTCCTCTCCAAGGAGGCATCAACCGAGGCCTATGCCCAGGGGAAAGGCACCAGCGGGGATGAGCCTGGGGAGGTGCCCAGGCATGTCTGGACCCAGTCCCCGCAGCCTGCCCCTTGGTGGGGCAGTACCCCCGGAGGCCAGGAAGGTCTGGGCAAGGCTGGCCAGGGGCAGGGGCCCTGCTGGGTCCTGTCCCTGGCCTGTGGGGCCTCTGAGCACAACCGGCCCTCTCCCACTGGAAGAACTCCCCGGCTGACTCCAAGGGCCAGTTTGCCAACACTCCCGCCCGCTGTTCCCGCCAGGCACGCACAATGCTCCCAAGCCCGGGAGAAAAGCACTTCGGGGTGGTGCTCTCCTCGGGCCCTTGCCCCTGAGCCTGGGGGCCAGGCAGTTGGTCCACACTCCCAGACCAAGGCAGAACCACATGCACACGTCTGTTCCTGACCCCTGCACCGGCAGAGAGCTCGGGGGAGCCAGAGTCTGTCAGGCAGCTGCTGGGCTGGCCGCCTGTGTGGGAAGGGGCAGAGCCGACCTAGGGGCAAGTTGGGCCTCTTGCTCTCCCTGCTGCCCTGAGGCTGCTGGGCCAAAGAGGTCTTGGGCATCCAGCCCCTTGCTGGTCCCTTCCCTCTGACGAGGCCCTCTGAGCTCCAGCACCTTGCAGTGTGGAGACAGCCCCTGCCAGCAACCTCCTCTCCAAGGAGGCCTCAACCGAGGCCTAGGCACAGGGGAAAGGCACCAGCGGGGATGAGCCAGTGGAGGCGCACGGGCATATCAGGACCCAGTCCCTGCAGCCTGCCCCTTGGTGGGGCAGTACCCCCGGAGGCCAGGAAGGTCTGGGCAAGGCTGGCCAGGGGCAGGGTCCCTGCTGGGTCCTGCCCCTGGCCTGTGGGGCCTCTGAGAACAACCGGCCCTCTCCCACTGGAAGACCTCCCCGGCTGCCTTCAAAGGCGGGTTTGCCAACACTCCCGCCCGCTGTTCCGCCAGGCACGCACAACGCTCCCAAGGCCAGGAGAAAAGCGCTTCGGGGTGTTGCTCTCTCCGGGCCCTTGCCCCTGAGCCTGGGGTCCAGGCAGTGGGTCCACACTCCCAGACCAAGGCAGAACCACATGCACACGTCTGTTCGTGACCCCTGCACCGGCAGAGAGCTCGGGGGAGCCAGAGTCTGTCAGGCAGCTGCTGGGTTGGCTGCCTGTGTGGGAAGGGGCAGAGCCGACCTAGGGGCAAGTTGGGCCTCTTGCTCTCCCTGCTGCCCTGAGGCTGCTGAGCCAAAGAGGTCTTGGGCATCCAGCCCCTTGCTGGTCCCTTCCCGCTGACGAGGCCCTCTGAGCTCCAGCACCTTGCAGTATGGAGACAGCCCCTGCCAGCAACCTCCTCTCCAAGGAGGCATCAACCGAGGCCTATGCCCAGGGGAAAGGCACCAGCGGGGATGAGCCTGGGGAGGCGCCCAGGCATGTATGGACCCAGTCCCCGCAGCCTGCCCCTTGGTGGGGCAGTACCCCCGGAGGCCAGGAAGGTCTGGGCAAGGCTGGCCAGGGGCAGGGGACCTGCTGGGTCCTGCCCCTGGCCTGTGAGGCCTCTGAGCACAACCGGCCCTCTCCCACTGGAAGACCTCCACGGCTGCCTCCAAAGTCCTGTTTGCAAACACTCCCGCCCGCTGTTCACGCCAGGCTCGCACAATGCTCCCAAGCCCGTGAGGAAAGCGCTTCGGGGTGGTGCCCTCTCCGGGCCCTTGCCCCTGAGCCTGGGGGCAAGGCAGGGGGAACACACTCCCAGGCCAAGGCAGAACCTCATGCCCACGTCTGTTCCTGTCCCCTGCACCGGCAGAGAGCTTGGGGGAGCCAGAGTCTGCCAGGCAGCTGCTGGGCTGGCCGCCTGTGTGGGAAGGGGCAGAGCCGCCCTAGGGGCAAGTTGGGCCTCTTGCTCTCCCTGCTGCCCTGAGGCTGCTGGGCCAAAGACGTCTTGGGCATCCAGCCCCTTACTGGTCCCTTCCCTCTGACGAGGCCCTCTGAGCTCCAGCACCTTGCAGTGTGGAGACAGCCCCTGCCAGCAACCTCCTCTCCAAGGAGGCCTCAACCGAGGCCTAGGCCCAGGGGAAAGGCTACAGCGGGGATGAGCCTGGGGAGGCGCCCGGGCATGTCTGGACCCAGTCCCCGCCGCCTGCCCCTTGGTGGGGCAGTACCCCCGGAGGCCAGGAAGGTCTGGGCAAGGCTGGCCAGGGGCAGGGGCCCTGCTGCGTCCTGCCCCTGGCCTGTGGGGCCTCTGAGCACAACCGGCCCTCTCCCACTGGAAGACCTCCCCGGCTGCCTCCAAAGGCCGGTTTGCAAGCGCTCCCGCCCACTGTTCCCAGCAGGCGTACACAATGCTCCCAAGCCCGGGAGAAAAGCGCTTCAGGGTGGTGCTCTCTCCGGGCCCTTTCCCCTGAGCCTGGGGGCCAGGCAGGGGGTCCACACTCCCAGGCCAAGGCAGAACGACATGCACACGTCTGTTCCTGCCCCATGCACCGGCAGAGAGCTCGGGGCAGCCAGAGTCTGTCAGGCACCTGCTGGGCTGGCCGCCTGTGTGGGACGGGGCAGAGCCGACCTAGGGGCAAGTTGGGCCTCTTGCTCTCCCTGCTGCCCTGAGGCTGCTGGGCCAAAGAGATCTTGGGCATCCAGCCCCTTGCTTGTCCCTTCCCTCTGACGAGGCCCTCTGAGCTCCAGCACCTTGCAGTGTGGAGACAGCCACTGCCAGCAACCTCCTCTCCAAGGAGGCCTCAACCGAGGCCTAGGACCAGGGGAAAGGCACCAGCGGGGATGAGCCTGGGGAGGCGCCCGGGCATGTCTGGACCCAGTCCCCACAGCCTGCCCCTTGGTGGGGCAGTACCCCCGGAGGCCAGGAAGGTCTGGGCAAGGCTGGCCACGGGCAGGGGCCCTGCTGGGTCCTGCCCCTGGCCTGTGGGGCCTCTGAGCACAACCGGCCCTCTCCCACTGGAAGACTTCCCCGGCTGCCTCCAAAGGCCGGTTTGCCAACACTCCCGCCCGCTGTTCCCGCCAGGCACGCACTATTCTCCCAAGCCCGGGAGAAAAGCGCTTCGGGGTGTTGCTCTCTCCGGGCCCTTGCCCCTGAGCGTGGGGGCGAGGCAGTGGGTCTACACTCCCAGACCAACGCAGAACCACATGCACACGTCTGTTCCTGACCCCTGCACCGCAGAGAGCTCGGGGGAGCCAGAGTCTGTCAGGCAGCTGCTGGGCTGGCCGCCTGTGTGGGAAGGGGCAGAGCCGACCTAGGGGCAAGTTGGGCCTCTTCCTCTCCCGGCTGCCCTGAGGCTGCTGGGCCAAAGAGGTCTTGGGCATCCAGCCCCTTGCTGGTCCCTTCCCTCTGACGAGGCCCTCTGAGCTCCAGCACCTTGCAGTGTGGAGACAGCCCCTGCCAGCAACCTCCTCTCCAAGGAGGCCTCAACCGAGGCCTAGGCCCAGGGGAAAGGCACCAGCGGGGATGAGCCTGGGGAGGCGCCCGGGCATGTCTGGACCCAGTCCCCGCAGCCTGCCCCTTGGTGGGGCAGTACCCCCGGAGGCCAGGAGGGTCTGGGCAAGGCTGCCAGGGGCAGGGACACTGCTGGGTCCTGCCCCTGGCCTGTGGGGCGTCTGAGCACAACCGGCCCTCTCCCGCAGGAAGACCTCCCCGGCTGCCTCCAAAGGCCGGTTTGCAAGCACTCCCGCCCGCTGTTCCCGCCAGGCACGCACAATGCTCCCAAGCCCGGGAGAAAAGCGCTTCAGGGTGTTGCCCTCTCCGGGCCCTTGCCCCTGAGCCTGGGGTCCAGGCAGTGGGTCCACACTCCCAGACCAAGGCAGAACCACATGCACACGTCTGTTCCTGACCCCTGCACCGGCAGAGAGCTCGGGGGAGCCAGAGTCTGTCAGGCAGCTGCTGGGTTGGCTGCCTGTGTGGGAAGGGGCAGAGCCGACCTAGGGGCAAGTTGGGCCTCTTCCTCTCCCTGCTGCCCTAAGGCTGCTGGGCCAAAGACGTCTTGGGCATCCAGCCCCTTACTGGTCCCTTCCCTCTGACGAGGCCCTCTGAGCTCCAGCACCTTGCAGTGTGGAGACAGCCCCTGCCAGCAACCTCTCCAAGGAGGCCTCAACCGAGGCCTAGGCCCAGGGGAAAGGCACCAGCGGGGATGAGCCAGTGGAGGCGCAAGGGCATGTCTGGACCCAGTCCCCGCAGCCTGCCCCTTGGTGGGGCAGTACCCCCGGAGGCCAGGAAGGTCTGGGCAAGGCTGCGAGGGGCAGGGGCCCTGCTGGGTCGTGCCCCTGGCCTGTGGGGCGTCTGAGCACAACCGGCACTCTCCCGCTGGAAGACCTCCCCGGCTGCCTCCAAAGGCCGTTTTGCACGCACTCCCGCCCACTCTTCCCACCAAGCGCGCACAATGCTCCCAAGCCCGGGAGAAAAGCGCTTCGGGGTGGTGCTCTCTCCGGGCCCTTGCCCCTGAGACTGGGGGCCAGGCAGGGAGTCCACACTCCCAGGCCAAGGCAGAACCACATGCACACGTCTGTTCCTGACCCCTGCACCGGCAGAGAGCTCGGGGGAGCCAGAGTCTGTCAGGCAGCTGCTGGGCTGGCCGCCTTTGTGGAAGGGGCAGAGCCGACCTAGGTTCAAGTAGGGCCTCTAGCTCTCCCTGCTGCCCTGAGGCTGCTGGGCCAAAGAGGTCTTGGGCATCCAGCCCTTTGCTTGTCCCTTCCCTCTGACGAGGCCCTCTGAGCTCCAGCACCTTGCAGTGTGGAGACAGCCCCTGCCAGCAACCTCCTCTCCAAGGAGGCCTCAACCGAGACCTAGGACCAGGGGAAAGGCACCAGCGGGGATGAGCCTGGGGAGGCGCCCAGGCATGTCTGGACCCAGTCCCCGCAGCCTGCCCCTTGGTGGGGCAGTACCCCCGGAGGCCAGGAAGGTCTGGGAAAGGCTGGCCAGGGGCAGGGGCCCTGCTGGGTCCTGCCCCTGGCCTGTGGGGCCTCTGAGCACAACCGGCCCTCTCCCACTGGAAGACCTCCCCGGCTGCCTCCAAAGGCCAGTTTGCCAACACTCCCACCCGCTGTTCACGCCAGACTTGCACAATGCTCCCAAGCCCGGGAGAAAAGCGCTTCGGGGTGGTGCTCTCTCCGGGCCCTTGCCCCTGAGCCTGGGGGCAAGGCATGGGGAACACACTCCCAGGCCAAGGCAGAACCACATGCCCACGTCTGTTCCTGTCCCCTGCACCGGCAGAGAGCTTGGGGGAGCCAGAGTCTGTCAGGCAGCTGCTGGGTTGGCCGCCTGTGTGGGAAGGGGCAGAGCCGCCCTAGGGGCAAGTTGGGCCTCTTGCTCTCCCTGCTGCCCTGAGGCTGCTGGGCCAAAGACGTCTTGGGCATCCAGCCCCTTACTGGTCCCTTCCCTCTGACGAGGCCCTCTGAGCTCCAGCACCTTGCAGTGTGGAGACAGCCCCTGCCAGCAACCTCCTCTCCAAGGAGGCCTCAACCGAGGCCTAGGCCCCGGGGAAAGGCACCAGCGGGGATGAGCCAGGGGAGGCGCCCGAGCATGTCTGGACCCAGTCCCCGCAGCCTGCCCCTTGGTGGGGCAGTACCCCCGGAGGCCAGGAAGGTCTGGGTAAGACTGGCCAGGGGCAGGGGCCCTGCTGGGTCCTGCCCCTGGCCTGTGGGGCCTCTGAGCACAACCGGCCCTCTCCCACTGGAAGACCTCCCCGGCTGCCTCCAAAGGCCGGTTTGCAAGCGCTCCCGGCCACTGTTACCAGCAGGCGGGCACAATGCTCCTAAGCCCGGAAGAAAAGCGCTTCAGGGTGGTGCTCTCTCTGGGCCCTTGCCCCTGAGCCTGGGGGCAAGGCAGGGTGTCCACACTCCCAGGCCAAGGCAGAACCACATGCACACGTCTGACCTGCCCCCTGCACCGGCAGAGAGCTCGGGGGAGCCAGAGTCTGTCAGGCAGCTGCTGGGCTAGCCGCCTGTGTGGGAAGTGGCAGAGCCGACCTAGGGGCAAGTTGGGCCTCTTGCTCTCCCTGCTGCCCTGAGGCTGCTGGGCCAAAGAGGTCTTGGGCATCCAGCCCCTTGCTGGTCCCTTCCCTCTGACGAGGCCCTCTGAGCTCCAGCACCTTGCAGTGTGGAGACAGCCCCTGCCAGCAACCTCCTCTCCAAGGAGGCCTCAACCGAGGCCTAGGCCCAGGGGAAAGGCACCAGCGGGGATGAGCCTGGGGAGGCGCCCGGGCATGTCTGGACCCAGTCCCCGCAGCCTGCCCCTTGGTGGGGCAGTACCCCCGGAGGCCAGAAAGGTCTGGGCAAGGCTGGCCAGGGGCAGGGGCCCTGCTGGGTCCTGCCCCTGGCCTGTGGGGCCTCTGAGCACAACCGGCCCTCTCCCACTGGAAGAACTCCCCGGCTGCCTCCAAAGGCGGGTTTGCCAACACTCCCGCCCGCTGTTCCCGCCAGGCACGCACAACGCTCCCAAGGCCAGGAGAAAAGCGCTTCGGGGTGTTGCTCTCTCCGGGCCCTTGCCCCTGAGCCTGGGGTCCAGGCAGTGGGTCCACACTCCCAGACCAAGGCAGAACCACATGCACACGTCTGTTCCTGACCCCTGCACCGGCAGAGAGCTCGGGGGAGCCAGAGTCTGTCAGGCAGCTGCTGGGTTGGCTGCCTGTGTGGGAAGGGGCAGAGCCGACCTAGGGGCAAGTTGGGCCTCTTGCTCTCCCTGCTGCCCTGAGGCTGCTGGGCCAAAGAGGTCTTGGGCATCCAGCCCCTTGCTGGTCCCTTCCCTCTGACGAGGCCCTCTGAGCTCCAGCACCTTGCAGTGTGGAGACAGCCCCTGCCAGCAACCTCCTCTCCAAGGAGGCATCAACCGAGGCCTATGCCCAGGGGAAAGGCACCAGCGGGGATGAGCCTGGGGAGGTGCCCAGGCATGTCTGGACCCAGTCCCCGCAGCCTGCCCCTTGGTGGGGCAGTACCCCCGGAGGCCAGGAAGGTCTGGGCAAGGCTGGCCAGGGGCAGGGGCCCTGCTGGGTCCTGTCCCTGGCCTGTGGGGCCTCTGAGCACAACCGGCCCTCTCCCACTGGAAGAACTCCCCGGCTGACTCCAAGGGCCAGTTTGCCAACACTCCCGCCCGCTGTTCCCGCCAGGCACGCACAATGCTCCCAAGCCCGGGAGAAAAGCACTTCGGGGTGGTGCTCTCCTCGGGCCCTTGCCCCTGAGCCTGGGGGCCAGGCAGTTGGTCCACACTCCCAGACCAAGGCAGAACCACATGCACACGTCTGTTCCTGACCCCTGCACCGGCAGAGAGCTCGGGGGAGCCAGAGTCTGTCAGGCAGCTGCTGGGCTGGCCGCCTGTGTGGGAAGGGGCAGAGCCGACCTAGGGGCAAGTTGGGCCTCTTGCTCTCCCTGCTGCCCTGAGGCTGCTGGGCCAAAGAGGTCTTGGGCATCCAGCCCCTTGCTGGTCCCTTCCCTCTGACGAGGCCCTCTGAGCTCCAGCACCTTGCAGTGTGGAGACAGCCCCTGCCAGCAACCTCCTCTCCAAGGAGGCCTCAACCGAGGCCTAGGCACAGGGGAAAGGCACCAGCGGGGATGAGCCAGTGGAGGCGCACGGGCATATCAGGACCCAGTCCCTGCAGCCTGCCCCTTGGTGGGGCAGTACCCCCGGAGGCCAGGAAGGTCTGGGCAAGGCTGGCCAGGGGCAGGGTCCCTGCTGGGTCCTGCCCCTGGCCTGTGGGGCCTCTGAGAACAACCGGCCCTCTCCCACTGGAAGACCTCCCCGGCTGCCTCCAAAGGCGGGTTTGCCAACACTCCCGCCCGCTGTTCCGCCAGGCACGCACAACGCTCCCAAGGCCAGGAGAAAAGCGCTTCGGGGTGTTGCTCTCTCCGGGCCCTTGCCCCTGAGCCTGGGGTCCAGGCAGTGGGTCCACACTCCCAGACCAAGGCAGAACCACATGCACACGTCTGTTCGTGACCCCTGCACCGGCAGAGAGCTCGGGGGAGCCAGAGTCTGTCAGGCAGCTGCTGGGTTGGCTGCCTGTGTGGGAAGGGGCAGAGCCGACCTAGGGGCAAGTTGGGCCTCTTGCTCTCCCTGCTGCCCTGAGGCTGCTGAGCCAAAGAGGTCTTGGGCATCCAGCCCCTTGCTGGTCCCTTCCCGCTGACGAGGCCCTCTGAGCTCCAGCACCTTGCAGTATGGAGACAGCCCCTGCCAGCAACCTCCTCTCCAAGGAGGCATCAACCGAGGCCTATGCCCAGGGGAAAGGCACCAGCGGGGATGAGCCTGGGGAGGCGCCCAGGCATGTATGGACCCAGTCCCCGCAGCCTGCCCCTTGGTGGGGCAGTACCCCCGGAGGCCAGGAAGGTCTGGGCAAGGCTGGCCAGGGGCAGGGGACCTGCTGGGTCCTGCCCCTGGCCTGTGAGGCCTCTGAGCACAACCGGCCCTCTCCCACTGGAAGACCTCCACGGCTGCCTCCAAAGTCCTGTTTGCAAACACTCCCGCCCGCTGTTCACGCCAGGCTCGCACAATGCTCCCAAGCCCGTGAGGAAAGCGCTTCGGGGTGGTGCCCTCTCCGGGCCCTTGCCCCTGAGCCTGGGGGCAAGGCAGGGGGAACACACTCCCAGGCCAAGGCAGAACCTCATGCCCACGTCTGTTCCTGTCCCCTGCACCGGCAGAGAGCTTGGGGGAGCCAGAGTCTGCCAGGCAGCTGCTGGGTTGGCCGCCTGTGTGGGAAGGGGCAGAGCCGCCCTAGGGGCAAGTTGGGCCTCTTGCTCTCCCTGCTGCCCTGAGGCTGCTGGGCCAAAGACGTCTTGGGCATCCAGCCCCTTACTGGTCCCTTCCCTCTGACGAGGCCCTCTGAGCTCCAGCACCTTGCAGTGTGGAGACAGCCCCTGCCAGCAACCTCCTCTCCAAGGAGGCCTCAACCGAGGCCTAGGCCCAGGGGAAAGGCTACAGCGGGGATGAGCCTGGGGAGGCGCCCGGGCATGTCTGGACCCAGTCCCCGCCGCCTGCCCCTTGGTGGGGCAGTACCCCCGGAGGCCAGGAAGGTCTGGGCAAGGCTGGCCAGGGGCAGGGGCCCTGCTGCGTCCTGCCCCTGGCCTGTGGGGCCTCTGAGCACAACCGGCCCTCTCCCACTGGAAGACCTCCCCGGCTGCCTCCAAAGGCCGGTTTGCAAGCGCTCCCGCCCACTGTTCCCAGCAGGCGTACACAATGCTCCCAAGCCCGGGAGAAAAGCGCTTCAGGGTGGTGCTCTCTCCGGGCCCTTTCCCCTGAGCCTGGGGGCCAGGCAGGGGGTCCACACTCCCAGGCCAAGGCAGAACGACATGCACACGTCTGTTCCTGCCCCATGCACCGGCAGAGAGCTCGGGGCAGCCAGAGTCTGTCAGGCACCTGCTGGGCTGGCCGCCTGTGTGGGACGGGGCAGAGCCGACCTAGGGGCAAGTTGGGCCTCTTGCTCTCCCTGCTGCCCTGAGGCTGCTGGGCCAAAGAGATCTTGGGCATCCAGCCCCTTGCTTGTCCCTTCCCTCTGACGAGGCCCTCTGAGCTCCAGCACCTTGCAGTGTGGAGACAGCCACTGCCAGCAACCTCCTCTCCAAGGAGGCCTCAACCGAGGCCTAGGACCAGGGGAAAGGCACCAGCGGGGATGAGCCTGGGGAGGCGCCCGGGCATGTCTGGACCCAGTCCCCACAGCCTGCCCCTTGGTGGGGCAGTACCCCCGGAGGCCAGGAAGGTCTGGGCAAGGCTGGCCACGGGCAGGGGCCCTGCTGGGTCCTGCCCCTGGCCTGTGGGGCCTCTGAGCACAACCGGCCCTCTCCCACTGGAAGACTTCCCCGGCTGCCTCCAAAGGCCGGTTTGCCAACACTCCCGCCCGCTGTTCCCGCCAGGCACGCACTATTCTCCCAAGCCCGGGAGAAAAGCGCTTCGGGGTGTTGCTCTCTCCGGGCCCTTGCCCCTGAGCGTGGGGGCGAGGCAGTGGGTCTACACTCCCAGACCAACGCAGAACCACATGCACACGTCTGTTCCTGACCCCTGCACCGCAGAGAGCTCGGGGGAGCCAGAGTCTGTCAGGCAGCTGCTGGGCTGGCCGCCTGTGTGGGAAGGGGCAGAGCCGACCTAGGGGCAAGTTGGGCCTCTTCCTCTCCCGGCTGCCCTGAGGCTGCTGGGCCAAAGAGGTCTTGGGCATCCAGCCCCTTGCTGGTCCCTTCCCTCTGACGAGGCCCTCTGAGCTCCAGCACCTTGCAGTGTGGAGACAGCCCCTGCCAGCAACCTCCTCTCCAAGGAGGCCTCAACCGAGGCCTAGGCCCAGGGGAAAGGCACCAGCGGGGATGAGCCTGGGGAGGCGCCCGGGCATGTCTGGACCCAGTCCCCGCAGCCTGCCCCTTGGTGGGGCAGTACCCCCGGAGGCCAGGAGGGTCTGGGCAAGGCTGCCAGGGGCAGGGACACTGCTGGGTCCTGCCCCTGGCCTGTGGGGCGTCTGAGCACAACCGGCCCTCTCCCGCAGGAAGACCTCCCCGGCTGCCTCCAAAGGCCGGTTTGCAAGCACTCCCGCCCGCTGTTCCCGCCAGGCACGCACAATGCTCCCAAGCCCGGGAGAAAAGCGCTTCGGGGTGGTGCTCTCTCCGGGCCCTTGCCCCTGAGCCTGGGGGACAGGCAGGGGGAACACACTCCCAGGCCAAGGCAGAACGACATGCACACGTCTGTTCCTGCCCCCTACACCGGCAGAGAGTTCGGGGGAGCCAGAGACTGCCAGGCTGCTGCTGGGCTGGCTGCCTGTGTGGGACGGGGTAGAGCCGACCTAGGGGCAAGTTGGGCCTCTTGCTGTCCCTGCTGCCCTGAGGCTGCTGGGTCAAAGAGGTCTTGGGCATCCAGCCCTTTGCTGGTCCTTTCCCTCTGACGAGGCCCTCTGAGCTCCAGCACCTTGCAGTGTGGAGACAGCCCCTGCCAGCAACCTCCGCTCCAAGGAGGCCTCAACCGAGGCCTAGGCCCAGGGGAAAGGCACCAGCGGGGATGAGCCTGGGGAGGCGCCCGGGCATGTCTGGACCCAGGCCCCGCAGCCTGCCCCTTGGTGGGGTAGTACCCCCGGAGGCCAGGAAGGTCTGGGCAAGGCTGCAAGAGGCAGGGACACTGCTGGGTCCTGCCCCTGGCCTGTGGGGCCTCTGAGAACAACTGGCACTCTCCCGCTGGAAGACCTCCCCGGCTGCCTCCAAAGGCTGGTTTGCAAGCACTCAATCCCGCTGTTCACGCCAGCTGCGCACAATGCTCCCAAGCCCGGGGGAAAAGCATTTTGGGGTGGTGCTCACTCCGGGCTTTGGAAGACCTCCCCGGCTGCCTCCAAGGCCGGTTTGCAAGCACTTCTGCCTGCTGTTCCCGCCACCCGCGCACAATGCTCCCAAGCCCGGGAGAAAAGCGTTTCGGGGTGGTGTTCTCTCTGGACCCAAGAAAGACCTCCCGGGCTGCCCCCAAATGCCGGTTTGCAAGCACTCCCACTCACTGTTCCCGCCATCCGTGCAAATGCTCCAAGCCCAGGAGAAAAGCCCTTCAGGGTGGTGCTCTCTCCCGGCCCTTGGAAGACCTCCCCGGCTGCCTCCAAAGGCTGGATTTCAAGTACTCCCTCCCGCTGTCCCGCCAGCCGCACACAATGCTCCCAATCACGGGAGAAAAGCGCTTCGGGGTGGTGCTCTCTACGGGCCCTTGGAAGACCTCCCCGTTTGTCTCCAAAGGCCGGTTTGCAAGCACTCATGCCCGCTGTTCCCGCCAGCCGCGCACAATGCTCCCAAGCCTAGGAGAAAAGCGCTTCGGGGTGGTGCTCTCTCCCGGCCCTTGGAAGACCTCCCCGGCTGCCTCCAAAGGCCGGTTTGCAAGCACTCAATCCCGCTGTTCCCGCCAGCCGCGCACAATGCTCCCAAGCCCGGGAGAAAAGCGCTTCGGGGTGGTGCTCTCTCCCGGCCCTTGGAAGACCTCCCCGGCTGCCTCCAAAGGCTGGTTTTCAAGAACTCCCTCCCGCTGACCCGCCAGCCGCACACAATGCTCCCAAGCCCGGGAGAAAAGCATTTTGAGGTGGTCTCTCTCCGGGCCCTTGGAAGACTCCCCGGCTGCCTCTAAAGGCCGGTTTGCAAGCACTCATGTCCTCTGTTCCCGACAGCCGCGAACAATGCTCCCAATTCCGTGAGAAAAGTGCTTCGGGATGGTGCTCTCTCCGGGCCCTTGGAAGACCTCCCAAGCTGCCTCCAAAGGCCGGTTTGCAAGCACTCCCGCCCGCTGTTCCCGCCAGCCTCGCACAATGCTCCCAAGCCCGGGAGAAAAGCGCTTCGGGGTGGTGTTCTCTCCGTGCCAATGGAGGACCTCCCTGGCTGCCCCCAAAGGCCGGTTTGCAAGCACTCCCACTCGCTGTTCCCGCCAGCCACGCACAATCCTCCAAAACCCCGGAGAAAAGCGCTTCGGGGTGGTATTCTCTCCGTGCCCATGGAAGACCTCCCGGGGTGCCCCCAAAGGCCGGTTTGGAAGCACTCCGACTCGCTGTTCCCGCCATCCGCGCACAATGCTCCCAAGCCCGGGAGAAAAGCATTTTGGGGTGGTGCTCACACCGGGCCCTGGAAGACCTCCCCGGCTGCCTCCAAAGGACGGTTTTCAAGCACTCCTGCCTGCTGTTCCCGCCACCCGCGCACAATGCTCCCAAGCCCGGGAGAAAAGCGCTTCGGGGTGGTGCTCTCTACAGGCCCTTGGAAGACCTCCCCGGCTGCCTCCAAAGGCCGGTTTGCAAGGACTCCTTCCTGCTGTTCCCGCCAGCCACGCACAATGCTCCCAAGCCCGGGAGAAAAGCATTTTGGGGTGGTGCTCACACCGGGCCCTGGAAGACCTCCCCGGCTGCCTCCAAAGGACGGTTTTCAAGCACTCCTGCCTGCTGTTCCCGCCACCCGCGCAGAATGCTCCCAAGCGCGGGAGAAAAGCGCTTCGGGGTGGTGCTCTCTACAGGCCCTTGGAAGACCTCCCCGGCTGCCTCCAAAGGCCGGTTTGCAAGGACTCCTTCCTGCTGTTCCCGCCAGCCACGCACAATGCTCCCAAGCCCGGGAGAAAAGCATTTTGGGGTGGTGCTCACTCCGGGCCCTTGGAAGACCTCCCCGGCTGCCTCCAATGGCCAGTTTGCAAGCACTCATGTCCGCTGTTCCCACCAGCCGCGCACAATGCTCCCAAGCCCGGGAGAAAAGCTTTTTGGGGTGGTGCTCACACCGGGCCCTGGAAGACCTCCCCGGCTGCCTCCAAAGGCCAGTTTTCAAGCACTCCTGCCTGCTGTTCCCGCCACCTGCGCACAATGCTCCCAAGCCCGGGAGAAAAGCGCTTCGGGGTGGTGCTCTCTACAGGCCCTTGGAAGACCTCCCCGGCTGCCTCCAAAGGCCGGTTTGCAAGGACTCCTTCCTGCTGTTCCCGCCAGCCACGCACAATGCTCCCAAGCCCGGGAGAGAAGCATTTTGGGGTGGTGCTCTCTACAGGCCCTTGGAAGACCTCCCCGGCTGCCTCCAGTGGCCAGTTTGCAAGCACTCATGCCCGCTGTTCCCACCAGCCGCGCACAATGCTCCCAAGCCGGGAGAAAAGCTTTTTGGGGTGGTGCTCACACCGGGCCCTGGAAGACCTCCCCGGCTGCCTGCAAAGGCCGGTTTTCAAGCACCTCTGCCTGCTGTTCCTGCCACCCGCGCACAATACTCCCAAGCCCGGGAGAAAAGCGCTTCGGGGTGGTGCTCTCTACAGGCCCTTGGAAGACCTCCCCCGCTGCCTCCAAAGGCCGGTTTGCAAGGACTCCTTCCTGCTGTTCCCGCCAGCCACGCACAATGCTCCCAAGCCCGGGAGAAAAGTGCTTCGGGGTGGTGATCTCTCCGGGCCCTTGGAAGTCGTCCCCGGCTGCCTCCAAAGGCTGGTTTGCAAGCACTCATGCCCGTTGTTCCCACCAGCCGCACACAATGCTCCCAAGCCCGGGAGAAAAGCATTTTGGGGTGGTGCTCACTCCGGGCCCTTGGAAGACCTCCCCGGCTGCCTCCAAAGGCCAGTTTGCAAGCAGTCCTGCCTGCTGTTCCCGCCAGCCGCGCACAATGCTCCCAAGCCCGGGAGAAAAGCGCTTCGGGGTGGTGCTCTCTCCGGGCCCTTGGAAGACGTCCCCGGCTGCCTCCAAAGGCCGGTTTGCAAGCACTCATGCCCGTTGTTCCCACCAGCCGCGCACAATGCTCCCAAGCCCGGGAGAAAAGCATTTTGGGGTGGTGCTCACTCCGGGCCCTTGGAAGACCTCCCCGGCTGCCTCCAAAGGCCAGTTTGCAAGCAGTCCTGCCTGCTGTTCCCGCCAGCCGCGCACAATGTTCCCAAGCCCGGGAGAAAAGCGCTTCGGGGTGGTGCTCTCTCCGGGCACTTTCAAGACCTCCCCGGCTGCCTCCAAAGGCCGGTTTGTAAGTACTCATTCCCGCTGCTTCCACCAGCCACGCACAATGCTCCCAAGCCCGGGAGAAAAGCATTTTGGGGTGGTGCTCTCTCCGGGCCCTTGGAAGACCTCCCGGGCTGCCTCCAAAGGCCGGTTTGCAAGCATTCATGTCCGTTGTTCCCGACAGCCGCGCACAATGCTCCCAAGCCCGAGAGAAAAGCATTTTGGGGTGGTGATCAGTCCGGCCCTTGGAAGACCTCCCCGGCTGCCTCCAAAGGACAGTTTGCAAGCACTCATGCCCGCTGTTCCCGCCAGCCGCGCACAATGCTCCCAAGACCGTGAGAAAAGCGCTTCGGGGTGGTGTTCTCTCAGGGACCATGGAGGACCTCCCCGGCTGCCCCCAAAGGCCGGTTTGCAAGCATACCCACTCGCTGTTCCCGCCAGGCACACACAATGTTCCAAAACCCCGGAGAAAAGCGCTTCGGGGTAGTGGTCTCTCCGGGCCCCTGCCCCTGAGCCTGGGGGCCAGGCAGGGGATCCACAGTCCCAGGCCAAGGCAGAACCACATGCACACGTCTGTTCCTGCCCCCTCCACCGGCAGAGAGCTGGGGGGAGCCAGAGTCTGTCAGGCAGCTGCTGGGCTGGCCACCTGTGTGGGAAGGGGCAGAGCCGACCTAGGGGCAAGTTGGGCCTCTTGCTCTCCCTGCTGCCCTGAGGCTGCTGGGCCAAAGAGGTCTTGGGCATCCAGCCCCTTGCTGGTCCCTTCCCTCTGACGAGGCCCTCTGAGCTCCAGCACCTTGCAGTGTGGAGACAGCCCCTGCCAGCAACCTCCTCTCCAAGGAGGCCTCAACCGAGGCCTAGGCCCAGGGGAAAGGCACCAGCGGGGATGAGCCTGGGGAGGCGCCCGGGCATGTCTGGACCCAGTCCCCGCAGCCTGCCCCTTGGTGGGGCAGTACCCCCGGAGGCCAGGAAGGTCTGTGCAAGGCTGCCAGGGGCAGGGACAGCGCTGGGTCCTGCCCCTGGCCTGTGGGACGTCTGAGCACAACCGGCACTCTCCCGCTGGAAGACCTGCCCGTCTGCCTCCAAAGGCCGGTTTGCAAGCACTCCCGCCCGCTGTTCCCGCCAGGCACGCACAATGCTCCCAAGCCCGGGAGAAAAGCGCTTCGGGGTGGTGCTGTCTCCGGGCCCATGCCCCTAAGCCTGCGGGCCAGGCAGTTGGAACACACTCCCAGGCCAAGACAGAACGACATGAACACGTCTGTTCCTGCCCCCTACACCGGCAGAGAGCTCGGGGGAGCCAGAGTCTCTCAGGCAGGTGCTGGGCTGGCCGCCTGTGTGGGAAGGGGCAGAGCCGACCTAGGGGCAAGTTGGGCCTCTTGCTCTCCCTGCTGCCCTGAGGCTGCTGGGCCAAAGACTTCTTGGGCATCCAGCCCTTTGCTGGTCCCTTCCCTCTGACGAGGCCCTCTGAGCTCCAGCACCTTGCAGTGTGGAGACAGCACCTGCCAGCAATCTCCTCTCCAAGGAGGCCTCAACCGAGGCCTAGGCCCAGGGGAAAGGCACCAGCGGGGATGAGCCTGGGGAGGCGCCCGAGCATGTCTGGACCCAGTCCCCGCAGCCTGCCCCTTGGTGGGGCAGTTCCCCCGGAGGCCAGGAAGGTCTGGGCAAGGCTGGCCAGGGTCAGGGGCCCTGCTGGGTCCTGCCCCTGGCCTGTGGGGCCTCTGAGCACAACCGGCCATCTCCCACTGGAAGACCTCCCCGGCTGCCTCCAAAGTCCTGTTTGCAAGCACTCTCGCCCACTGTTCCCGCCAGGCGCGCACAATGCTCCCAAGCCCGGGAGAAAAGCGCTTCGGTGTGGTGGTCTCTCCGGGCCCTTGCCCCTGAGCCTGGGGGCCAGGCAGCGGATCCACAGTCCCAGGCCAAGGCACAACAACATGCACACGTCTGTTCCTGCCCCCTCCACCGGCAGAGAGCTGGGGGGAGCCAGAGTCTGTCATGCAGCTGCTGGGCTGGCCGCCTGTGTGGGAAGGGGCAGAGCCGACCTAGGGGCAAGTTGGGCCTCTTGCTCTCCCTGCTGCCCTGAGGCTGCTGGGCCAAAGAGGTCTTGGGCATCCAGCCCCTTGCTGGTCCCTTCCCTCTGACGAGGCCCTCTGAGCTCCAGCACCTTGCAGTGTGGAGACAGCCCCTGCCAGCAACCTCCTCTCCAAGGAGGCCTCAACCGAGGCCTAGGCACAGGGGAAAGGCACCAGCGGGGATGAGCCAGTGGAGGCGCACGGGCATATCAGGACCCAGTCCCTGCAGCCTGCCCCTTGGTGGGGCAGTACCCCCGGAGGCCAGGAAGGTCTGGGCAAGGCTGGCCAGGGGCAGGGTCCCTGCTGGGTCCTGCCCCTGGCCTGTGGGGCCTCTGAGCACAACCGGCCCTCTCCCACTGGAAGACCTCCCCGGCTGCCTCCAAAGGCGGGTTTGCCAACACTCCCGCCCGCTGTTCCCGCCAGGCACGCACAACGCTCCCAAGGCCAGGAGAAAAGCGCTTCGGGGTGTTGCTCTCTCCGGGCCCTTGCCCCTGAGCCTGGGGTCCAGGCAGTGGGTCCACACTCCCAGACCAAGGCAGAACCACATGCACACGTCTGTTCCTGACCCCTGCACCGGCAGAGAGCTCGGGGGAGCCAGAGTCTGTGAGGCAGCTGCTGGGTTGGCTGCCTGTGTGGGAAGGGGCAGAGCCGACCTAGGGGCAAGTTGGGCCTCTTGCTCTCCCTGCTGCCCTGAGGCTGCTGGGCCAAAGAGGTCTTGGGCATCCAGCCCCTTGCTGGTCCCTTCCCGCTGACGAGGCCCTCTGAGCTCCAGCACCTTGCAGTGTGGAGACAGCCCCTGCCAGCAACCTCCTCTCCAAGGAGGCCTCAACCGAGGCCTAGGCCCAGGGGAAAGGCACCAGCGGGGATGAGCCTGGGGAGGCGCCCGGGCATCTCTGGACCCAGGCCCCGCAGCCTGCCCCTTAGTGGGGCAGTACCCCCGGAGGCCAGGAAGGTCTGGGCAAGGCTGGCCAGGGGCAGGGGCCCTGCTGCGTCCTGCCCCTGGCCTGTGGGGCCTCTGAGCACAACCGGCCCTCTCCCACTGGAAGACCTCCCCGGCTGCCTCCAAGGCCGGTTTGCAAGCGCTCCCGCCCACTGTTCCCAGCAGGCGTGCACAATGCTCCCAAGCACGGGAGAAAAGCGCTTCAGGGTGGTGCTCTCTCCGGGCCCTTGCCCCTGAGCCTGGGGGCAAGGCAGGGTGTCCACACTCCCAGGACAAGGCAGAACCACATGCACACGTCTGATCTGCCCCCTGCACCGGCAGAGAGCTCGGGGGAGCCAGAGTCTGTCAGGCAGCTGCTGGGCTGGCCGCCTGTGTGGGAAGGGGCAGAGCCGACCTAGGGGCAAGTTGGGCCTCTTGCTCTCCCTGCTGCCCTGAGGCTGCTGGGCCAAAGAGGTCTTGGGCATCCAGCCCCTTGCTGGTCCCTTCCCTCTGACGAGGCCCTCTGAGCTCCAGCACCTTTCAGTGTGGAGACAGCCCCTGCCAGCAACCTCCTCTCCAAGGAGGCCTCAACCGAGGCCTAGGCCCAGGGGAAAGGCACCACCGGGAATGAGCCTGGGAAGGCGCCCGGGCATGTCTGGACCCAGTCCCCGCAGCCTGCCCCTTGGTGGGGCAGTACCCCCGGAGGCCAGGAAGGTCTGGGCAAGGCTGCCAGGGGCAGGGACACTGCTGGGTCCTGCCCCTGGCCTGTGGGGCGTCTGAGCACAACCGGCACTCTCCCGCTGGAAGACCTCCCCGTCTGCCTCGAAAGGCCGGTTTGCAAGCACTCCCGCCCGCTGTTCCCGCCAGGCACGCACAATGCTCCCAAGCCCGGGAGAAAAGCGCTTCGGGGTGGTGCTCTCTCCGGGCCCTTGCCCCTGAGCCTGGGGGCAAGGCATGGGGAACACACTCCCAACCAAGGCAGAACCACATGCCCACGTCTGTTCCAGTCCCCTGCACCGGCAGAGAGCTTGGGGGAGCCAGAGTCTGTCAGGCAGCTGTTGGGTTGGCCGCCTGTGTGGGAAGGGGCAGAGCCGCCCTAGGGGCAAGTTGGGCCTCTTGCTCTCCCTGCTGCCCTGAGGCTGCTGGGCCAAAGACGTCTTGGGCATCCAGCCCCTTACTGGTCCCTTCCCTCTGACGAGGCCCTCAGAGCTCCAGCACCTTGCAGTGTGGAGACAGCCCCTGCCAGCAACCTCCTCTCCAAGGAGGCCTCAACCGAGGCCTAGGCCCAGGGGAAAGGCACCAGCGGGGATGAGCCAGGGGAGGCGCCCGAGCATGTCTGGACCCAGTCCCCGCAGCCTGCCCCTTGGTGGGGCAGTACCCCCGGAGGCCAGGAAGGTCTGGGTAAGACTGGCCAGGGGCAGGGGCCCTGCTGGGTCCTGCCCCTGGCCTGTGGGGCCTCTGAGCACAACCGGCCCTCTCCCACTGGAAGACCTCCCCGGCTGCCTCCAAAGGCCGGTTTGCAAGCGCTCCCGGCCACTGTTACCAGCAGGCGGGCACAATGCTCCTAAGCCCGGAAGAAAAGCGCTTCAGGGTGGTGCTCTCTCTGGGCCCTTGCCCCTGAGCCTGGGGGCAAGGCAGGGTGTCCACACTCCCAGGCCAAGGCAGAACCACATGCACACGTCTGACCTGCCCCCTGCACCGGCAGAGAGCTCGGGGGAGCCAGAGTCTGTCAGGCAGCTGCTGGGCTGGCCGCCTGTGTGGGAAGTGGCAGAGCCGACCTAGGGGCAAGTTGGGCCTCTTGCTCTCCCTGCTGCCCTGAGGCTGCTGGGCCAAAGAGGTCTTGGGCATCCAGCCCCTTGCTGGTCCCTTCCCTCTGACGAGGCCCTCTGAGCTCCAGCACCTTGCAGTGTGGAGACAGCCCCTGCCAGCAACCTCCTCTCCAAGGAGGCCTCAACCGAGGCCTAGGCCCAGGGGAAAGGCACCAGCGGGGATGAGCCTGGGGAGGCGCCCGGGCATGTCTGGACCCAGTCCCCGCAGCCTGCCCCTTGGTGGGGCAGTACCCCCGGAGGCCAGGAAGGTCTGGGCAAGGCTGGCCAGGGGCAGGGGCCCTGCTGGGTCCTGCCCCTGGCCTGTGGGGTCTCTGAGCACAACCGGCCCTCTCCCACTGGAAGAACTCCCCGGCTGCCTCCAAAGGCCAGTTTGCCAACACTCCCGCCCGCTGTTCCCGCCAGGCACGCACAATGCTCCCAAGCCCGGGAGAAAAGCGCTTCGGGGTGGTGCTCTCCTCGGGCCCTTGCCCCTGAGCCTGGGGGCCATGCAGTTGGTCCACACTCCCAGACCAAGGCAGAACCACATGCACACGTCTGTTCCTGACCCCTGCACCGGCAGAGAGCTCGGGGGAGCCAGAATCTGTCAGGCAGCTGCTGGGCTGGCCGCCTGTGTGGGAAGGGGCAGAGCCGACCTAGGGGCAAGTTGGGCCTCTTCCTCTCCCTGCTGCCCTGAGGCTGCTGGGCCAAAGAGGTCTTGGGCATCCAGCCACTTGCTGGTCCCTTCCCTCTGACGAGGCCCTCTGAGCTCCAGCACCTTGCAGTGTGGAGACAGCCCCTGCCAGCAACATCCTCTCCAAGGAGGCCTCAACCGAGGCCTAGGCCCAGGGGAAAGGCACCAGCGGGGATGAGCCTGGGGAGGCGCCCGGGCATGTCTGGACCCAGTCCCCGCAGCCTGCCCCTTGGTGGGGCAGTACCCCCGGAGGCCAGGAAGGTCTGGGCAAGGCTGGCCAGGGGCAGGGGCCCTGCTGGGTCCTCCCCATGGCCTGTGGGGCTTCTGAGCACAACCGGCCCTCTCCCACTGGAAGACCTCCCCGGCTGCCTCCAAAGGCCAGTTTGCCAACACTCCTGCCCGCTCTTCCCGCCAGGCACGCACAATGCTCCCAAGCCCGGGAGAAAAGCGCTTCGGGGTGGTGGTCTCTCCGGGCCCTTGCCCCTGAGCCTGGGGGCCAGGCAGGGGATCCACAGTCCCAGGCCAAGGCACAACAACATGCACACGTCTGTTCCTGCCCCCTCCACCGGCAGAGAGCTGGGGGGAGCCAGAGTCTGTCAGGCAGCTGCTGGGCTGGCCGCCTGTGTGGGAAGGGGCAGAGCCGACCTAGGGGCAAGTTGGGCCTCTTGCTCTCCCTGCTGCCCTGAGGCTGCTGGGCCAAAGAGGTCTTGGGCATCCAGCCCCTTGCTGGTCCCTTCCCTCTGACGAGGCCCTCTGAGCTCCAGCACCTTGCAGTGTGGAGACAGCCCCTGCCAGCAACCTCCTCTCCAAGGAGGCATCAACCGAGGCCTATGCCCAGGGGAAAGGCACCAGCGGGGATGAGCCTGGGGAGGTGCCCAGGCATGTCTGGACCCAGTCCCCGCAGCCTGCCCCTTGGTGGGGCAGTACCCCCGGAGGCCAGGAAGGTCTCGGCAAGGCTGGCCAGGGGCAGGGGCCCTGCTGGGTCCTGCCCCTGGCCTGTGGGGCCTCTGAGCACAACCGGCCCTCTCCCACTGGAAGAACTCCCCGGCTGACTCCAAGGGCCAGTTTGCCAACACTCCCGCCCGCTGTTCCCGCCAGGCACGCACAATGCTCCCAAGCCCGGGAGAAAAGCACTTCGGGGTGGTGCTCTCCTCGGGCCCTTGCCCCTGAGCCTGGGGGCCAGGCAGTTGGTCCACACTCCCAGACCAAGGCAGAACCACATGCACACGTCTGTTCCTGACCCCTGCACCGGCAGAGAGCTCGGGGGAGCCAGAGTCTGTCAGGCAGCTGCTGGGCTGGCCGCCTGTGTGGGAAGGGGCAGAGCCGACCTAGGGGCAAGTTGGGCCTCTTGCTCTCCCTGCTGCCCTGAGGCTGCTGGGCCAAAGAGGTCTTGGGCATCCAGCCCCTTGCTGGTCCCTTCCCTCTGACGAGGCCCTCTGAGCTCTAGCACCTTGCAGTGTGGAGACAGCCCCTGCCAGCAACATCCTCTCCAAGGAGGCCTCAACCGAGGCCTAGGCCCAAGGGAAAGGCACCAGCGGGGATGAGCCTGGGGAGGCGCCCAGGCATGTCTGGACCCAGTCCCCGCAGCCTGCCCCTTGGTGGGGCAGTACCCCCGGAGGCCAGGAAGATCTGGGCAAGGCTGGCCAGGGGCAGGGGCCCTGCTGGGTCCTCCCCATGGCCTGTGGGGCCTCTGAGCACAACCGGCCCTCTCCCACTGGAAGACCTCCCCGGCTGCCTCCAAAGGCCAGTTTGCCAACACTCCTGCCCGCTCTTCCCGCCAGGCACGCACAATGCTCCCAAGCCCGGGAGAAAAGCGCTTCGGGGTGGTGCTCTCTCCGGGCCCTTGACCCTGAGCCTGTGGGCAAGGCAGGGGGAACACACTCCCAGACCAAGGCAGAAACACATGCACACGTCTGTTCCTGTCCCCTGCACCCGCAGAGAGCTCGGGGGAGCCAGAGTCTCTCAGGCAGGTGCTGGGCTGGCCGCCTGTGTGGGAAGGGGCAGAGCCGACCTAGGGGCAAGTTGGGCCTCTTGCTCTCCCTGCTGCCCTGAGGCTGCAGGGCCAAAGACGTCTTGGGCATCCAGCCCCTTACTGGTCCCTTCCCTCTGACGAGGCCCTCTGAGCTCCAGCACCTTGCAGTGTGGAGACAGCCCCTGCCAGCAATCTCCTCTCCAAGGAGGCCTCAACAGAGGCCTAGGCCCAGGGGAAAGGCACCAGCGGGGTTGAGCCAGGGGAGGCGCCCGGGCATGTCTGGACCCTGTCCCCGCAGCCTGCCCCTTGGTGGGGCAGTACCCCCGGAGGCCAGGAAGGTCTGGGCAAGGCTGGCCAGGGGCAGGGGCCCTGCTGGGTCCTGCCCCTGGCCTGTGGGGCCTCTGAGCACAACCGGCCCTCTCCCACTGGAAGACCTCCCCGGCTGCCTCCAAAGTCCTGTTTGCAAGCACTCCCGCCCACTGTTCCCGCCAGGCGCGCACAATGCTCCCAAGCCCGGGAGAAAAGCGCTTCGGGGTGGTGCTCTCCTCGGGCCCTTGCCCCTGAGCCTGGGGGCCAGGCAGGGGATCCACAGTCCCAGGCCAAGGCACAACAACATGCACACGTCTGTTCCTGCCCCCTCCACCGGCAGAGAGCTGGGGGGAGCCAGAGTCTGTCAGGCAGCTGCTGGGCTGGCCGCCTGTGTGGGAAGGGGCAGAGCCGACCTAGGGGCAAGTTGGGCCTCTTGCTCTCCCTGCTGCCCTGAGGCTGCTGGGCCAAAGAGGTCTTGGGCATCCAGCCCCTTGCTGGTCCCTTCCCTCTGACGAGGCCCTCTGAGCTCCAGCACCTTGCAGTGTGGAGACAGCCCCTGCCAGCAACCTCCTCTCCAAGGAGGCCTCAACCGAGGCCTAGGCACAGGGGAAAGGCACCAGCGGGGATGAGCCAGTGGAGGCGCACGGGCATATCAGTACCCAGTCCCTGCAGCCTGCCCCTTGGTGGGGCAGTACCCCCGGAGGCCAGGAAGGTCTGGGCAAGGCTGGCCAGGGGCAGGGTCCCTGCTGGGTCCTGCCCCTGGCCTGTGGGGCCTCTGAGCACAACCGGCCCTCTCCCACTGGAAGACCTCCCCGGCTGCCTCCAAAGGCGGGTTTGCCAACACTCCCGCCCGCTGTTCCGCCAGGCACGCACAACGCTCCCAAGGCCAGGAGAAAAGCGCTTCGGGGTGTTGCTCTCTCCGGGCCCTTGCCCCTGAGCCTGGGGTCCAGGCAGTGGGTCCACACTCCCAGACCAAGGCAGAACCACATGCACACGTCTGTTCCTGACCCCTGCACCGGCAGAGAGCTCGGGGGAGCCAGAGTCTGTCAGGCAGCTGCTGGGTTGGCTGCCTGTGTGGGAAGGGGCAGAGCCGACCTAGGGGCAAGTTGGGCCTCTTGCTCTCCCTGCTGCCCTGAGGCTGCTGGGCCAAAGAGGTCTTGGGCATCCAGCCCCTTGCTGGTCCCTTTCCGCTGACGAGGCCCTCTGAGCTCCAGCACCTTGCAGTGTGGAGACAGGCCCTGCCAGCAACCTCCTCTCCAAGGAGGCATCAACCGAGGCCTATGCCCAGGGGAAAGGCACCAGCGGGGATGAGCCTGGGGAGGCGCCCAGGCATGTCTGGACCCAGTTCCCGCAGCCTGCCCCTTGGTGGGGCAGTACCCCCGGAGGCCAGGAAGGTCTGGGCAAGGCTGGCCAGGGGCAGGGGACCTGCTGGGTCCTGCCCCTGGCCTGTGAGGCCTCTGAGCACAGCCGGCCCTCTCCCACTGGAAGACCTCCACGGCTGCCTCCAAAGTCCTGTTTGCAAACACTCCCGCCCGCTGTTCACGCCAGGCTCGCACAATGCTCCCAAGCCCGTGAGGAAAGCGCTTCGGGGTGGTGCTCTCTCCGGGCCCTTGCCCCTGAGCCTGGGGGCAAGGCAGGGGGAACACACTCCCAGGCCAAGGCAGAACCTCATGCCCACGTCTGTTCCTGTCCCCTGCACCGGCAGAGAGCTTGGGGGAGCCAGAGTCTGTCAGGCAGCTGCTGGGTTGGCCGCCTGTGTGGGAAGGGGCAGAGCCGCCCTAGGGGCAAGTTGGGCCTCTTGCTCTCCCTGCTGCCCTGAGGCTGCTGGGCCAAAGACGTCTTGGGCATCCAGCCCCTTACTGGTCCCTTCCCTCTGACGAGGCCCTCTGAGCTCCAGCACCTTGCAGTGTGGAGACAGCCCCTGCCAGCAACCTCCTCTCCAAGGAGGCCTCAACCGAGGCCTAGGCCCAGGGGAAAGGCACCAGCGGGGATGAGCCTGGGGAGGCGCCCGGGCATGTCTGGACCCAGGCCCCGCAGCCTGCCCCTTGGTGGGGCAGTACCCCCGGAGGCCAGGAAGGTCTGGGCAAGGCTGGCCAGGGGCAGGGGCCCTGCTGCGTCCTGCCCCTGGCCTGTGGGGCCTCTGAGCACAACCGGCCCTCTCCCACTGGAAAACCTCCCCGGCTGCCTCCAAAGGCCGGTTTGCCAACACTCCCGCCCGCTGTTCCCGCCAGGCATGCACAATGCTCCCAAGCCCGGGAGAAAAGCGCTTCGGGGTGTTGCCCTCTCCGGGCCCTTGCCCCTGAGCCTGGGGTCCAGGCAGTGGGTCCACACTCCCAGACCAAGGCAGAACCACATGCACTCGTCTGTTCCTGACCCCTGCACCGGCAGAGAGCTCGGGGGAGCCAGAGTCTGTCAGGCAGCTGCTGGGTTGGCTGCCTGTGTGGGAAGGGGCAGAGCCGACCTAGGGGCAAGTTGGGCCTCTTCCTCTCCCTGCTGCCCTGAGGCTGCTGGGCCAAAGACGTCTTGGGCATCCAGCCCCTTACTGGTCCCTTCCCTCTGACGAGGCCCTCTGAGCTCCAGCACCTTGCAGTGTGGAGACAGCCCCTGCCAGCAACCTCCTCTCCAAGGAGGCCTCAACCGAGGCCTAGGCCCAGGGGAAAGGCACCAGCGGGGATGAGCCAGTGGAGGCGCAAGGGCATGTCTGGACCCAGTCCCCGCAGCCTGCCCCTTGGTGGGGCAGTACCCCCGGAGGCCAGGAAGGTCTGTGCAAGGCTGCCAGGGGCAGGGACAGCGCTGGGTCCTGCCCCTGGCCTGTGGGACGTCTGAGCACAACCGGCACTCTCCCGCTGGAAGACCTCCCCGTCTGCCTCCAAAGGCCGGTTTGCAAGCACTCCCGCCCGCTGTTCCCGCCAGGCACGCACAATGCTCCCAAGCCCGGTAGAAAAGCGCTTCGGGGTGGTGCTCTCTCCGGGCCCTTGCCCCTAAGCCTGCGGGCCAGGCAGGGGGAACACACTCCCAGGCCAAGACAGAACGACATGAACACGTCTGTTCCTGCCCCCTACACCGGCAGAGAGCTCGGGGGAGCCAGAGTCTCTCAGGCAGGTGCTGGGCTGGCCGCCTGTGTGGGAAGGGGCAGAGCCGACCTAGGGGCAAGTTGGGCCTCTTGATCTCCCTGCTGCCCTGAGGCTGCTGGGCCAAAGACGTCTTGGGCATCCAGCCCTTTGCTGGTCCCTTCCCTCTGACGAGGCCCTCTGAGCTCCAGCACCTTGCAGTGTGGAGACAGCACCTGCCAGCAATCTCCTCTCCAAGGAGGCCTCAACCGAGGCCTAGGCCCAGGGGAAAGGCACCAGCGGGGATGAGCCTGGGGAGGCGCCCGGGCATGTCTGGACCCAGTCCCCGCAGCCTGCCCCTTGGTGGGGCAGTACCCCTGTAGGCCAGGAAGGTCTGGGCAAGGCTGACCAGGGGCAGGGGACCTGCTGGGTCCTGCCCCTGGCCTGTGGGGCCTCTGAGCACAACCGGCCCTCTCCCACTGAAAGACCACCCCGGCTGCCTCCAAAGGCCGTTTTGCACGCACTCCCGCCCACTGTTCCCACGAAGCGCGCACAATGCTCCCATCCCGGGAGAAAAGCGCTTCGGGGTGGTGCTCTCTCCGGGCCCTTGCCCCTGAGACTGGGGGCCAGGCAGGGGGTCCACACTCCCAGGCCAAGGCAGAACCACATGCACACGTCTGTTCCTGACCCCTGCACCGGCAGAGAGCTCGGGGGAGCCAGAGTCTGTCAGGCAGCTGCTGGGCTGGCCGCCTTTGTGGGAAGGGGCAGAGCCGACCTAGGGGCAAGTTGGGCCTCTTGCTCTCCCTGCTGCCCTGAGGCTACTGGGCCAAAGAGGTCTTGGGCATCCAGCCCTTTGCTTGTCCCTTCCCTCTGACGAGGCCCTCTGAGCTCCAGCACCTTGCAGTGTGGAGACAGCCCCTGCCAGCAACCTCCTCTCCAAGGAGGCCTCAACCGAGACCTAGGACCAGGGGAAAGGCACCAGCGGGGATGAGCCTGGGGAGGCGCCCAGGCATGTCTGGACCCAGTCCCCGCAGCCTGCCCCTTGGTGGGGCAGTACCCCCGGAGGCCAGGAAGGTCTGGGAAAGGCTGGCCAGGGGCAGGGGACCTGCTGGGTCCTGCCCCTGGCCTGTGGGGCCTCTGAGCACAACCGGCCCTCTCCCACTGGAAGACCTCCCCGGCTGCCTCCAAAGGCCGGTTTGCAAGCGCTCCCGGCCACTGTTACCAGCAGGCGGGCACAATGCTCCTAAGCCCGGAAGAAAAGCGCTTCAGGGTGGTGCTCTCTCTGGGCCCTTGCCCCTGAGCCTGGGGGCAAGTCAGGGTGTCCACACTCCCAGGCCAAGGCAGAACCACATGCACACGTCTGACCTGCCCCCTGCACCGGCAGAGAGCTCGGGGGAGCCAGAGTCTGTCAGGCAGCTGCTGGGCTGGCCGCCTGTGTGGGAAGTGGCAGAGCCGACCTAGGGGCAAGTTGGGCCTCTTGCTCTCCCTGCTGCCCTGAGGCTGCTGGGCCAAAGAGGTCTTGGGCATCCAGCCCCTTGCTGGTCCCTTCCCTCTGACGAGGCCCTCTGAGCTCCAGCACCTTGCAGTGTGGAGACAGCCCCTGCCAGCAACCTCCTCTCCAAGGAGGCCTCAACCGAGGCCTAGGCCCAGGGGAAAGGCACCAGCGGGGATGAGCCTG
Organism: Dama dama; assembly: GCF_033118175.1. Lineage (NCBI taxonomy): Eukaryota > Metazoa > Chordata > Mammalia > Artiodactyla > Cervidae > Dama > Dama dama. Next base: position 767,577 of record NW_026870873.1, read on the forward strand.
GGGAGGCGCCCGGGCATGTCTGGACCCAGTCCCCGCAGCCTGCCCCTTGGTGGGGCAGTACCCCCGGAGGCCAGGAAGGTCTGGGCAAGGCTGGCCAGGGGCAGGGGCCCTGCTGGGTCCTGCCCCTGGCCTGTGGGGCCTCTGAGCACAACCGGCCCTCTCCCACTGGAAGAACTCCCCGGCTGCCTCCAAAGGCCAGTTTGCCAACACTCCCGCCCGCTGTTCCCGCCAGGCACGCACAATGCTCCCAAGCCCGGGAGAAAAGCACTTCGGTGTGGTGCTCTCCTCGGGCCCTTGCCCCTGAGCCTGGGGGCCAGGCAGTTGGTCCACACTCCCAGACCAAGGCAGAACCACATGCACACGTCTGTTCCTGACCCCTGCACCGGCAGAGAGCTCGGGGGAGCCAGAGTCTGTCAGGCAGCTGCTGGGCTGGCCGCCTGTGTGGGAAGGGGCAGAGTCGACCTAGGGGCAAGTTGGGCCTCTTCCTCTCCCTGCTGCCCTGAGGCTGCTGGGCCAAAGAGGTCTTGGGCATCCAGCCCCTTGCTGGTCCCTTCCCTCTGACGAGGCCCTCTGAGCTCCAGCACATTGCAGTGTGGAGACAGCCCCTGCCAGCAACCTCCTCTCCAATGAGGCCTCAACCGAGGCCTAGGCCCAGGGGAAAGGCACCAGCGGGGATGAGCCTGGAGAGGCGCCCGGGCATGTCTGGACCCAGTCCCCGCAGCCTGCCCCTTGGTGGGGCAGTACCCCTGGAGGCCAGGAAGGTCTGGGCAAGGCTGACCAGGGGCAGGGGACCTGCTGGGTCCTGCCCCTGGCCTGTGGGGCCTCTGAGCACAACCGGCCCTCTCCCACTGGAAGACCTCCCCGGCTGCCTCCAAAGGCCGTTTTGCACGCACTCCCGCCCACTGTTCCCACCAAGCGCGCACAATGCTCCCATCCCGGGAGAAAAGCGCTTCGGGGTGGTGCTCTCTCCGGGCCCTTGCCCCTGAGACTGGGGGCCAGGCAGTGGGTCCACACTCCCAGGCCAAGGCAGAACCACATGCACACGTCTGTTCCTGACCCCTGCACCGGCAGAGAGCTCGGGGGAGCCAGAGTCTGTCAGGCAGCTGCTGGGCTGGCCACCTTTGTGGGAAGGGGCAGAGCCGAGCTAGGGGCAAGTTGGGCCTCTTGCTCTCCCTGCTGCCCTGAGGCTGCTGGGCCAAAGAGGTCTTGGGCATCCAGCCCTTTGCTTGTCCCTTCCCTCTGACGAGGCCCTCTGAGCTCCAGCACCTTGCAGTGTGGAGACAGCCCCTGCCAGCAACCTCCTCTCCAAGGAGGCCTCAACCGAGACCTAGGACCAGGGGAAAGGCACCAGCGGGGATGAGCCTGGGGAGGCGCCCAGGCATGTCTGGACCCAGTCCCCGCAGCCTGCCCCTTGGTGGGGCAGTACCCCCGGAGGCCAGGAAGGTCTGGGAAAGGCTGGCCAGGGGCAGGGGACCTGCTGGGTCCTGCCCCTGGCCTGTGGGGCCTCTGAGCACAACCGGCCCTCTCCCACTGGAAGACATCCCCGGCTGCCTCCAAAGGCCGGTTTGCAAGCGCTCCCGGCCACTGTTACCAGCAGGCGGGCACAATGCTCCTAAGCCCGGAAGAAAAGCGCTTCAGGGTGGTGCTCTCTCTGGGCCCTTGCCCCTGAGCCTGGGGGCAAGTCAGGGTGTCCACACTCCCAGGCCAAGGCAGAACCACATGCACACGTCTGACCTGCCCCCTGCACCGGCAGAGAGCTCGGGGGAGCCAGAGTCTGTCAGGCAGCTGCTGGGCTGGCCGCCTGTGTGGGAAGTGGCAGAGCCGACCTAGGGGCAAGTTGGGCCTCTTGCTCTCCCTGCTGCCCTGAGGCTGCTGGGCCAAAGAGGTCTTGGGCATCCAGCCCCTTGCTGGTCCCTTCCCGCTGACGAGGCCCTCTGAGCTCCAGCACCTTGCAGTGTGGAGACAGCCCCTGCCAGCAACCTCCTCTCCAAGGAGGCCTCAACCGAGGCCTAGGCCCAGGGGAAAGGCACCAGCGGGGATGAGCCTGGGGAGGCGCCCGGGCATGTCTGGACCCAGTCCCCGCAGCCTGCCCCTTGGTGGGGCAGTACCCCCGGAGGCCAGGAAGGTCTGGGCAAGGCTGGCCAGGGGCAGGGGCCCTGCTGGGTCCTGCCCCTGGCCTGTGGGGCCTCTGAGCACAACCGGCCCTCTCCCACTGGAAGACCTCCCCGGCTGCCTCCAAAGGCCAGTTTGCCAACACTCCTGCCCGCTCTTCCCGCCAGGCACGCACAATGCTCCCAAGCCCGGGAGAAAAGCGCTTCGGGGTGGTGCTCTCTCCGGGCCCTTGACCCTGAGCCTGTGGGCAAGGCAGGGGGAACACACTCCCAGACCAAGGCAGAAACACATGCACACGTCTGTTCCTGTCCCCTGCACCGGCAGAGAGCTCGGGGGAGCCAGAGTCTCTCAGGCAGGTGCTGGGCTGGCCGCCTGTGTGGGAAGGGGCAGAGCCGACCTAGGGGCAAGTTGGGCCTCTTGCTCTCCCTGCTGCCCTGAGGCTGCAGGGCCAAAGACGTCTTGGGCATCCAGCCCCTTACTGGTCCCTTCCCTCTGACGAGGCCCTCTGAGCTCCAGCACCTTGCAGTGTGGAGACAGCCCCTGCCAGCAATCTCCTCTCCAAGGAGGCCTCAACAGAGGCCTAGGCCCAGGGGAAAGGCACCAGCGGGGTTGAGCCAGGGGAGGCGCCCGGGCATGTCTGGACCCTGTCCCCGCAGCCTGCCCCTTGGTGGGGCAGTACCCCCGGAGGCCAGGAAGGTCTGGGCAAGGCTGGCCAGGGGCAGGGGCCCTGCTGGGTCCTGCCCCTGGCCTGTGGGGCCTCTGAGCACAACCGGCCCTCTCCCACTGGAAGACCTCCCCGGCTGCCTCCAAAGTCCTGTTTGCAAGCACTCCCGCCCACTGTTCCCGCCAGGCGCGCACAATGCTCCCAAGCCCGGGAGAAAAGCGCTTCGGGGTGTTGCTCTCTCCGGGCCCTTGCCCCTGAGCCTGGGGTCCAGGCAGTGGGTCCACACTCCCAGACCAAGGCAGAACCACATGCACACGTCTGTTCCTGACTCCTGCACCGGCAGAGAGCTCGGGGGAGCCAGAGTCTGTCAGGCAGCTGCTGGGCTGGCCGCCTGTGTGGGAAGGGGCAGAGCCGACCTAGGGGCAAGTTGGGCCTCTTCCTCTCCCTGCTGCCCTGAGGCTGCTGGGCCAAAGAGGTCTTGGGCATCCAGCCCCTTGCTGGTCCCTTCCCTCTGACGAGGCCCTCTGAGCTCCAGCACATTGCAGTGTGGAGACAGCCCCTGCCAGCAACCTCCTCTCCAATGAGGCCTCAACCGAGGCCTAGGCCCAGGGGAAAGGCACCAGCGGGGATGAGCCTGGAGAGGCGCCCGGGCATGTCTGGACCCAGTCCCCGCAGCCTGCCCCTTGGTGGGGCAGTACCCCTGGAGGCCAGGAAGGTCTGGGCAAGGCTGACCAGGGGCAGGGGACCTGCTGGGTCCTGCCCCTGGCCTGTGGGGCCTCTGAGCACAACCGGCCCTCTCCCACTGGAAGACCTCCCCGGCTGCCTCCAAAGGCCGTTTTGCACGCACTCCCGCCCACTGTTCCCACCAAGCGCGCACAATGCTCCCATCCCGGGAGAAAAGCGCTTCGGGGTGGTGCTCTCTCCGGGCCCTTGCCCCTGAGACTGGGGGCCAGGCAGTGGGTCCACACTCCCAGGCCAAGGCAGAACCACATGCACACGTCTGTTCCTGACCCCTGCACCGGCAGAGAGCTTGGGGGAGCCAGAGTCTGTCAGGCAGCTGCTGGGCTGGCCACCTTTGTGGGAAGGGGCAGAGCCGAGCTAGGGGCAAGTTGGGCCTCTTGCTCTCCCTGCTGCCCTGAGGCTGCTGGGCCAAAGAGGTCTTGGGCATCCAGCCCTTTGCTTGTCCCTTCCCTCTGACGAGGCCCTCTGAGCTCCAGCACCTTGCAGTGTGGAGACAGCCCCTGCCAGCAACCTCCTCTCCAAGGAGGCCTCAACCGAGACCTAGGACCAGGGGAAAGGCACCAGCGGGGATGAGCCTGGGGAGGCGCCCAGGCATGTCTGGACCCAGTCCCCGCAGCCTGCCCCTTGGTGGGGCAGTACCCCCGGAGGCCAGGAAGGTCTGGGAAAGGCTGGCCAGGGGCAGGGGACCTGCTGGGTCCTGCCCCTGGCCTGTGGGGCCTCTGAGCACAACCGGCCCTCTCCCACTGGAAGACATCCCCGGCTGCCTCCAAAGGCCGGTTTGCAAGCGCTCCCGGCCACTGTTACCAGCAGGCGGGCACAATGCTCCTAAGCCCGGAAGAAAAGCGCTTCAGGGTGGTGCTCTCTCTGGGCCCTTGCCCCTGAGCCTGGGGGCAAGTCAGGGTGTCCACACTCCCAGGCCAAGGCAGAACCACATGCACACGTCTGACCTGCCCCCTGCACCGGCAGAGAGCTCGGGGGAGCCAGAGTCTGTCAGGCAGCTGCTGGGCTGGCCGCCTGTGTGGGAAGTGGCAGAGCCGACCTAGGGGCAAGTTGGGCCTCTTGCTCTCCCTGCTGCCCTGAGGCTGCTGGGCCAAAGAGGTCTTGGGCATCCAGCCCCTTGCTGGTCCCTTCCCGCTGACGAGGCCCTCTGAGCTCCAGCACCTTGCAGTGTGGAGACAGCCCCTGCCAGCAACCTCCTCTCCAAGGAGGCCTCAACCGAGGCCTAGGCCCAGGGGAAAGGCACCAGCGGGGATGAGCCTGGGGAGGCGCCCGGGCATGTCTGGACCCAGTCCCCGCAGCCTGCCCCTTGGTGGGGCAGTACCCCCGGAGGCCAGGAAGGTCTGGGCAAGGCTGGCCAGGGGCAGGGGCCCTGCTGGGTCCTGCCCCTGGCCTGTGGGGCCTCTGAGCACAACCGGCCCTCTCCCACTGGAAGACCTCCCCGGCTGCCTCCAAAGGCCAGTTTGCCAACACTCCTGCCCGCTCTTCCCGCCAGGCACGCACAATGCTCCCAAGCCCGGGAGAAAAGCGCTTCGGGGTGGTGCTCTCTCCGGGCCCTTGACCCTGAGCCTGTGGGCAAGGCAGGGGGAACACACTCCCAGACCAAGGCAGAAACACATGCACACGTCTGTTCCTGTCCCCTGCACCGGCAGAGAGCTCGGGGGAGCCAGAGTCTCTCAGGCAGGTGCTGGGCTGGCCGCCTGTGTGGGAAGGGGCAGAGCCGACCTAGGGGCAAGTTGGGCCTCTTGCTCTCCCTGCTGCCCTGAGGCTGCAGGGCCAAAGACGTCTTGGGCATCCAGCCCCTTACTGGTCCCTTCCCTCTGACGAGGCCCTCTGAGCTCCAGCACCTTGCAGTGTGGAGACAGCCCCTGCCAGCAATCTCCTCTCCAAGGAGGCCTCAACAGAGGCCTAGGCCCAGGGGAAAGGCACCAGCGGGGTTGAGCCAGGGGAGGCGCCCGGGCATGTCTGGACCCTGTCCCCGCAGCCTGCCCCTTGGTGGGGCAGTACCCCCGGAGGCCAGGAAGGTCTGGGCAAGGCTGGCCAGGGGCAGGGGCCCTGCTGGGTCCTGCCCCTGGCCTGTGGGGCCTCTGAGCACAACCGGCCCTCTCCCACTGGAAGACCTCCCCGGCTGCCTCCAAAGTCCTGTTTGCAAGCACTCCCGCCCACTGTTCCCGCCAGGCGCACACAATGCTCCCAAGCCCGGGAGAAAAGCGCTTCAGGGTGTTGCTCTCTCCGGGCCCTTGCCCCTGAGCCTGGGGTCCAGGCAGTGGGTCCACACTCCCAGACCAAGGCAGAACCACATGCACACGTCTGTTCCTGACCCCTGCACCGGCAGAGAGCTCGGGGGAGCCAGAGTCTGTCAGGCAGCTGCTGGGTTGGCTGCCTGTGTGGGAAGGGGCAGAGCCGACCTAGGGGCAAGTTGGGCCTCTTGCTCTCCCTGCTGCCCTGAGGCTGCTGGGCCAAAGAGGTCTTGGGCATCCAGCCCCTTGCTGGTCCCTTTCCGCTGACGAGGCCCTCTGAGCTCCAGCACCTTGCAGTGTGGAGACAGGCCCTGCCAGCAACCTCCTCTCCAAGGAGGCATCAACCGAGGCCTATGCCCAGGGGAAAGGCACCAGCGGGGATGAGCCTGGGGAGGCGCCCAGGCATGTCTGGACCCAGTTCCCGCAGCCTGCCCCTTGGTGGGGCAGTACCCCCGGAGGCCAGGAAGGTCTGGGCAAGGCTGGCCAGGGGCAGGGGACCTGCTGGGTCCTGCCCCTGGCCTGTGAGGCCTCTGAGCACAGCCGGCCCTCTCCCACTGGAAGACCTCCACGGCTGCCTCCAAAGTCCTGTTTGCAAACACTCCCGCCCGCTGTTCACGCCAGGCTCGCACAATGCTCCCAAGCCCGTGAGGAAAGCGCTTCGGGGTGGTGCTCTCTCCGGGCCCTTGCCCCTGAGCCTGGGGGCAAGGCAGGGGGAACACACTCCCAGGCCAAGGCAGAACCTCATGCCCACGTCTGTTCCTGTCCCCTGCACCGGCAGAGAGCTTGGGGGAGCCAGAGTCTGTCACACAGCTGCTGGGTTGGCCGCCTGTGTGGGAAGGGGCAGAGCCGCCCTAGGGGCAAGTTGGGCCTCTTGCTCTCCCTGCTGCCCTGAGGCTGCTGGGCCAAAGACGTCTTGGGCATCCAGCCCCTTACTGGTCCCTTCCCTCTGACGAGGCCCTCTGAGCTCCAGCACCTTGCAGTGTGGAGACAGCCCCTGCCAGCAACCTCCTCTCCAAGGAGGCCTCAACCGAGGCCTAGGCCCAGGGGAAAGGCACCAGCGGGGATGAGCCTGGGGAGGCGCCCGGGCATGTCTGGACCCAGGCCCCGCAGCCTGCCCCTTGGTGGGGCAGTACCCCCGGAGGCCAGGAAGGTCTGGGCAAGGCTGGCCAGGGGCAGGGGCCCTGCTGCGTCCTGCCCCTGGCCTGTGGGGCCTCTGAGCACAACCGGCCCTCTCCCACTGGAAAACCTCCCCGGCTGCCTCCAAAGGCCGGTTTGCCAACACTCCCGCCCGCTGTTCCCGCCAGGCATGCACAATGCTCCCAAGCCCGGGAGAAAAGCGCTTCGGGGTGTTGCCCTCTCCGGGCCCTTGCCCCTGAGCCTGGGGTCCAGGCAGTGGGTCCACACTCCCAGACCAAGGCAGAACCACATGCACTCGTCTGTTCCTGACCCCTGCACCGGCAGAGAGCTCGGGGGAGCCAGAGTCTGTCAGGCAGCTGCTGGGTTGGCTGCCTGTGTGGGAAGGGGCAGAGCCGACCTAGGGGCAAGTTGGGCCTCTTCCTCTCCCTGCTGCCCTGAGGCTGCTGGGCCAAAGACGTCTTGGGCATCCAGCCCCTTACTGGTCCCTTCCCTCTGACGAGGCCCTCTGAGCTCCAGCACCTTGCAGTGTGGAGACAGCCCCTGCCAGCAACCTCCTCTCCAAGGAGGCCTCAACCGAGGCCTAGGCCCAGGGGAAAGGCACCAGCGGGGATGAGCCAGTGGAGGCGCAAGGGCATGTCTGGACCCAGTCCCCGCAGCCTGCCCCTTGGTGGGGCAGTACCCCCGGAGGCCAGGAAGGTCTTTGCAAGGCTGCTAGGGGCAGGGACAGCGCTGGGTCCTGCCCCTGGCCTGTGGGACGTCTGAGCACAACCGGCACTCTCCCGCTGGAAGACCTCCCCGTCTGCCTCCAAAGGCCGGTTTGCAAGCACTCCCGCCCGCTGTTCCCGCCAGGCACGCACAATGCTCCCAAGCCCGGTAGAAAAGCGCTTCGGGGTGGTGCTCTCTCCGGGCCCTTGCCCCTAAGCCTGCGGGCCAGGCAGGGGGAACACACTCCCAGGCCAAGACAGAACGACATGAACACGTCTGTTCCTGCCCCCTACACCGGCAGAGAGCTCGGGGGAGCCAGAGTCTGTCAGGCAGCTGCTGGGCTGGCCGCCTTTGTGGGAAGGGGCAGAGCCGACCTAGGGGCAAGTTGGGCCTCTTGCTCTCCCTGCTGCCCTGAGGCTGCTGGGCCAAAGAGGTCTTGGGCATCCAGCCCCTTGCTGGTCCCTTCCCTCTGACGAGGCCCTCTGAGCTCCAGCACCTTGCAGTGTGGAGACAGCCCCTGCCAGCAACCTCCTCTCCAAGGAGGCCTCAACCGAGACCTAGGACCAGGGGAAAGGCACCAGCGGGGATGAGCCTGGGGAGGCGCCCAGGCATGTCTGGACCCAGTCCCCGCAGCCTGCCCCTTGGTGGGGCAGTACCCCCGGAGGCCAGGAAGGTCTGGGAAAGGCTGGCCAGGGGCAGGGGACCTGCTGGGTCCTGCCCCTGTCCTGTGGGGCCTCTGAGCACAACCGACCCTCTCCCACTGGAAGACCTCCCCGGTTGCCTCCAAAGGCCGGTTTGCAAGCGCTCCCGGCCACTGTTACCAGCAGGCGGGCACAATGCTCCTAAGCCCGGAAGAAAAGCGCTTCAGGGTGGTGCTCTCTCTGGGCCCTTGCCCCTGAGCCTGGGGGCAAGTCAGGGTGTCCACACTCCCAGGCCAAGGCAGAACCACATGCACACGTCTGACCTGCCCCCTGCACCGGCAGAGAGCTCGGGGGAGCCAGAGTCTGTCAGGCAGCTGCTGGGCTGGCCGCCTGTGTGGGAAGTGGCAGAGCCGACCTAGGGGCAAGTTGGGCCTCTTGCTCTCCCTGCTGCCCTGAGGCTGGTGGGCCAAAGAGGTCTTGGGCATCCAGCCCCTTGCTGGTCCCTTCCCTCTGACGAGGCCCTCTGAGCTCCAGCACCTTGCAGTGTGGAGACAGCCCCTGCCAGCAACCTCCTCTCCAAGGAGGCCTCAACCGAGGCCTAGGCCCAGGGGAAAGGCACCAGCGGGGATGAGCCTGGGGAGGCGCCCGGGCATGTCTGGACCCAGTCCCCGCAGCCTGCCCCTTGGTGGGGCAGTACCCCCGGAGGCCAGGAAGGTCTGGGCAAGGCTGGCCAGGGGCAGGGGCCCTGCTGGGTCCTGCCCCTGGCCTGTGGGGCCTCTGAGCACAACCGGCCCTCTCCCACTGGAAGAACTCCCCGGCTGCCTCCAAAGGCCAGTTTGCCAACACTCCCGCCCGCTGTTCCCGCCAGGCAAGCACAATGCTCCCAAGCCCGGGAGAAAAGCACTTCGGTGTGGTGCTCTCCTCGGGCCCTTGCCCTTGAGCCTGGGGGCCAGGCAGTTGGTCCACACTCCCAGACCAAGGCAGAACCACATGCACACGTCTGTTCCTGACCCCTGCACCGGCAGAGAGCTCGGGGGAGCCAGAGTCTGTCAGGCAGCTGCTGGGCTGGCCGCCTGTGTGGGAAGGGGCAGAGCCGACCTAGGGGCAAGTTGGGCCTCTTCCTCTCCCTGCTGCCCTGAGGCTGCTGGGCCAAAGAGGTCTTGGGCATCCAGCCCCTTGCTGGTCCCTTCCCTCTGACGAGGCCCTCTGAGCTCCAGCACCTTGCAGTGTGGAGACAGCCCCTGCCAGCAACCTCCTCTCCAATGAGGCCTCAACCGAGGCCTAGGCCCAGGGGAAAGGCACCAGCGGGGATGAGCCTGGAGAGGCGCCCGGGCATGTCTGGACCCAGTCCCCGCAGCCTGCCCCTTGGTGGGGCAGTACCCCTGGAGGCCAGGAAGGTCTGGGCAAGGCTGACCAGGGGCAGGGGACCTGCTGGGTCCTGCCCCTGGCCTGTGGGGCCTCTGAGCACAACCGGCCCTCTCCCACTGGAAGACCTCCCCGGCTGCCTCCAAAGGCCGTTTTGCACGCACTCCCGCCCACTGTTCCCACCAAGCGCGCACAATGCTCCCATCCCGGGAGAAAAGCGCTTCGGGGTGGTGCTCTCTCCGGGCCCTTGCCCCTGAGACTGGGGGCCATGCAGTGGGTCCACACTCCCAGGCCAAGGCAGAACCACATGCACACGTCTGTTCCTGACCCCTGCACCGGCAGAGAGCTCGGGGGAGCCAGAGTCTGTCAGGCAGCTGCTGGGCTGGCCACCTTTGTGGGAAGGGGCAGAGCCGAGCTAGGGGCAAGTTGGGCCTCTTGCTCTCCCTGCTGCCCTGAGGCTGCTGGGCCAAAGAGGTCTTGGGCATCCAGCCCTTTGCTTGTCCCTTCCCTCTGACGAGGCCCTCTGAGCTCCAGCACCTTGCAGTGTGGAGACAGCCCCTGCCAGCAACCTCCTCTCCAAGGAGGCCTCAACCGAGACCTAGGACCAGGGGAAAGGCACCAGCGGGGATGAGCCTGGGGAGGCGCCCAGGCATGTCTGGACCCAGTCCCCGCAGCCTGCCCCTTGGTGGGGCAGTACCCCCGGAGGCCAGGAAGGTCTGGGAAAGGCTGGCCAGGGGCAGGGGACCTGCTGGGTCCTGCCCCTGGCCTGTGGGGCCTCTGAGCACAACCGGCCCTCTCCCACTGGAAGACATCCCCGGCTGCCTCCAAAGGCCGGTTTGCAAGCGCTCCCGGCCACTGTTACCAGCAGGCGGGCACAATGCTCCTAAGCCCGGAAGAAAAGCGCTTCAGGGTGGTGCTCTCTCTGGGCCCTTGCCCCTGAGCCTGGGGGCAAGTCAGGGTGTCCACACTCCCAGGCCAAGGCAGAACCACATGCACACGTCTGACCTGCCCCCTGCACCGGCAGAGAGCTCGGGGGAGCCAGAGTCTGTCAGGCAGCTGCTGGGCTGGCCGCCTGTGTGGGAAGTGGCAGAGCCGACCTAGGGGCAAGTTGGGCCTCTTGCTCTCCCTGCTGCCCTGAGGCTGCTGGGCCAAAGAGGTCTTGGGCATCCAGCCCCTTGCTGGTCCCTTCCCTCTGACGAGGCCCTCTGAGCTCCAGCACCTTGCAGTGTGGAGACAGCCCCTGCCAGCAACCTCCTCTCCAATGAGGCCTCAACCGAGGCCTAGGCCCAGGGGAAAGGCACCAGCGGGGATGAGCCTGGGGAGGCGCCCGGGCATGTCTGGACCCAGTCCGCGCAGCCTGCCCCTTGGTGGGGCAGTACCCCCGGAGGCCAGGAAGGTCTGTGCAAGGCTGCCAGGGGCAGGGACAGCGCTGGGTCCTGCCCCTGGCCTGTGGGACGTCTGAGCACAACCGGCACTCTCCCGCTGGAAGACCTCCCCGGCTGCCTCGAAAGGCCGGTTTGCAAGCACTCCAGCCCGCTGTTCCCGCCAGGCACGCAAAATGCTCCCAAGCCCGGTAGAAAAGCGCTTCGGGGTGGTGCTCTCTCCGGGCCCTTGCCCCTAAGCCTGCGGGCCAGGCAGGGGGAACACACTCCCAGGCCAAGACAGAACGACATGAACACGTCTGTTCCTGCCCCCTACACCGGCAGAGAGCTCGGGGGAGCCAGAGTCTCTCAGGCAGGTGCTGGGCTGGCCGCCTGTGTGGGAAGGGGCAGAGCCGACCTAGGGGCAAGTTGGGCCTCTTGCTCTCCCTGCTGCCCTGAGGCTGCTGGGCCAAAGACGTCTTGGGCATCCAGCCCTTTGCTGGTCCCTTCCCTCTGACGAGGCACTCTGAGCTCCAGCACCTTGCAGTGTGGAGACAGCACCTGCCAGCAATCTCCTCTCCAAGGAGGCCTCAACCGAGGCCTAGGCCCAGGGGAAAGGCACCAGCGGGGATGAGCCTGGAGAGGCGCCCGGGCATGTCTGGACCCAGTCCCCGCAGCCTGCCCCTTGGTGGGGCAGTACCCCTGGAGGCCAGGAAGGTCTGGGCAAGGCTGACCAGGGGCAGGGGACCTGCTGGGTCCTGCCCCTGGCCTGTGGGGCCTCTGAGCACAACCGGCCCTCTCCCACTGGAAGACCTCCCCGGCTGCCTCCAAAGGCCGTTTTGCACGCACTCCCGCCCACTGTTCCCACCAAGCGCGCACAATGCTCCCATCCCGGGAGAAAAGCGCTTCGGGGTGGTTCTCTCTCCGGCCCTTGCCCCTGAGACTGGGGGCCAGGCAGGGGGTCCACACTCCCAGGCCAAGGCAGAACCACATGCACACGTCTGTTCCTGACCCCTGCACCGGCAGAGAGCTCGGGGGAGCCAGAGTCTGTCAGGCAGCTGCTGGGCTGGCCACCTTTGTGGGAAGGGGCAGAGCCGACCTAGGGGCAAGTTGGGCCTCTTGCTCTCCCTGCTGCCCTGAGGCTGCTGGGCCAAAGAGGTCTTGGGCATCCAGCCCTTTGCTTGTCCCTTCCCTCTGACGAGGCCCTCTGAGCTCCAGCACCTTGCAGTGTGGAGACAGCCCCTGCCAGCAACCTCCTCTCCAAGGAGGCCTCAACCGAGACCTAGGACCAGGGGAAAGGCACCAGCGGGGATGAGCCTGGGGAGGCGCCCAGGCATGTCTGGACCCAGTCCCCGCAGCCTGCCCCTTGGTGGGGCAGTACCCCCGGAGGCCAGGAAGGTCTGGGAAAGGCTGGCCAGGGGCAGGGGACCTGCTGGGTCCTGCCCCTGGCCTGTGGGGCCTCTGAGCACAACCGGCCCTCTCCCACTGGAAGACCTCCCCGGCTGCCTCCAAAGTCCTGTTTGCCAACACTCCCACCCGCTGTTCACGCCAGACTTGCACAATGCTCCCAAGCCCGGGAGAAAAGCGCTTCGGGGTGGTGCTCTCTCCGGGCCCTTGCCCCTGAGCCTGGGGGCAAGGCATGGGGAACACACTCCCAGGCCAAGGCAGAACCACAGGCCCACGTCTGTTCCTGTTCCCTGCACCGGCAGAGAGCTTGGGGGAGCCAGAGTCTGTCAGGCAGCTGCTGGGTTGGCCGCCTGTGTGGGAAGGGGCAGAGCCGCCCTAGGGGCAAGTTGGGCCTCTTGCTCTCCCTGCTGCCCTGAGGCTGCTGGGCCAAAGACGTCTTGGGCATCCAGCCCCTTACTGGTCCCTTCCCTCTGACGAGGCCCTCTGAGCTCCAGCACCTTGCAGTGTGGAGACAGCCCCTGCCAGCAACCTCCTCTCCAAGGAGGCCTCAACCGAGGCCTAGGCCCCGGGGAAAGGCACCAGCGGGGATGAGCCAGGGGAGGCGCCCGAGCATGTCTGGACCCAGTCCCCGCAGCCTGCCCCTTGGTGGGGCAGTACCCCCGGAGGCCAGGAAGGTCTGGGTAAGACTGGCCAGGGGCAGGGGCCCTGCTGGGTCCTGCCCCTGGCCTGTGGGGCCTCTGAGCACAACCGGCCCTCTCCCACTGGAAGACCTCCCCGGCTGCCTCCAAAGGCCGGTTTGCAAGCGCTCCCGGCCACTGTTACCAGCAGGCGGGCACAATGCTCCTAAGCCCGGAAGAAAAGCGCTTGAGAGTGGTGCTCTCTCTGGGCCCTTGCCCCTGAGCCTGGGGGCAAGGCAGGGTGTCCACACTCCCAGGCCAAGGCAGAACCACATGCACACGTCTGACCTGCCCCCTGCACCGGCAGAGAGCTCGGGTGAGCCAGAGTCTGTCAGGCAGCTGCTGGGCTGGCCGCCTGTGTGGGAAGTGGCAGAGCCGACCTAGGGGCAAGTTGGGCCTCTTGCTCTCCCTGCTGCCCTGAGGCTGCTGGGCCAAAGAGGTCTTGGGCATCCAGCCCCTTGCTGGTCCCTTCACTCTGACGAGGCCCTCTGAGCTCCAGCACCTTGCAGTGTGGAGACAGCCCCTGCCAGCAACCTCCTCTCCAAGGAGGCCTCAACCGAGGCCTAGGCCCAGGGGAAAGGCACCAGCGGGGATGAGCCTGGGGAGGCGCCCGGGCATGTCTGGACCCAGTCCCCGCAGCCTGCCCCTTGGTGGGGCAGTACCCCCGGAGGCCAGGAAGGTCTGGGCAAGGCTGGCCAGGGGCAGGGGCCCTGCTGGGTCCTGCCCCTGGCCTGTGGGGCCTCTGAGCACAACCGGCCCTCTCCCACTGGAAGAACTCCCCGGCTGCCTCCAAAGTCCAGTTTGCCAACACTCCCGCCCACTGTTCCCGCCAGGCACGCACAATGCTCCCAAGCCCGGGAGAAAAGCACTTCGGGGTGGTGCTCTCCTCGGGCCCTTGCCCCTGAGCCTGGGGGCCAGGCAGTTGGTCCACACTCCCAGACCAAGGCAGAACCACATGCACACGTCTGTTCCTGACCCCTGCACCGGCAGAGAGCTCGGGGGAGCCAGAGTCTGTCAGGCAGCTGCTGGGCTGGCCGCCTGTGTGGGAAGGGGCAGAGCCGACCTAGGGGCAAGTTGGGCCTCTTCCTCTCCCTGCTGCCCTGAGGCTGCTGGGCCAAAGAGGTCTTGGGCATCCAGCCCCTTGCTGGTCCCTTCCCTCTGACGAGGCCCTCTGAGCTCCAGCACCTTGCAGTGTGGAGACAGCCCCTGCCAGCAACATCCTCTCCAAGGAGGCCTCAACCGAGGCCTAGGCCCAGGGGAAAGGCACCAGCGGGGATGAGCCTGGGGAGGCGCCCGGGCATGTCTGGACCCAGTCCCCGCAGCCTGCCCCTTGGTGGGGCAGTACCCCCGGAGGCCAGGAAGATCTGGGCAAGGCTGGCCAGGGGCAGGGGCCCTGCTGGGTCCTCCCCATGGCCTGTGGGGCCTCTGAGCACAACCGGCCCTCTCCCACTGGAAGACCTCCCCGGCTGCCTCCAAAGGCCAGTTTGCCAACACTCCTGCTCGCTCTTCCCGCCAGGCACGCACAATGCTCCCAAGCCCGGGAGAAAAGCGCTTCGGGGTGGTGCTCTCTCCGGGCCCTTGCCCCTGAGCCTGTGGGCAAGGCAGGGGGAACACACTCCCAGACCAAGGCAGAAACACATGCACACGTCTGTTCCTGTCCCCTGCACCGGCAGAGAGCTCGGGGGAGCCAGAGTCTCTCAGGCAGGTGCTGGGCTGGCCGCCTGTGTGGGAAGGGGCAGAGCCGACCTAGGGGCAAGTTGGGCCTCTTGCTCTCCCTGCTGCCCTGAGGCTGCAGGGCCAAAGACGTCTTGGGCATCCAGCCCCTTACTGGTCCCTTCCCTCTGACGAGGCCCTCTGAGCTCCAGCACCTTGCAGTGTGGAGACAGCCCCTGCCAGCAATCTCCTCTCCAAGGAGGCCTCATCCGAGGCCTAGGCCCAGGGGAAAGGCACCAGCGGGGTTGAGCCAGGGGAGGCGCCCGGGCATGTCTGGACCCAGTCCCCGCAGCCTGCCCCTTGGTGGGGCAGTACGCCCGGAGGCCAGGAAGGTCTGGGCAAGGCTGGCCAGGGGCAGGGGCCCTGCTGGGTCCTGCCCCTGGCCTGTGGGGCCTCTGAGCACAACCGGCCCTCTACCACTGGAAGACCTCCCCGGCTGCCTCCAAAGGCCGGTTTGCAAGCACTCCCGCCCACTGTTCCCGCCAGGCGCGCACAATGCTCCCAAGCCCGGGAGAAAAGCGCTTCGGGGTGGTGGTCTCTCCGGGCCCTTGCCCCTGAGCCTGGGGGCCAGGCAGGGGATCCACAGTCCCAGGCCAAGGCACAACAACATGCACACCTCTGTTCCTGCCCCCTCCACCGGCAGAGAGCTCGGGGGAGCCAGAGTCTGTCAGGCAGCTGCTGGGCTGGCCGCCTGTGTGGGAAGGGGCAGAGCCGACCTAGGGGCAAGTTGGGCCTCTTGCTCTCCCTGCTGCCCTGAGGCTGCTGGGCCAAAGAGGTCTTGGGCATCCAGCCCCTTGCTGGTCCCTTCCCTCTGACGAGGCCCTCTGAGCTCCAGCACCTTGCAGTGTGGAGACAGCCCCTGCCAGCAACCTCCTCTCCAAGGAGGCCTCAACCGAGGCCTAGGCACAGGGGAAAGGCACCAGCGGGGATGAGCCAGTGGAGGCGCACGGGCATATCAGGACCCAGTCCCCGCAGCCTGCCCCTTGGTGGGGCAGTACCCCCGGAGGCCAGGAAGGTCTGGGCAAGGCTGGCCAGGGGCAGGGTCCCTGCTGGGTCCTGCCCCTGGCCTGTGGGGCCTCTGAGCACAACCGGCCCACTCCCACTGGTAGACCTCCCCGGCTGCCTCCAAAGGCGGGTTTGCCAACACTCCCGCCCGCTGTTCCCGCCAGGCACGCACAACGCTCCCAAGCCCAGGAGAAAAGCGCTTCGGGGTGTTGCTCTCTCCGGGCCCTTGCCCCTCAGCCTGGGGTCCAGGCAGTGGGTCCACACTCCCAGACCAAGGCAGAACCACATGCACACGTCTGTTCCTGACCCCTGCACCGGCAGAGAGCTCGGGGGAGCCAGAGTCTGTCAGGCAGCTGCTGGGTTGGCTGCCTGTGTGGGAAGGGGCAGAGCCGACCTAGGGGCAAGTTGGGCCTCTTGCTCTCCCTGCTGCCCTGAGGCTGCTGGGCCAAAGAGGTCTTGGGCATCCAGCCCCTTGCTGGTCCCTTTCCGCTGACGAGGCCCTCTGAGCTCCAGCACCTTGCAGTGTGGAGACAGCCCCTGCCAGCAACCTCCTCTCCAAGGAGGCATCAACCGAGGCCTATGCCCAGGGGAAAGGCACCAGCGGGGATGAGCCTGGGGAGGCGCCCAGGCATGTCTGGACCCTGTCCCCGCAGCCTGCCCCTTGGTGGGGCAGTACCCCCGGAGGCCAGGAAGGTCTGGGCAAGGCTGGCCAGGGGCAGGGGCCCTACTGGGTCCTGCCCCTGGCCTGTGGGGCCTCTGAGCACAACCGGCCCTCTCCCACTCGAAGAACTCCCCGGCTGCCTCCAAAGGCCAGTTTGCCAACACTCCCGCCCGCTGTTCCCGCCAGGCACGCACAATGCTCCCAAGCCCGGGAGAAAAGCACTTCGGGGTGGTGCTCTCCTCGGGCCCTTGCCCCTGAGCCTGGGGGCCAGGCAGTTGGTCCACACTCCCAGACCAAGGCAGAACCACATGCACACGTCTGTTCCTGACCCCTGCACCGGCAGAGAGCTCGGGGGAGCCAGAGTCTGTCAGGCAGCTGCTGGGCTGGCCGCCTGTGTGGGAAGGGGCAGAGCCGACCTAGGGGCAAGTTGGGCCTCTTCCTCTCCCTGCTGCCCTGAGGCTGCTGGGCCAAATAGGTCTTGGGCATCCAGCCCCTTGCTGGTCCCTTCACTCTGACGAGGCCCTCTGAGCTCTAGCACCTTGCAGTGTGGAGACAGCCCCTGCCAGCAACATCCTCTCCAAGGAGGCCTCAACCGAGGCCTAGGCCCAGGGGAAAGGCACCAGCGGGGATGAGCCTGGGGAGGCGCCCGGGCATGTCTGGACCCAGTCCCCGCAGCCTGCCCCTTGGTGGGGCAGTACCCCCGGAGGCCAGGAAGATCTGGGCAAGGCTGGCCAGGGGCAGGGGCCCTGCTGGGTCCTCCCCATGGCCTGTGGTGCCTCTGAGCACAACCGGCCCTCTCCCACTGGAAGACCTCCCCGGCTGCCTCCAAAGGCCAGTTTGCCAACACTCCTGCCCGCTCTTCCCGCCAGGCACGCACAATGCTCCCAAGCCCGGGAGAAAAGCGCTTCGGGGTGGTGCTCTCTCCGGGCCCTTGCCCCTGAGCCTGTGGGCAAGGCAGGGGGAACACACTCCCAGACCAAGGCAGAAACACATGCACACGTCTGGTCCTGTCCCCTGCACCGGCAGAGAGCTCGGGGGAGCCAGAGTCTCTCAGGCAGGTGCTGGGCTGGCCGCCTGTGTGGGAAGGGGCAGAGCCGACCTAGGGGCAAGTTGGGACTCTTGCTCTCCCTGCTGCCCTGAGGCTGCAGGGCCAAAGACGTCTTGGGCATCCAGCCCCTTACTGGTCCCTTCCCTCTGACGAGGCCCTCTGAGCTCCAGCACCTTGCAGTGTGGAGACAGCCCCTGCCAGCAATCTCCTCTCCAAGGAGGCCTCAACCGAGGCCTAGGCCCAGGGGAAAGGCACCAGCGGGGTTGAGCCAGGGGAGGCGCCCGGGCATGTCTGGACCCTGTCCCCGCAGCCTGCCCCTTGGTGGCGCAGTACCCCCGGAGGCCAGGAAGGTCTGGGCAAGGCTGGCCAGGGGCAGGGGCCCTGCTGGGTCCTGCCCCTGGCCTGTGGGGCCTCTGAGCACAACCGGCCCTCTCCCACTGGAAGACCTCCCCGGCTGCCTCCAAAGTCCTGTTTGCAAGCACTCCCGCCCACTGTTCCCGCCAGGCGCGCACAATGCTCCCAAGCCCGGGAGAAAAGCGCTTCGGGGTGGTGGTCTCTACGGGCCCTTGCCCCTGAGCCTGGGGGCCAGGCAGGGGATCCACAGTCCCAGGCCAAGGCACAACAACATGCACACGTCTGTTCCTGCCCCCTCCACCGGCAGAGAGCTGGGGGGAGCCAGAGTCTGTCAGGCAGCTGCTGGGCTGGCCGCCTGTGTGGGAAGGGGCAGAGCCGACCTAGGGGCAAGTTGGGCCTCTTGCTCTCCCTGCTGCCCTGAGGCTGCTGGGCCAAAGAGGTCTTGGGCATCCAGCCCCTTGCTGGTCCCTTCCCTCTGACGAGGCCCTCTGAGCTCCAGCACCTTGCAGTGTGGAGACAGCCCCTCTCAGCAACCTCCTCTCCAAGGAGGCCTCAACCGAGGCCTAGGCACAGGGGAAAGGCACCAGCGGGGATGAGCCAGTGGAGGCGCACGGGCATATCAGGACCCAGTCCCTGCAGCCTGCCCCTTTGTGGGGCAGTACCCCCGGAGGCCAGGAAGGTCTGGGCAAGGCTGGCCAGGGGCAGGGTCCCTGCTGGGTCCTGCCCCTGGCCTGTGGGGCCTCTGAGCACAACCGGCCCTCTCCCACTGGAAGACCTCCCCGGCTGCCTCCAAAGGCGGGTTTGCCAACACTCCCGCCCGCTGTTCCCGCCAGGCACGCACAACGCTCCCAAGGCCAGGAGAAAAGCGCTTCGGGGTGTTGCTCTCTCCGGGCCCTTGCCCCTGAGCCTGGGGTCCAGGCAGTGGGTCCACACTCCCAGACCAAGGCAGAACCACATGCACACGTCTGATCTGCCCCCTGCACCGGCAGAGAGCTCGGGAGAGCCAGAGTCTGTCAGGCAGCTGCTGGGCTGGCCGCCTGTGTGGGAAGGGGCAGAGCCGACCTAGGGGCAAGTTGGGCCTCTTGCTCTCCCTGCTGCCCTGAGGCTGCTGGGCCAAAGAGGTCTTGGGCATCCAGCCCCTTGCTGGTCCCTTCCCTCTGACGAGGCCCTCTGAGCTCCAGCACCTTTCAGTGTGGAGACAGCCCCTGCCAGCAACCTCCTCTCCAAGGAGGCCTCAACCGAGGCCTAGGCCCAGGGGAAAGGCACCAGCGGGGATGAGCCTGGGGAGGCGCCCGGGCATGTCTGGACCCAGTCCCCGCAGCCTGCCCCTTGGTGGGGCAGTACCCCCGGAGGCCAGGAAGGTCTGGGCAAGGCTGCCAGGGGCAGGGACACTGCTGGGTCCTGCCCCTGGCCTGTGGGGCGTCTGAGCACAACCGGCACTCTCCCGCTGGAAGACCTCCCCGTCTGCCTTGAAAGGCCGGTTTGCAAGCACTCCCGCCCGCTGTTCCCTCCAGGCACGCACAATGCTCCCAAGCCCGGGAGAAAAGCGCTTCGGGGTGGTGCTCTCTCCGGGCCCTTGCCCCTGAGCCTGGGGCAAGGCATGGGGAACACACTCGCAGGCCAAGGCAGAACCACATGCCCACGTCTGTTCCTGTCCCCTGCACCGGCAGAGAGCTTGGGGGAGCCAGAGTCTGTCAGGCAGCTGCTGGGTTGGCCGCCTGTGTGGGAAGGGGCAGAGCCGCCCTAGGGGCAAGTTGGGCCTCTTGCTCTCCCTGCTGCCCTGAGGCTGCTGGGCCAAAGACGTCTTGGGCATCCAGCCCCTTACTGGTCCCTTCCCTCTGACGAGGCCCTCTGAGCTCCAGCACCTTGCAGTGTGGAGACAGCCCCTGCCAGCAACCTCCTCTCCAAGGAGGCCTCAACCGAGGCCTAGGCCCAGGGGAAAGGCACCAGCGGGGATGAGCCAGGGGAGGCGCCCGAGCATGTCTGGACCCAGTCCCCGCAGCCTGCCCCTTGGTGGGGCAGTACCCCCGGAGGCCAGGAAGGTCTGGGTAAGACTGGCCAGGGGCAGGGGCCCTGCTGGGTCCTGCCCCTGGCCTGTGGGGCCTCTGAGCACAACCGGCCCTCTCCCACTGGAAGACCTCCCCGGCTGCCTCCAAAGGCCGGTTTGCAAGCGCTCCCGGCCACAGTTACCAGCAGGCGGGCACAATGCTCCTAAGCCCGGAAGAAAAGCGCTTCAGGGTGGTGCTCTCTCTGGGCCCTTGCCCCTTAGCCTGGGGGCAAGGCAGGGTGTCCACACTCCCAAGCCAAGGCAGAACCACATGCACACGTCTGACCTGCCCCCTGCACCGGCAGAGAGCTCGGGGGAGCCAGAGTCTGTCAGGCAGCTGCTGGGCTGGCCGCCTGTGTGGGAAGTAGCAGAGCCGACCTAGGGGCAAGTTGGGCCTCTTGCTCTCCCTGCTGCCCTGAGGCTGCTGGGCCAAAGAGGTCTTGGGCATCCAGCCCCTTGCTGGTCCCTTCCCTCTGACGAGGCCCTCTGAGCTCCAGCACCTTGCAGTGTGGAGACAGCCCCTGCCAGCAACCTCCTCTCCAAGGAGGCCTCAACCGAGGCCTAGGCCCAGGGGAAAGGCAACAGCGGGGATGAGCCTGGGGAGGCGCATGGGCATGTCTGGACCCAGTCCCCGCAGCCTGCCCCTTGGTGGGGCAGTACCCCCGGAGGCCAGGAAGGTCTGGGCAAGGCTGGCCAGGGGCAGGGGGCCTGCTGGGTCCTGCCCCTGGCCTGTGGGGCCTCTGAGCACAACCGGCCCTCTCCCACTGGAAGAACTCCCCGGCTGCCTCCAAAGGCCAGTTTGCCAACACTCCCGCCCGCTGTTCCCGCCAGGCACGCACAATGCTCCCAAGCCCGGGAGAAAAGCGGTTCGGGGTGGTGCTCTCTCCGGGCCCTTGCCCCTGAGCCTGGGGGCAAGGCAGGGGGAACACACTCCCAGGCCAAGGCAGAACCACATGCACACGTCTGTTCCTGACCCCTGCACCGGCAGAGAGCTCGGGGGAGCCAGAGTCTGTCAGGCAGCTGCTGGGCTGGCCGCCTGTGTGGGAAGGGGCAGAGCCGACCTAGGGGCAAGTTGGGCCTCTTCCTCTCCCTGCTGCCCTGAGGCTGCTGGGCCAAATAGGTCTTGGGTATCCAGCCCCTTGCTGGTCCCTTCACTCTGACGAGGCCCTCTGAGCTCTAGCACCTTGCAGTGTGGAGACAGCCCCTGCCAGCAACATCCTCTCCAAGGAGGCCTCAACCGAGGCCTAGGCCCAGGGGAAAGGCACCAGCGGGGATGAGCCTGGGGAGGCGCCCGGGCATGTCTGGACCCAGTCCCCGCAGCCTGCCCCTTGGTGGGGCAGTACCCCCGGAGGCCAGGAAGATCTGGGCAAGGCTGGCCAGGGGCAGGGGCCCTGCTGGGTCCTCCCCATGGCCTGTGGTGCCTCTGAGCACAACCGGCCCTCTCCCACTGGAAGACCTCCCCGGCTGCCTCCAAAGGCCAGTTTGCCAACACTCCTGCCCGCTCTTCCCGCCAGGCACGCACAATGCTCCCAAGCCCGGGAGAAAAGCGCTTCGGGGTGGTGCTCTCTCCGGGCCCTTGCCCCTGAGCCTGTGGGCAAGGCAGGGGGAACACACTCCCAGACCAAGGCAGAAACACCTGCACACGTCTGGTCCTGTCCCCTGCACCGGCAGAGAGCTCGGGGGAGCCAGAGTCTCTCAGGCAGGTGCTGGGCTGGCCGCCTGTGTGGGAAGGGGCAGAGCCGACCTAGGGGCAAGTTGGGACTCTTGCTCTCCCTGCTGCCCTGAGGCTGCAGGGCCAAAGAGGTCTTGGGCATCCAGCCCCTTACTGGTCCCTTCCCTCTGACGAGGCCCTCTGAGCTCCAGCACCTTGCAGTGTGGAGACAGCCCCTGCCAGCAATCTCCTCTCCAAGGAGGCCTCAACCGAGGCCTAGGCCCAGGGGAAAGGCACCAGCGGGGTTGAGCCAGGGGAGGCGCCCGGGCATGTCTGGACCCTGTCCCCGCAGCCTGCCCCTTGGTGGCGCAGTACCCCCGGAGGCCAGGAAGGTCTGGGCAAGGCTGGCCAGGGGCAGGGGCCCTGCTGGGTCCTGCCCCTGGCCTGTGGGGCCTCTGAGCACAACCGGCCCTCTCCCACTGGAAGACCTCCCCGGCTGCCTCCAAAGTCCTGTTTGCAAGCACTCCCGCCCACTGTTCCCGCCAGGCGCGCACAATGCTCCCAAGCCCGGGAGAAAAGCGCTTCGGGGTGGTGGTCTCTACGGGCCCTTGCCCCTGAGCCTGGGGGCCAGGCAGGGGATCCACAGTCCCAGGCCAAGGCACAACAACATGCACACGTCTGTTCCTGCCCCCTCCACCGGCAGAGAGCTGGGGGGAGCCAGAGTCTGTCAGGCAGCTCCTGGGCTGGCCGCCTGTGTGGGAAGGGGCAGAGCCGACCTAGGGGCAAGTTGGGCCTCTTGCTCTCCCTGCTGCCCTGAGGCTGCTGGGCCAAAGAGGTCTTGGGCATCCAGCCCCTTGCTGGTCCCTTCCCTCTGACGAGGCCCTCTGAGCTCCAGCACCTTGCAGTGTGGAGACAGCCCCTCTCAGCAACCTCCTCTCCAAGGAGGCCTCAACCGAGGCCTAGGCACAGGGGAAAGGCACCAGCGGGGATGAGCCAGTGGAGGCGCACGGGCATATCAGGACCCAGTCCCTGCAGCCTGCCCCTTTGTGGGGCAGTACCCCCGGAGGCCAGGAAGGTCTGGGCAAGGCTGGCCAGGGGCAGGGTCCCTGCTGGGTCCTGCCCCTGGCCTGTGGGGCCTCTGAGCACAACCGGCCCTCTCCCACTGGAAGACCTCCCCGGCTGCCTCCAAAGGCGGGTTTGCCAACACTCCCGCCCGCTGTTCCCGCCAGGCACGCACAACGCTCCCAAGGCCAGGAGAAAAGCGCTTCGGGGTGTTGCTCTCTCCGGGCCCTTGCCCCTGAGCCTGGGGTCCAGGCAGTGGGTCCACACTCCCAGACCAAGGCAGAACCACATGCACACGTCTGATCTGCCCCCTGCACCGGCAGAGAGCTCGGGAGAGCCAGAGTCTGTCAGGCAGCTGCTGGGCTGGCCGCCTGTGTGGGAAGGGGCAGAGCCGACCTAGGGGCAAGTTGGGCCTCTTGCTCTCCCTGCTGCCCTGAGGCTGCTGGGCCAAAGAGGTCTTGGGCATCCAGCCCCTTGCTGGTCCCTTCCCTCTGACGAGGCCCTCTGAGCTCCAGCACCTTTCAGTGTGGAGACAGCCCCTGCCAGCAACCTCCTCTCCAAGGAGGCCTCAACCGAGGCCTAGGCCCAGGGGAAAGGCACCAGCGGGGATGAGCCTGGGGAGGCGCCCGGGCATGTCTGGACCCAGTCCCCGCAGCCTGCCCCTTGGTGGGGCAGTACCCCCGGAGGCCAGGAAGGTCTGGGCAAGGCTGCCAGGGGCAGGGACACTGCTGGGTCCTGCCCCTGGCCTGTGGGGCGTCTGAGCACAACCGGCACTCTCCCGCTGGAAGACCTCCCCGTCTGCCTTGAAAGGCCGGTTTGCAAGCACTCCCGCCCGCTGTTCCCTCCAGGCACGCACAATGCTCCCAAGCCCGGGAGAAAAGCGCTTCGGGGTGGTGCTCTCTCCGGGCCCTTGCCCCTGAGCCTGGGGCAAGGCATGGGGAACACACTCGCAGGCCAAGGCAGAACCACATGCCCACGTCTGTTCCTGTCCCCTGCACCGGCAGAGAGCTTGGGGGAGCCATAGTCTGTCAGGCAGCTGCTGGGTTGGCCGCCTGTGTGGGAAGGGGCAGAGCCGCCCTAGGGGCAAGTTGGGCCTCTTGCTCTCCCTGCTGCCCTGAGGCTGCTGGGCCAAAGACGTCTTGGGCATCCAGCCCCTTACTGGTCCCTTCCCTCTGACGAGGCCCTCTGAGCTCCAGCACCTTGCAGTGTGGAGACAGCCCCTGCCAGCAACCTCCTCTCCAAGGAGGCCTCAACCGAGGCCTAGGCCCAGGGGAAAGGCACCAGCGGGGATGAGCCAGGGGAGGCGCCCGAGCATGTCTGGACCCAGTCCCCGCAGCCTGCCCCTTGGTGGGGCAGTACCCCCGGAGGCCAGGAAGGTCTGGGTAAGACTGGCCAGGGGCAGGGGCCCTGCTGGGTCCTGCCCCTGGCCTGTGGGGCCTCTGAGCACAACCGGCCCTCTCCCACTGGAAGACCTCCCCGGCTGCCTCCAAAGGCCGGTTTGCAAGCGCTCCCGGCCACAGTTACCAGCAGGCGGGCACAATGCTCCTAAGCCCGGAAGAAAAGCGCTTCAGGGTGGTGCTCTCTCTGGGCCCTTGCCCCTTAGCCTGGGGGCAAGGCAGGGTGTCCACACTCCCAAGCCAAGGCAGAACCACATGCACACGTCTGACCTGCCCCCTGCACCGGCAGAGAGCTCGGGGGAGCCAGAGTCTGTCAGGCAGCTGCTGGGCTGGCCGCCTGTGTGGGAAGTAGCAGAGCCGACCTAGGGGCAAGTTGGGCCTCTTGCTCTCCCTGCTGCCCTGAGGCTGCTGGGCCAAAGAGGTCTTGGGCATCCAGCCCCTTGCTGGTCCCTTCCCTCTGACGAGGCCCTCTGAGCTCCAGCACCTTGCAGTGTGGAGACAGCCCCTGCCAGCAACCTCCTCTCCAAGGAGGCCTCAACCGAGGCCTAGGCCCAGGGGAAAGGCAACAGCGGGGATGAGCCTGGGGAGGCGCACGGGCATGTCTGGACCCAGTCCCCGCAGCCTGCCCCTTGGTGGGGCAGTACCCCCGGAGGCCAGGAAGGTCTGGGCAAGGCTGGCCAGGGGCAGGGGGCCTGCTGGGTCCTGCCCCTGGCCTGTGGGGCCTCTGAGCACAACCGGCCCTCTCCCACTGGAAGAACTCCCCGGCTGCCTCCAAAGGCCAGTTTGCCAACACTCCCGCCCGCTGTTCCCGCCAGGCACGCACAATGCTCCCAAGCCCGGGAGAAAAGCGGTTCGGGGTGGTGCTCTCTCCGGGCCCTTGCCCCTGAGCCTGGGGGCAAGGCAGGGGGAACACACTCCCAGGCCAAGGCAGAACCACATGCACACGTCTGTTCCTGACCCCTGCACCGGCAGAGAGCTGGGGGGAGCCAGAGTCTGTCAGGCAGCTGCTGGGCTGGCCGCCTGTGTTGGAAGGGGCAGAGCCGACCTAGGGGCAAGTTGGGCCTCTTGCTCTCCCTGCTGCCCTGAGGCTGCTGGGCCAAAGAGGTCTTGGGCATCCAGCCCCTTGCTTGTCCCTTCGCTCTGACGAGGCCCTCTGAGCTCCAGCACCTTGCAGTGTGGAGACAGCACCTGCCAGCAATCTCCTCTCCAAGGAGGCCTGAACCGAGGCCTAGGCCCAGGGAAAAGGCACCAGCGGGGTTGAGCCAGGGGAGGCGCCCGGGCATGTCTGGACCCTGTCCCCGCAGCCTGCCCCTTGGTGGGGCAGTACCCCCGGAGGCCAGGAAGGTCTGGGCAAGGCTGGCCAGGGGCAGGGTCCCTGCTGGGTCCTGCCCCTGGCCTGTGGGGCCTCTGAGCACAACCGGCCCTTGCCCACTGGAAGACCTCCCCGGCTGCCTCCAAAGGCCGGTTTGCAAGCACTCCCGCCCACTGTTCCCGCCAGGCGCGCACAATGCTCCCAAGACCGGGAGAAAAGCGCTTCGGGGTGGTGGTCTCTCCGGGCCCCTGGCCCTGAGCCTGGGGGCCAGGCAGGGGATCCACAGTCCCAGGCCAAGGCAGAACCACATGCACACGTCTGTTCCTGCCCCCTCCACCGGCAGAGAGCTGGGGGAGCCAGAGTCTGTCAGGCAGCTGCTGGGTTGGCTGCCTGTGTGGGAAGGGGCAGAGCCGACCTAGGGGCAAGTTGGGCCTCTTCCTCTCCCTGCTGCCCTGAGGCTGCTAGGCCAAAGACGTCTTGGGCATCCAGCCCCTTACTGGTCCCTTCCCTCTGACGAGGCCCTCTGAGCTCCAGCACCTTGCAGTGTGGAGACAGCCCCTGCCAGCAACCTCCTCTCCAAGGAGGCCTCAACCGAGGCCTAGGCCCAGGGGAAAGGCACCAGCGGGGATGAGCCAGTGGAGGCGCAAGGGCATGTCTGGACCCAGTCCCCGCAGCCTGCCCCTTGGTGGGGCAGTACCCCCGGAGGCCAGGAAGGTCTGGGCAAGGCTGCGAGGGGCAGGGGCCCTGCTGGGTCGTGCCCCTGGCCTGTGGGGCGTCTGAGCACAACAGGCACTCTCCCGCTGGAAGACCTCCCCGTCTGCCTCCAAAGGCCGGTTTGCAAGCACTCCCGCCCGCTGTTCCCGCCAGGCAGGCACAATGCTCCCAAGCCCGGGAGAAAAGCGCTTCGGGGTGGTGCTCTCCTCGGGCCCTTGCCCCTGAGCCTGGGGGCCAGGGAGTTGGAACACACTCCCAGGCCAAGGCAGAACGACATGCACACGTCTGTTCCTGCCCCCTACACCGGCAGAGAGCTCGGGGGAGCCAGAGACTGCCAGGCTGCTACTGGGCTGGCTGCCTGTGTGGGACGGGGCAGAGCCGACCTAGGGGCAAGTTGGGCCTCTTGCTCTCCCTGCTGCCCTGAGGCTGCTGGGTCAAAGAGGTCTTGGGCATCCAGCCCTTTGCTGGTCCCTTCCCTCTGACGAGGCCCTCTGAGCTCCAGCACCTTGCAGTGTGGAGACAGCCCCTGCCAGCAACCTCCTCTCCAAAGAGGCCTCAACCGAGGCCTACGCCCAGGGGAAAAGCACCAGCGGGGATGATCCTGGGGAGGCGCACGGACATGTCTGGACCCAGTCCCCGCAGCCTGCCCCTTGGTGGGGCAGTACCCCCGGAGGCCAGGAAGGTCTGGGCAAGGCTGGCCAGGGGCAGGGTCCCTGCTGGGTCCTGCCCCTGGCCTGTGAGGCCTCTGAGCACAACCGGCCCTCTCCCACTGGAAGACCTCCCCAGCTGCCTCCAAAGTCCTGTTTGCAAACACTCCCGCCCGCTGTTCACGCCAGGCTCGCACAATGCTCCCAAGCCCGGGAGAAAAGCGCTTCGGGGTGGTGCTCTCTCCGGGCCCTTGCCCCTGAGCCTGGGGGCCAGGCAGTGGGTCCACACTCCCAGACCAAGGCAGAACCAAATGCACACGTCTGTTCCTGACCCCTGCACCGGCAGAGAGCTCGGGGGAGCCAGAGTCTGTCAGGCAGCTGCTGGGCT
Source organism: Dama dama (assembly GCF_033118175.1). Taxonomy (NCBI): domain Eukaryota; kingdom Metazoa; phylum Chordata; class Mammalia; order Artiodactyla; family Cervidae; genus Dama; species Dama dama. The sequence goes on from NW_026870873.1 coordinate 794,623, forward strand.
GGCCGCCTGTGTGGGAAGGGGCAGAGCCGACCTAGGGGCAAGTTGGGCCTCTTGCTCTCCCTGCTGCCCTGAGGCTGCTGGGCCAAAGAGGTCTTGGGCATCCAGCCCCTTGCTGGTCCCTTCCCTCTGACGAGGCCCTCTGAGCTCCAGCACCTTGCAGTGTGGAGACAGCCCCTGCCAGCAACCTCCTCTCCAATGAGGCCTCAACCGAGGCCTAGGCCCAGGGGAAAGGCACCAGCGGGGATGAGCCTGGGGAGGCGCCCGGGCATGTCTGGACCCAGTCCCCGCAGCCTGCCCCTTGGTGGGGCAGTACCACTGGAGGCCAGGAAGGTCTGGGCAAAGCTGACCAGGGGCAGGGGACCTGCTGGGTCCTGCCCCTGGCCTGTGGGGCCTCTGAGCACAACCGGGCCTCTCCCACTGGAAGACCTCCCCGGCTGCCTCCAAAGGCCGTTTTGCACGCACTCCCGCCCACTCTTCCCACCAAGCGCGCACAATGCTCCCAAGCCCGGGAGAAAAGCGCTTCGGGGTGGTGCTCTCTCCGGGCCCTTGCCCCTGAGACTGGGGTCCAGGCAGGGGGTCCACACTCCCAGGCCAAGGCAGAACCACATGCACACGTCTGTTCCTGACCCCTGCACCGGCAGAGAGCTCGTGGGAGCCAGAGTCTGTCAGGCAGCTGCTGGGCTGGCCGCCTTTGTGGGAAGGGGCAGAGCCGACCTAGGGGCAAGTAGGGCCTTTGCTCTCCCTGCTGCCCTGAGGCTGCTGGGCCAAAGAGGTCTTGGGCATCCAGCCCTTTGCTTGTCCCTTCCCTCTGACGAGGCCCTCTGAGCTCCAGCACCTTGCAGTGTGGAGACAGCCCCTGCCAGCAACCTCCTCTCCAAGGAGGCCTCAACCGAGACCTAGGACCAGGGGAAAGGCACCAGCGGGGATGAGCCTGGGGAGGCGCCCAGGCATGTCTGGACCCAGTCCCCGCAGCCTGCCCCTTGGTGGGGCAGTACCCCCGTAGGCCAGGAAGGTCTGGGCAAGGCTGTCCAGGGGCAGGGGACCTGCTGGGTCCTGCCCCTGGCCTGTGGGGCCTCTGAGGACAACCGGCCCTCTCCCACTGGAAGACCTCCCCGGCTGCCTCCAAAGTCCTGTTTGCCAACACTCCCACCCGCTGTTCACGCCAGACTTGCACAATGCTCCCAAGCCCGGGAGAAAAGCGCTTCGGGGTGGTGCTCTCTCCGGGCCCTTGCCCCTGAGCCTGGGGGCAAGGCATGCGGAACACACTCCCAGGCCAAGGCAGAACCACATGCCCACGTCTGTTCCTGTCCCCTGCACCGGCAGAGAGCTTGGGGTAGCCAGAGTCTGTCAGGCAGCTGCTGGGTTGGCCGCCTGTGTGGGAAGGGGCAGAGCCGCCATAGGGGCAAGTTGGGCCTCTTGCTCTCCCTGCTGCCCTGAGGCTGCTGGGCCAAAGACGTCTTGGGCATCCAGCCCCTTACTGGTCCCTTCCCTCTGACGAGGCCCTCTGAGCTCCAGCACCTTGCAGTGTGGAGACAGCCCCTGCCAGCAACCTCCTCTCCAAGGAGGCCTCAACCGAGGCCTAGGCCCAGGGGAAAGGCACCAGAGGGGATGAGCCTGGGGAGGCGCCCGAGCATGTCTGGACCCAGTCCCCGCAGCCTGCCCCTTGGTGGGGCAATACCCCCGGAGGCCAGGAAGGTCTGGGAAAGGCTAGCCAGGGGCAGGGGACCTGCTGGGTCCTGCCCCTGGCCTGTGGGGCCTCTGAGCACAACCGGCCCTCTCCCACTGGAAGACCTCCCCGGCTGCCTCCAAAGGCCGGTTTGCAAGCGCTCCCGGCCACTGTTACCAGCAGGCGGGCACAATGCTCCTAAGCCCGGAAGAAAAGCGCTTCAGGGTGGTGCTCTCTCTGGGCCCTTGCCCCTGAGCCTGGGGGCAAGGCAGGGTGTCCACACTCCCAGGCCAAGGCAGAACCACATGCACACGTCTGACCTGCCCCCTGCACCGGCAGAGAGCTCGGGGGAGCCAGAGTCTGTCAGGCAGCTGCTGGGCTGGCCGCCTGTGTGGGAAGTGGCAGAGCCGACCTAGGGGCAAGTTGGGCCTCTTGCTCTCCCTGCTGCCCTGAGGCTGCTGGGCCAAAGAGGTCTTGGGCATCCAGCCCCTTGCTGGTCCCTTCCCTCTGACGAGGCCCTCTGAGCTCCAGCACCTTGCAGTGTGGAGACAGCCCCTGCCAGCAACCTCCTCTCCAAGGAGGCCTCAACCGAGGCCTAGGCCCAGGGGAAAGGCACCAGCGGGGATGAGCCTGGGGAGGCGCCCGGGCATGTCTGGACCCAGTCCCCGCAGCCTGCCCCTTGGTGGGGCAGTACCCCCGGAGGCAAGGAAGGTCTGGGCAAGGCTGGCCAGGGGCAGGGGCCCTGCTGGGTCCTGCCCCTGGCCTGTGGGGCCTCTGAGCACAACCGGCCCTCTCCCACTGGAAGAACTCCCCGGCTGCCTCCAAAGGCCAGTTTGCCAACACTCCCGCCCGCTGTTCCCGCCAGGCACGCACAATGCTCCCAAGCCCGGGAGAAAAGCGCTTCGGGGTGGTGCTCTCCTCGGGCCCTTGCCCCTGAGCCTGGGGGCCAGGCAGTTGGTCCACACTCCCAGACCAAGGCAGAACCACATGCACACGTCTGTTCCTGACCCCTGCACCGGCAGATAGCTCGGGGGAGCCAGAGTCTGTCAGGCAGCTGCTGGGCTGGCCGCCTGTGTGGGAAGGGGCAGAGCCGACCTAGGGGCAAGTTGGGCCTCTTCCTCTCCCTGCTGCCCTGAGGCTGCTGGGCCAAAGAGGTCTTGGGCATCCAGCCCCTTGCTGGTCCCTTCCCTCTGACGAGGCCCTCTGAGCTTCAGCACCTTGCAGTGTGGAGACAGCCCCTGCCAGCAACATCCTCTCCAAGGAGGCCTCAACCGAGGCCTAGGCCCAGGGGAAAGGCACCAGCGGGGATGAGCCTGGGGAGGCGCCCGGGCATGTCTGGACCCAGTCCCCGCAGCCTGCCCCTTGGTGGGGCAGTACCCCCGGAGGCCAGGAAGATCTGGGCAAGGCTGGCCAGGGGCAGGGGCCCTGCTGGGTCCTCCCCATGGCCTGTGGGGCCTCTGAGCACAACCGGCCCTCTCCCACTGGAAGACCTCCCCGGCTGCCTCCAAAGGCCAGTTTGCCAACACTCCTGCCCGCTCTTCCCGCCAGGCACGCACAATGCTCCCAAGCCCGGGAGAAAAGCGCTTCGGGGTGGTGGTCTCTCCGGGCCCTTGCCCCTGAGCCTGGGGGCCAGGCAGGGGATCCACAGTCCCAGGCCAAGGCACAACAACATGCACACGTCTGTTCCTGCCCCCTCCACCGGCAGAGAGCTGGGGGGAGCCAGAGTCTGTCAGGCAGCTGCTGTGCTGGCCGCCTGTGTGGGAAGGGGCAGAGCCGACCTAGGGGCAAGTTGGGCCTCTTGCTCTCCCTGCTGCCCTGAGGCTGCTGGGCCAAAGAGGTCTTGGGCATCCAGCCCCTTGCTGGTCCCTTCCCTCTGACGAGGCCCTCTGAGCTCCAGCACCTTGCAGTGTGGAGACAGCCCCTGCCAGCAACCTCCTCTCCAAGGAGGCCTCAACCTAGGCCTAGGCCCAGGGGAAAGGCACCAGCGGGGATGAGCCAGTGGAGGCGCACGGGCATATAAGGACCCAGTCCCCGCAGACTGCCCCTTCGTGGGGCAGTACCCCCGGAGGCCAGGAAGGTCTGGGCAAGGCTGGCCAGGGGCAGGGTCCCTGCTGGGTCCTGCCCCTGGCCTGTGGGGCCTCTGAGCACAACCGGCCCTCTCCCACTGGAAGACCTCCCCGGCTGCCTCCAAAGGCGGGTTTGCCAACACTCCCGCCCGCTGTTCCCGCCAGGCACGCACAACGCTCCCAAGCCCAGGAGAAAAGCGCTTCGGGGTGTTGCTCTCTCCGGGCCCTTGCCCCTGAGCCTGGGGTCCAGGCAGTGGGTCCACACTCCCAGACCAAGGCAGAACCACATGCACACGTCTGTTCCTGACCCCTGCACCGGCAGAGAGCTCGGGGGAGCCAGAGTCTGTCAGGCAGCTGCTGGGTTGGCTGCCTGTGTGGGAAGGGGCAGAGCCGACCTAGGGGCAAGTTGGGCCTCTTGCTCTCCCTGCTGCCCTGAGGCTGCTGGGCCAAAGAGGTCTTGGGCATCCAGCCCCTTGCTGGTCCCTTCCCTCTGACGAGGCCCTCTGAGCTCCAGCACCTTGCAGTGTGGAGACAGCCCCTGCCAGCAACCTCCTCTCCAAGGAGGCATCAACCGAGGCCTATGCCCAGGGGAAAGGCACCAGCGGGGATGAGCCTGGGGAGGCGCCCAGGCATGTCTGGACCCAGTCCCCGCAGCCTGCCCCTTGGTGGGGCAGTACCCCCGGAGGCCAGGAAGGTCTGGGCAAGGCTGGCCAGGGGCAGGGGCCCTGCTGGGTCCTGCCCCTGGCCTGTGGGGCCTCTGAGCACAACCGGCCCTCTCCCACTGGAAGAACTCCCCGGCTGACTCCAAAGGCCAGTTTGCCAACACTCCCGCCCGCTGTTCCCGCCAGGCACGCACAATGCTCCCAAGCCCGGGAGAAAAGCACTTCGGGGTGGTGCTCTCCTCGGGCCCTTGCCCCTGAGCCTGGGGGCCAGGCAGTTGGTCCACACTCCCAGACCAAGGCAGAACCACATGCACACGTCTGTTCCTGACCCCTGCACCGGCAGAGAGCTCGGGGGAGCCAGAGTCTGTCAGGCAGCTGCTGGGCTGGCCGCCTGTGTGGGAAGGGGCAGAGCCGACCTAGGGGCAAGTTGGGCCTCTTGCTCTCCCTGCTGCCCTGAGGCTGCTGGGCCAAAGAGGTCTTGGGCATCCAGCCCCTTGCTGGTCCCTTCCCTCTGACGAGGCCCTCTGAGCTCTAGCACCTTGCAGTCGGAGACAGCCCCTGCCAGCAACATCCTCTCCAAGGAGGCCTCAACCGAGGCCTAGGCCCAGGGGAAAGGCACCAGCGGGGATGAGCCTGGGGAGGCGCCCGGGCATGTCTGGACCCAGTCCCCGCAGCCTGCCCCTTGGTGGGGCAGTACCCCCGGAGGCCAGGAAGATCTGGGCAAGGCTGGCCAGGGGCAGGGGCCCTGCTGGGTCCTCCCCATGGCCTGTGGGGCCTCTGAGCACAACCGGCCCTCTCCCACTGGAAGACCTCCCCGGCTGCCTCCAAAGGCCAGTTTGCCAACACTCCTGCCCGCTCTTCCCGCCAGGCACGCACAATGCTCCCAAGCCCGGGAGAAAAGCGCTTCGGGGTGGTGCTCTCTCCGGGCCCTTGCCCCTGAGCCTGTGGGCAAGGCAGGGGGAACACACTCCCAGACCAAGGCAGAAACACATGCACACGTCTGGTCCTGTCCCCTGCACCGGCAGAGAGCTCGGGGGAGCCAGAGTCTCTCAGGCAGGTGCTGGGCTGGCCGCCTGTGTGGGAAGGGGCAGAGCCGCCCTAGGGGCAAGTTGGGCCTCTTGCTCTCCCTGCTGCCCTGAGGCTGCAGGGCCAAAGACGTCTTGGGCATCCAGCCCCTTACTGGTCCCTTCCCTCTGACGAGGCCCTCTGAGCTCCAGCACCTTGCAGTGTGGAGACAGCCCCTGCCAGCAATCTCCTCTCCAAGGAGGCCTCATCCGAGGCCTAGGCCCAGGGGAAAGGCACCAGCGGGGTTGAGCCAGGGGAAGCGCCCGGGCATGTCTGGACCCAGTCCCCGCAGCCTGCCCCTTGGTGGGGCAGTACGCCCGGACGCCAGGAAGGTCTGGGCAAGGCTGGCCAGGGGCAGGGGCCCTGCTGGGTCCTGCCCCTGGCCTGTGGGGCCTCTGAGCACAACCGGCCCTCTCCCACTGGAAGACCTCCCCGGCTGCCTCCAAAGGCCGGTTTGCAAGCACTCCCGCCCACTGTTCCCGCCAGGCGCGCACAATGCTCCCAAGCCCGGGAGAAAAGCGCTTCGGGGTGGTGGTCTCTCCGGGCCCTTGCCCCTGAGCCTGGGGGCCAGGCAGGGGATCCACAGTCCCAGGCCAAGGCACAACAACATGCACACCTCTGTTCCTGCCCCCTCCACCGGCAGAGAGCTCGGGGGAGCCAGAGTCTGTCAGGCAGCTGCTGGGCTGGCCGCCTGTGTGGGAAGGGGCAGAGCCGACCTAGGGGCAAGTTGGGCCTCTTGCTCTCCCTGCTGCCCTGAGGCTGCTGGGCCAAAGAGGTCTTGGGCATCCAGCCCCTTGCTGGTCCCTTCCCTCTGACGAGGCCCTCTGAGCTCCAGCACCTTGCAGTGTGGAGACAGCCCCTGCCAGCAACCTCCTCTCCAAGGAGGCCTCAACCGAGGCCTAGGCACAGGGGAAAGGAACCAGCGGGGATGAGCCAGTGGAGGCGCACAGGCATATCAGGACCCAGTCCCCGCAGCCTGCCCCTTGGTGGGGCAGTACCCCCGGAGGCCAGGAAGGTCTGGGCAAGGCTGGCCAGGGGCAGGGTCCCTGCTGGGTCCTGCCCCTGGCCTGTGGGGCCTCTGAGCACAACCGGCCCTCTCCCACTGGAAGACCTCCCCGGCTGCCTCCAAAGGCGGGTTTGCCAACACTCCCGCCCGCTGTTCCCGCCAGGCACGCACAACGCTCCCAAGGCCAGGAGAAAAGCGCTTCGGGGTGTTGCTCTCTCCGGGCCCTTGCCCCTGAGCCTGGGGTCCAGGCAGTGGGTCCACACTCCCAGACCAAGGCAGAACCACATGCACACGTCTGTTCCTGACCCCTGCACCGGCAGAGAGCTCGGGGGAGCCAGAGTCTGTCAGGCAGCTGCTGGGTTGGCTGCCTGTGTGGGAAGGGGCAGAGCCGACCTAGGGGCAAGTTGGGCCTCTTGCTCTCCCTGCTGCCCTGAGGCTGCTGGGCCAAAGAGGTCTTGGGCATCCAGCCCCTTGCTGGTCCCTTCCCGCTGACGAGGCCCTCTGAGCTCCAGCACCTTGCAGTGTGGAGACAGCCCCTGCCAGCAACCTCCTCTCCAAGGAGGCATCAACCGAGGCCTATGCCCAGGGGAAAGGCACCAGCGGGGATGAGCCTGGGGAGGCGCCCAGGCATGTCTGGACCCTGTCCCCGCAGCCTGCCCCTTGGTGGGGCAGTACCCCCGGAGGCCAGGAAGGTCTGGGCAAGGCTGGCCAGGGGCAGGGGCCCTACTGGGTCCTGCCCCTGGCCTGTGGGGCCTCTGAGCACAACCGGCCCTCTCCCACTCGAAGAACTCCCCGGCTGCCTCCAAAGGCCAGTTTGCCAACACTCCCGCCCGCTGTTCCCGCCAGGCACGCACAATGCTCCCAAGCCCGGGAGAAAAGCACTTCGGGGTGGTGCTCTCCTCGGGCCCTTGCCCCTGAGCCTGGGGGCCAGGCAGTTGGTCCACACTCCCAGACCAAGGCAGAACCACATGCACACGTCTGTTCCTGACCCCTGCACCGGCAGAGAGCTCGGGGGAGCCAGAGTCTGTCAGGCAGCTGCTGGGCTGGCCGCCTGTGTGGGAAGGGGCAGAGCCGACCTAGGGGCAAGTTGGGCCTCTTCCTCTCCCTCTGCCCTGAGGCTGCTGGGCCAAATAGGTCTTGGGCATCCAGCCCCTTGCTGGTCCCTTCACTCTGACGAGGCCCTCTGAGCTCTAGCACCTTGCAGTGTGGAGACAGCCCCTGCCAGCAACATCCTCTCCAAGGAGGCCTCAACCGAGGCCTAGGCCCAGGGGAAAGGCACCAGCGGGGATGAGCCTGGGGAGGCGCCCGGGCATGTCTGGACCCAGTCCCCGCAGCCTGCCCCTTGGTGGGGCAGTACCCCCGGAGGCCAGGAAGATCTGGGCAAGGCTGGCCAGGGGCAGGGGCCCTGCTGGGTCCTCCCCATGGCCTGTGGTGCCTCTGAGCACAACCGGCCCTCTCCCACTGGAAGACCTCCCCGGCTGCCTCCAAAGGCCAGTTTGCCAACACTCCTGCCCGCTCTTCCCGCCAGGCACGCACAATGCTCCCAAGCCCGGGAGAAAAGCGCTTCGGGGTGGTGCTCTCTCCGGGCCCTTGCCCCTGAGCCTGTGGGCAAGGCAGGGGGAACACACTCCCAGACCAAGGCAGAAACACATGCACACGTCTGGTCCTGTCCCCTGCACCGGCAGAGAGCTCGGGGGAGCCAGAGTCTCTCAGGCAGGTGCTGGGCTGGCCGCCTGTGTGGGAAGGGGCAGAGCCGACCTAGGGGCAAGTTGGGACTCTTGCTCTCCCTGCTGCCCTGAGGCTGCAGGGCCAAAGACGTCTTGGGCATCCAGCCCCTTACTGGTCCCTTCCCTCTGACGAGGCCCTCTGAGCTCCAGCACCTTGCAGTGTGGAGACAGCCCCTGCCAGCAATCTCCTCTCCAAGGAGGCCTCAACCGAGGCCTAGGCCCAGGGGAAAGGCACCAGCGGGGTTGAGCCAGGGGAGGCGCCCGGGCATGTCTGGACCCTGTCCCCGCAGCCTGCCCCTTGGTGGCGCAGTACCCCCGGAGGCCAGGAAGGTCTGGGCAAGGCTGGCCAGGGGCAGGGGCCCTGCTGGGTCCTGCCCCTGGCCTGTGGGGCCTCTGAGCACAACCGGCCCTCTCCCACTGGAAGACCTCCCCGGCTGCCTCCAAAGTCCTGTTTGCAAGCACTCCCGCCCACTGTTCCCGCCAGGCGCGCACAATGCTCCCAAGCCCGGGAGAAAAGCGCTTCGGGGTGGTGGTCTCTACGGGCCCTTGCCCCTGAGCCTGGGGGCCAGGCAGGGGATCCACAGTCCCAGGCCAAGGCACAACAACATGCACACGTCTGTTCCTGCCCCCTCCACCGGCAGAGAGCTGGGGGGAGCCAGAGTCTGTCAGGCAGCTGCTGGGCTGGCCGCCTGTGTGGGAAGGGGCAGAGCCGACCTAGGGGCAAGTTGGGCCTCTTGCTCTCCCTGCTGCCCTGAGGCTGCTGGGCCAAAGAGGTCTTGGGCATCCAGCCCCTTGCTGGTCCCTTCCCTCTGACGAGGCCCTCTGAGCTCCAGCACCTTGCAGTGTGGAGACAGCCCCTGCCAGCAACCTCCTCTCCAAGGAGGCCTCAACCGAGGCCTAGGCACAGGGGAAAGGCACCAGCGGGGATGAGCCAGTGGAGGCGCACGGGCATATCAGGACCCAGTCCCTGCAGCCTGCCCCTTTGTGGGGCAGTACCCCCGGAGGCCAGGAAGGTCTGGGCAAGGCTGGCCAGGGGCAGGGTCCCTGCTGGGTCCTGCCCCTGGCCTGTGGGGCCTCTGAGCACAACCGGCCCTCTCCCACTGGAAGACCTCCCCGGCTGCCTCCAAAGGCGGGTTTGCCAACACTCCCGCCCGCTGTTCCCGCCAGGCACGTACAACGCTCCCAAGGCCAGGAGAAAAGCGCTTCGGGGTGTTGCTCTCTCCGGGCCCTTGCCCCTGAGCCTGGGGTCCAGGCAGTGGGTCCACACTCCCAGACCAAGGCAGAACCACATGCACACGTCTGATCTGCCCCCTGCACCGGCAGAGAGCTCGGGGGAGCCAGAGTCTGTCAGGCAGCTGCTGGGCTGGCCGCCTGTGTGGGAAGGGGCAGAGCCGACCTAGGGGCAAGTTGGGCCTCTTGCTCTCCCTGCTGCCCTGAGGCTGCTGGGCCAAAGAGGTCTTGGGCATCCAGCCCCTTGCTGGTCCCTTCCCTCTGACGAGGCCCTCTGAGCTCCAGCACCTTTCAGTGTGGAGACAGCCCCTGCCAGCAACCTCCTCTCCAAGGAGGCCTCAACCGAGGCCTAGGCCCAGGGGAAAGGCACCAGCGGGGATGAGCCTGGGGAGGCGCCCGGGCATGTCTGGACCCAGTCCCCGCAGCCTGCCCCTTGGTGGGGCAGTACCCCCGGAGGCCAGGAAGGTCTGGGCAAGGCTGCCAGGGGCAGGGACACTGCTGGGTCCTGCCCCTGGCCTGTGGGGCGTCTGAGCACAACCGGCACTCTCCCGCTGGAAGACCTCCCCGTCTGCCTTGAAAGGCCGGTTTGCAAGCACTCCCGCCCGCTGTTCCCGCCAGGCACGCACAATGCTCCCAAGCCCGGGAGAAAAGCGCTTCGGGGTGGTGCTCTCTCCGGGCCCTTGCCCCTGAGCCTGGGGGCAAGGCATGGGGAACACACTCGCAGGCCAAGGCAGAACCACATGCCCACGTCTGTTCCTGTCCCCTGCACCGGCAGAGAGCTTGGGGGAGCCAGAGTCTGTCAGGCAGCTGCTGGGTTGGCCGCCTGTGTGGGAAGGGGCAGAGCCGCCCTAGGGGCAAGTTGGGCCTCTTGCTCTCCCTGCTGCCCTGAGGCTGCTGGGCCAAAGACGTCTTGGGCATCCAGCCCCTTACTGGTCCCTTCCCTCTGACGAGGCCCTCTGAGCTCCAGCACCTTGCAGTGTGGAGACAGCCCCTGCCAGCAACCTCCTCTCCAAGGAGGCCTCAACCGAGGCCTAGGCCCAGGGGAAAGGCACCAGCGGGGATGAGCCAGGGGAGGCGCCCGAGCATGTCTGGACCCAGTCCCCGCAGCCTGCCCCTTGGTGGGGCAGTACCCCCGGAGGCCAGGAAGGTCTGGGTAAGACTGGCCAGGGGCAGGGGCCCTGCTGGGTCCTGCCCCTGGCCTGTGGGGCCTCTGAGCACAACCGGCCCTCTCCCACTGGAAGACCTCCCCGGCTGCCTCCAAAGGCCGGTTTGCAAGCGCTCCCGGCCACAGTTACCAGCAGGCGGGCACAATGCTCCTAAGCCCGGAAGAAAAGCGCTTCAGGGTGGTGCTCTCTCTGGGCCCTTGCCCCTTAGCCTGGGGGCAAGGCAGGGTGTCCACACTCCCAAGCCAAGGCAGAACCACATGCACACGTCTGACCTGCCCCCTGCACCGGCAGAGAGCTCGGGGGAGCCAGAGTCTGTCAGGCAGCTGCTGGGCTGGCCGCCTGTGTGGGAAGTAGCAGAGCCGACCTAGGGGCAAGTTGGGCCTCTTGCTCTCCCTGCTGCCCTGAGGCTGCTGGGCCAAAGAGGTCTTGGGCATCCAGCCCCTTGCTGGTCCCTTCCCTCTGACGAGGCCCTCTGAGCTCCAGCACCTTGCAGTGTGGAGACAGCCCCTGCCAGCAACCTCCTCTCCAAGGAGGCCTCAACCGAGGCCTAGGCCCAGGGGAAAGGCAACAGCGGGGATGAGCCTGGGGAGGCGCACGGGCATGTCTGGACCCAGTCCCCGCAGCCTGCCCCTTGGTGGGGCAGTACCCCCGGAGGCCAGGAAGGTCTGGGCAAGGCTGGCCAGGGGCAGGGGGCCTGCTGGGTCCTGCCCCTGGCCTGTGGGGCCTCTGAGCACAACCGGCCCTCTCCCACTGGAAGAACTCCCTGGCTGCCTCCAAAGGCCAGTTTGCCAACACTCCCGCCCGCTGTTCCCGCCAGGCACGCACAATGCTCCCAAGCCCGGGAGAAAAGCGGTTCGGGGTGGTGCTCTCTCCGGGCCCTTGCCCCTGAGCCTGGGGGCAAGGCAGGGGGAACACACTCCCAGGCCAAGGCAGAACCACATGCACACGTCTGTTCCTGACCCCTGCACCGGCAGAGAGCTGGGGGGAGCCAGAGTCTGTCAGGCAGCTGCTGGGCTGGCCGCCTGTGTTGGAAGGGGCAGAGCCGACCTAGGCGCAAGTTGGGCCTCTTGCTCTCCCTGCTGCCCTGAGGCTGCTGGGCCAAAGAGGTCTTGGGCATCCAGCCCCTTGCTTGTCCCTTCCCTCTGACGAGGCCCTCTGAGCTCCAGCACCTTGCAGTGTGGAGACAGCACCTGCCAGCAATCTCCTCTCCAAGGAGGCCTGAACCGAGGCCTAGGCCCAGGGAAAAGGCACCAGCGGGGTTGAGCCAGGGGAGGCGCCCGGGCATGTCTGGACCCTGTCCCCGCAGCCTGCCCCTTGGTGGGGCAGTACCCCCGGAGGCCAGGAAGGTCTGGGCAAGGCTGGCCAGGGGCAGGGTCCCTGCTGGGTCCTGCCCCTGGCCTGTGGGGCCTCTGAGCACAACCGGCCCTTGCCCACTGGAAGACCTCCCCGGCTGCCTCCAAAGGCCGGTTTGCAAGCACTCCCGCTCACTGTTCCCGCCAGGCGCGCACAATGCTCCCAAGACCGGGAGAAAAGCGCTTCGGGGTGGTGGTCTCTCCGGGCCCCTGGCCCTGAGCCTGGGGGCCAGGCAGGGGATCCACAGTCCCAGGCCAAGGCAGAACCACATGCACACGTCTGTTCCTGCCCCCTCCACCGGCAGAGCTGGGGGAGCCAGAGTCTGTCAGGCAGCTGCTGGGTTGGCTGCCTGTGTGGGAAGGGGCAGAGCCGACCTAGGGGCAAGTTGGGCCTCTTCCTCTCCCTGCTGCCCTGAGGCTGCTGGGCCAAAGACGTCTTGGGCATCAAGCCCCTTACTGGTCCCTTCCCTCTGACGAGGCCCTCTGAGCTCCAGCACCTTGCAGTGTGGAGACAGCCCCTGCCAGCAACCTCCTCTCCAAGGAGGCCTCAACCGAGGCCTAGGCCCAGGGGAAAGGCACCAGCGGGGATGAGCCAGTGGAGGCGCAAGGGCATGTCTGGACCCAGTCCCCGCAGCCTGCCCCTTGGTGGGGCAGTACCCCCGGAGGCCAGGAAGGTCTGGGCAAGGCTGCGAGGGGCAGGGGCCCTGCTGGGTCGTGCCCCTGGCCTGTGGGGCGTCTGAGCACAACCGGCACTCTCCCGCTGGAAGACCTCCCCGTCTGCCTCCAAAGGCCGGTTTGCAAGCACTCCCGCCCGCTGTTCCCGCCAGGCAGGCACAATGCTCCCAAGCCCGGGAGAAAAGCGCTTCGGGGTGGTGCTCTCCTCGGGCCCTTGCCCCTGAGCCTGGGGGCCAGGGAGTTGGAACACACTCCCAGGCCAAGGCAGAACGACATGCACACGTCTGTTCCTGCCCCCTACACCGGCAGAGAGCTCGGGGGAGCCAGAGACTGCCAGGCTGCTACTGGGCTGGCTGCCTGTGTGGGACGGGGCAGAGCCGACCTAGGGGCAAGTTGGGCCTCTTGCTCTCCCTGCTGCCCTGAGGCTGCTGGGTCAAAGAGGTCTTGGGCATCCAGCCCGTTGCTGGTCCCTTCCCTCTGACGAGGCCCTCTGAGCTCCAGCACCTTGCAGTGTGGAGACAGCCCCTGCCAGCAACCTCCTCTCCAAAGAGGCCTCAACCGAGGCCTACGCCCAGGGGAAAAGCACCAGCGGGGATGATCCTGGGGAGGCGCACGGACATGTCTGGACCCAGTCCCCGCAGCCTGCCCCTTGGTGGGGCAGTACCCCCGGAGGCCAGGAAGGTCTGGGCAAGGCTGGCCAGGGGCAGGGTCCCTGCTGGGTCCTGCCCCTGGCCTGTGAGGCCTCTGAGCACAACCGGCCCTCTCCCACTGGAAGACCTCCCCAGCTGCCTCCAAAGTCCTGTTTGCAAACACTCCCGCCCGCTGTTCACGCCAGGCTCGCACAATGCTCCCAAGCCCGGGAGAAAAGCGCTTCGGGGTGGTGCTCTCTCCGGGCCCTTGCCCCTGAGCCTGGGGGCCAGGCAGTGGGTCCACACTCCCAGACCAAGGCAGAACCAAATGCACACGTCTGTTCCTGACCCCTGCACCGGCAGAGAGCTCGGGGGAGCCAGAGTCTGTCAGGCAGCTGCTGGGCTGGCCGCCTGTGTGGGAAGGGGCAGAGCCGACCTAGGGGCAAGTTGGGCCTCTTGCTCTCCCTGCTGCCCTGAGGCTGCTGGGCCAAAGAGGTCTTGGGCATCCAGCCCCTTGCTGGTCCCTTCCCTCTGACGAGGCCCTCTGAGCTCCAGCACCTTGCAGTGTGGAGACAGCCCCTGCCAGCAACCTCCTCTCCAATGAGGCCTCAACCGAGGCCTAGGCCCAGGGGAAAGGCACCAGCGGGGATGAGCCTGGGGAGGCGCCCGGGCGTGTCTGGACCCAGTCCCCGCAGCCTGCCCCTTGGTGGGGCAGTACCACTGGAGGCCAGGAAGGTCTGGGCAAAGCTGACCAGGGGCAGGGGACCTGCTGGGTCCTGCCCCTGGCCTGTGGGGCCTCTGAGCACAACCGGGCCTCTCCCACTGGAAGACCTCCCCGGCTGCCTCCAAAGGCCGTTTTGCACGCACTCCCGCCCACTCTTCCCACCAAGCGCGCACAATGCTCCCAAGCCCGGGAGAAAAGCGCTTCGGGGTGGTGCTCTCTCCGGGCCCTTGCCCCTGAGACTGGGGTCCAGGCAGGGGGTCCACACTCCCAGGCCAAGGCAGAACCACATGCACACGTCTGTTCCTGACCCCTGCACCGGCAGAGAGCTCGTGGGAGCCAGAGTCTGTCAGGCAGCTGCTGGGCTGGCCGCCTTTGTGGGAAGGGGCAGAGCCGACCTAGGGGCAAGTAGGGCCTCTTGCTCTCCCTGCTGCCCTGAGGCTGCTGGGCCAAAGAGGTCTTGGGCATCCAGCCCTTTGCTTGTCCCTTCCCTCTGACGAGGCCCTCTGAGCTCCAGCACCTTGCAGTGTGGAGACAGCCCCTGCCAGCAACCTCCTCTCCAAGGAGGCCTCAACCGAGACCTAGGACCAGGGGAAAGGCACCAGCGGGGATGAGCCTGGGGAGGCGCCCAGGCATGTCTGGACCCAGTCCCCGCAGCCTGCCCCTTGGTGGGGCAGTACCCCCGTAGGCCAGGAAGGTCTGGGCAAGGCTGTCCAGGGGCAGGGGACCTGCTGGGTCCTGCCCCTGGCCTGTGGGGCCTCTGAGGACAACCGGCCCTCTCCCACTGGAAGACCTCCCCGGCTGCCTCCAAAGTCCTGTTTGCCAACACTCCCACCCGCTGTTCACGCCAGACTTGCACAATGCTCCCAAGCCCGGGAGAAAAGCGCTTCGGGGTGGTGCTCTCTCCGGGCCCTTGCCCCTGAGCCTGGGGGCAAGGCATGCGGAACACACTCCCAGGCCAAGGCAGAACCACATGCCCACGTCTGTTCCTGTCCCCTGCACCGGCAGAGAGCTTGGGGTAGCCAGAGTCTGTCAGGCAGCTGCTGGGTTGGCCGCCTGTGTGGGAAGGGGCAGAGCCGCCATAGGGGCAAGTTGGGCCTCTTGCTCTCCCTGCTGCCCTGAGGCTGCTGGGCCAAAGACGTCTTGGGCATCCAGCCCCTTACTGGTCCCTTCCCTCTGACGAGGCCCTCTGAGCTCCAGCACCTTGCAGTGTGGAGACAGCCCCTGCCAGCAACCTCCTCTCCAAGGAGGCCTCAACCGAGGCCTAGGCCCAGGGGAAAGGCACCAGAGGGGATGAGCCTGGGGAGGCGCCCGAGCATGTCTGGACCCAGTCCCCGCAGCCTGCCCCTTGGTGGGGCAATACCCCCGGAGGCCAGGAAGGTCTGGGAAAGGCTGGCCAGGGGCAGGGGACCTGCTGGGTCCTGCCCCTGGCCTGTGGGGCCTCTGAGCACAACCGGCCCTCTCCCACTGGAAGACCTCCCCGGCTGCCTCCAAAGGCCGGTTTGCAAGCGCTCCCGGCCACTGTTACCAGCAGGCGGGCACAATGCTCCTAAGCCCGGAACAAAAGCGCTTCAGGGTGGTGCTCTCTCTGGGCCCTTGCCCCTGAGCCTGGGGGCAAGGCAGGGTGTCCACACTCCCAGGCCAAGGCAGAACCACATGCACACGTCTGACCTGCCCCCTGCACCGGCAGAGAGCTCGGGGGAGCCAGAGTCTGTCAGGCAGCTGCTGGGCTGGCCGCCTGTGTGGGAAGTGGCAGAGCCGACCTAGGGGCAAGTTGGGCCTCTTGCTCTCCCTGCTGCCCTGAGGCTGCTGGGCCAAAGAGGTCTTGGGCATCCAGCCCCTTGCTGGTCCCTTCCCGCTGACGAGGCCCTCTGAGCTCCAGCACCTTGCAGTGTGGAGACAGCCCCTGCCAGCAACCTCCTCTCCAAGGAGGCCTCAACCGAGGCCTAGGCCCAGGGGAAAGGCACCAGCGGGGATGAGCCTGGGGAGGCGCCCGGGCATGTCTGGACCCAGTCCCCGCAGCCTGCCCCTTGGTGGGGCAGTACCCCCGGAGGCCAGGAAGGTCTGGGCAAGGCTGGCCAGGGGCAGGGGCCCTGCTGGGTCCTGCCCCTGGCCTGTGGGGCCTCTGAGCACAACCGGCCCTCTCCCACTGGAAGAACTCCCCGGCTGCCTCCAAAGGCCAGTTTGCCAACACTCCCGCCCGCTGTTCCCGCCAGGCACGCACAATGCTCCCAAGCCCGGGAGAAAAGCGCTTCGGGGTGGTGCTCTCCTCGGGCCCTTGCCCCTGAGCCTGGGGGCCAGGCAGTTGGTCCACACTCCCAGACCAAGGCAGAACCACATGCACACGTCTGTTCCTGACCCCTGCACCGGCAGAGAGCTCGGGGGAGCCAGAGTCTGTCAGGCAGCTGCTGGGCTGGCCGCCTGTGTGGGAAGGGGCAGAGCCGACCTAGGGGCAAGTTGGGCCTCTTCCTCTCCCTGCTGCCCTGAGGCTGCTGGGCCAAAGAGGTCTTGGGCATCCAGCCCCTTGCTGGTCCCTTCCCTCTGACGAGGCCCTCTGAGCTTCAGCACCTTGCAGTGTGGAGACAGCCCCTGCCAGCAACATCCTCTCCAAGGAGGCCTCAACCGAGGCCTAGGCCCAGGGGAAAGGCACCAGCGGGGATGAGCCTGGGGAGGCGCCCGGGCATGTCTGGACCCAGTCCCCGCAGCCTGCCCCTTGGTGGGGCAGTACCCCCGGAGGCCAGGAAGATCTGGGCAAGGCTGGCCAGGGGCAGGGGCCCTGCTGGGTCCTCCCCATGGCCTGTGGGGCCTCTGAGCACAACCGGCCCTCTCCCACTGGAAGACCTCCCCGGCTGCCTCCAAAGGCCAGTTTGCCAACACTCCTGCCCGCTCTTCCCGCCAGGCACGCACAATGCTCCCAAGCCCGGGAGAAAAGCGCTTCGGGGTGGTGGTCTCTCCGGGCCCTTGCCCCTGAGCCTGGGGGCCAGGCAGGGGATCCACAGTCCCAGGCCAAGGCACAACAACATGCACACGTCTGTTCCTGCCCCCTCCACCGGCAGAGAGCTGGGCGGAGCCAGAGTCTGTCAGGCAGCTGCTGTGCTGGCCGCCTGTGTGGGAAGGGGCAGAGCCGACCTAGGGGCAAGTTGGGCCTCTTGCTCTCCCTGCTGCCCTGAGGCTGCTGGGCCAAAGAGGTCTTGGGCATCCAGCCCCTTGCTGGTCCCTTCCCTCTGACGAGGCCCTCTGAGCTCCAGCACCTTGCAGTGTGGAGACAGCCCCTGCCAGCAACCTCCTCTCCAAGGAGGCCTCAACCTAGGCCTAGGCCCAGGGGAAAGGCACCAGCGGGGATGAGCCAGTGGAGGCGCACGGGCATATAAGGACCCAGTCCCCGCAGACTGCCCCTTCGTGGGGCAGTACCCCCGGAGGCCAGGAAGGTCTGGGCAAGGCTGGCCAGGGGCAGGGTCCCTGCTGGGTCCTGCCCCTGGCCTGTGGGGCCTCTGAGCACAACCGGCCCTCTCCCACTGGAAGACCTCCCCGGCTGCCTCCAAAGGCGGGTTTGCCAACACTCCCGCCCGCTGTTCCCGCCAGGCACGCACAACGCTCCCAAGCCCAGGAGAAAAGCGCTTCGGGGTGTTGCTCTCTCCGGGCCCGTGCCCCTGAGCCTGGGGTCCAGGCAGTGGGTCCACACTCCCAGACCAAGGCAGAACCACATGCACACGTCTGTTCCTGACCCCTGCACCGGCAGAGAGCTCGGGGGAGCCAGAGTCTGTCAGGCAGCTGCTGGGTTGGCTGCCTGTGTGGGAAGGGGCAGAGCCGACCTAGGGGCAAGTTGGGCCTCTTGCTCTCCCTGCTGCCCTGAGGCTGCTGGGCCAAAGAGGTCTTGGGCATCCAGCCCCTTGCTGGTCCCTTCCCTCTGACGAGGCCCTCTGAGCTCCAGCACCTTGCAGTGTGGAGACAGCCCCTGCCAGCAACCTCCTCTCCAAGGAGGCATCAACCGAGGCCTATGCCCAGGGGAAAGGCACCAGCGGGGATGAGCCTGGGGAGGCGCCCAGGCATGTCTGGACCCAGTCCCCGCAGCCTGCCCCTTGGTGGGGCAGTACCCCCGGAGGCCAGGAAGGTCTGGGCAAGGCTGGCCAGGGGCAGGGGCCCTGCTGGGTCCTGCCCCTGGCCTGTGGGGCCTCTGAGCACAACCGGCCCTCTCCCACTGGAAGAACTCCCCGGCTGACTCCAAAGGCCAGTTTGCCAACACTCCCGCCCGCTGTTCCCGCCAGGCACGCACAATGCTCCCAAGCCCGGGAGAAAAGCACTTCGGGGTGGTGCTCTCCTCGGGCCCTTGCCCCTGAGCCTGGGGGCCAGGCAGTTGGTCCACACTCCCAGACCAAGGCAGAACCACATGCACACGTCTGTTCCTGACCCCTGCACCGGCAGAGAGCTCGGGGGAGCCAGAGTCTGTCAGGCAGCTGCTGGGCTGGCCGCCTGTGTGGGAAGGGGCAGAGCCGACCTAGGGGCAAGTTGGGCCTCTTGCTCTCCCTGCTGCCCTGAGGCTGCTGGGCCAAAGAGGTCTTGGGCATCCAGCCCCTTGCTGGTCCCTTCCCTCTGACGAGGCCCTCTGAGCTCTAGCACCTTGCAGTGTGGAGACAGCCCCTGCCAGCAACATCCTCTCCAAGGAGGCCTCAACCGAGGCCTAGGCCCAGGGGAAAGGCACCAGCGGGGATGAGCCTGGGGAGGCGCCCGGGCATGTCTGGACCCAGTCCCCGCAGCCTGCCCCTTGGTGGGGCAGTACCCCCGGAGGCCAGGAAGATCTGGGCAAGGCTGGCCAGGGGCAGGGGCCCTGCTGGGTCCTCCCCATGGCCTGTGGGGCCTCTGAGCACAACCGGCCCTCTCCCACTGGAAGACCTCCCCGGCTGCCTCCAAAGGCCAGTTTGCCAACACTCCTGCCCGCTCTTCCCGCCAGGCACGCACAATGCTCCCAAGCCCGGGAGAAAAGCGCTTCGGGGTGGTGCTCTCTCCGGGCCCTTGCCCCTGAGCCTGTGGGCAAGGCAGGGGGAACACACTCCCAGACCAAGGCAGAAACACATGCACACGTCTGGTCCTGTCCCCTGCACCGGCAGAGAGCTCGGGGGAGCCAGAGTCTCTCAGGCAGGTGCTGGGCTGGCCGCCTGTGTGGGAAGGGGCAGAGCCGCCCTAGGGGCAAGTTGGGCCTCTTGCTCTCCCTGCTGCCCTGAGGCTGCAGGGCCAAAGACGTCTTGGGCATCCAGCCCCTTACTGGTCCCTTCCCTCTGACGAGGCCCTCTGAGCTCCAGCACCTTGCAGTGTGGAGACAGCCCCTGCCAGCAATCTCCTCTCCAAGGAGGCCTCAACCGAGGCCTAGGCCCAGGGGAAAGGCACCAGCGGGGTTGAGCCAGGGGAGGCGCCCGGGCATGTCTGGACCCTGTCCCCGCAGCCTGCCCCTTGGTGGGGCAGTACCCCCGGAGGCCAGGAAGGTCTGGGCAAGGCTGGCCAGGGGCAGGGGCCCTGCTGGGTCCTGCCCCTGGCCTGTGGGGCCTCTGAGCACAACCGGCCCTCTCCCACTGGAAGACCTCCCCGTCTGCCTCGAAAGGCCGGTTTGCAAGCACTCCCGCCCGCTGTTCCCGCCAGGCACGCACAATGCTCCCAAGCCCGGGAGAAAAGCGCTTCGGGGTGGTGCTCTCACCGGGCCCTTGCCCCTGAGCCTGGGGGCCAGGCAGGGGGAACACACTCCCAGGCCAAGGCAGAACGACATGCACACGTCTGTTCCTGCCCCCTACAACGGCAGAGAGCTCGGGGGAGCCAGAGACTGTCAGGCTGCTGCTGGGCTGGCCGCCTGTGTGGGACGGGGCAGAGCCGACCTAGGGGCAAGTTGGGCCTCTTGCTCTCCCTGCTGCCCTGAGGCTGCTGGGTCAAAGAGGTCTTGGGCATCCAGCCCTTTGCTGGTCCCTTCCCTCTGACGAGGCCCTCTGAGCTCCAGCACCTTGCATTGTGGAGACAGACCCTGCCAGCAACCTCCTCTCCAAGGAGGCCTCAACCGAGGCCTAGGCCTAGGGGAAGGGCACCAGCGGGGATGAGCATGGGGAGGCGCCCGGGGATGTCTGGACCCAGTCCCCGCAGCCTGCCCCTTGGTGGGGCAGTACCCCCGGAGGCCAGGAAGGTCTGGGCAAGGCTGGCCAGGGGCAGGGGCCCTGCTGGGTCCTGCCCCTGGCCTGTGAGGCCTCTGAGCACAACCGGCCCTCTCCCACTGGAAGACCTCCCTGGCTGCCTCCAAAGTCCTGTTTGCAAACACTCCCGCCCGCTGTTCACGCCAGGCGTGCACAATGCTCCCAAGCCCGGGAGAAAAGCGCTTCAGGGTGGTGCTCTCTCCGGGCCCTTGCCCCTGAGCCTGGGGTCAAGGCACGGTGTCCACACTCCCAGGCCAAGTCAGAACCACATGCCCACGTCTGTTCCTGCCCCCTGCACCGGCAGAGAGCTCGGGGGAGCCAGAGTCTGTCAGGCAGCTGCTGGGCTGGCCGCCTGTGTGGGAAGGGGCAGAGCCGACCTAGGGGCAAGTTGGGCCTCTTGCTCTCCCTGCTGCCCTGAGGCTGCTGGGCCAAAGAGGTCTTGGGCATCCATCCCGTTGCTGGTCCCTTCCCTCTGACGAGGCCCTCTGAGCTCCAGCACCTTGCAGTGTGGAGACAGCCCCTGCCAGCAACCTCCTCTCCAAGGAGGCCTCAACCGAGGCCTGGCCCAGGGGAAAGGCACCAGCGGGGATGAGCCTGGGGAGGCGCCCGGGCATGTCTGGGCCCATTCCTCGCAGCCTACCCTTTGGTGGGGCTCTAACCCCGGAGGCAGGAAGGTCTGGGCAAGGCTGGCCAGGGGCAGGGGCCCTGCTGGGTCCTGCCCCTGGCCTGTGGGGCCTCTGAGCACAACCGGCCCTCTCCCACTGGAAGACCTCCCCGGCTGCCTCCAAAGGCCGGTTTGCAAGCACTCCCGCCCACTGTTCCCACCAAGCGTGCACAATTCTCCCAAGCCCGGGAGAAAAGCGCTTCGGGGTGGTGCTCTCTCCGGGCCCTTGCCCCTGAACCTGGGGGCCAGGCAGTTGGTCCACACTCGGAGACCAAGGCAGAACCACATGCACACGTCTGTTCCTGACCCCTGCACCGGCAGAGAGCTCGGGGGAGCCAGAGTCTGTCAGGCAGCTGCTGGGCTGGCCGCCTGTGTGGGAAGGGGCAGAGCCGACCTAGGGGCAAGTTGGGCCTCTTCCTCTCCCTGCTGCCCTGAGGCTGCTGGGCCAAAGAGGTCTTGGGCATCCAGCCCCTTGCTGGTCCCTTCCCTCTGATGAGGCCCTCTGAGCTCCAGCACCTTGCAGTGTGGAGACAGCCCCTGCCAGCAACCTCCTCTCCAAGGAGGCCTCAACCGAGGCCTAGGCCTAGGGGAAAGGCACCAGCGGGGATGAGCCTGGGGAGGCGCCCGGCCATGTCTGGACCCAGTCCCCGCAGCCTGCCCCTTGGTGGGGCAGTACCCCCGGAAGCCAGGAAGGTCTCGGCAAGGCTGCCAGGGGCAGGGACACTGCTGGGTCCTGCCCCTGGCCTGTTGGGCGTCTGAGCACAACCGGCACTCTCCCGCTGGAAGACCTCCCCGTCTTTCTCCAAAAGACGGTTTGCAAGCACTCCCACCCGCTGTTCCCCCAGGCACGCACAATGCTCCCAAGCCCGGGAGAAAAGCGCTTCGGGGTGGTGCTCTCTCCGGGCCCTTGCCCCTGAGCCTGGGGCCAGGCAGGGGGAACACACTCCCAGGCCAATGGAGAACGACATGCACACGTCTGTTCCTGCCCCCTACACCGGCAGAGAGCTCGGGGGAGCCAGAGACTGCCAGGCTGCGGCTGGGCTGGCTGCCTGTGTGGGACGGGGCAGAGCCGACCTAGGGGAAAGTTGGGCCTCTTGCTCTCCCTGCTGCCCTGAGGCTGCTGGGTCAAAGAGGTCTTGGGCATCCAGCCCTTTGCTGGTGCCTTCCCTCTGACGAGGCCCTCTGAGCTCCAGCACCTTGCAGTGTGGAGACAGCCCCTGCCAGCAACCTCCTCTCCAAAGAGGCCTCAACCGAGGACTACACCCAGGGGAAAGGCACCAGCGGGGATGATCCTGGGGAGGCGCACGGACATGTCTGGACCCAGTCTCCGCAGCCTGCCCCTTGGTGGGGCAGTACCCCCGGAGGCCAGGAAGGTCTGGGCAAGTCTGGCCAGGGGCAGGGGCCCTGCTGGGTCCTGACCCTGGCCTGTGGGGCCTCTGAGCACAACCGGCCCTCTCCCACTGGAAGACCTCCCCGGCTGCCTCCAAAGTCCTGTTTGCAAACACTCCCGCCCGCTGTTCACGTCAGGCTCGCACAATGCTCCCAAGCCCGGGAGAAAAGGACTTCGGAGTGGTGCTCTCTCCGGGCCCTTGCCCCTGAGCCTGGGGGCAAGGCAGGGGGAACACACTCCCAGGCCAAGGCAGAACCACATGCCCACGTCTGTTCCTGACCCCTGCACCGGCAGAGAGCTCGGGGGAGCCAGAGTCTGTCAGGCAGCAGCTGGGCTGGCCACCTGTGTGGGAAGGGGCAGAGCCGACCTAGGGGCAAGTTGGGCCTCTTCCTCTCCCTGCTGCCCTGAGGCTGCTGGGCCAAAGATGTCTTGGGCATCCAGCCCCTTGCTGGTCCCTTCCCTCTGACGAGGCCCTCTGAGCTCCAGCACCTTGCAGTGTGGAGACAGCCCCTGCCAGCAACCTCCTCTCCAAGGAGGCCTCAACCGAGGCCTAGGCCCAGAGGAAAGGCACCAGCGGGGATGAGCCTGGGGAGGCGCCCGGCCATGTCTGGACCCAGTCCCCGCAGCCTGCCCCTTGTTGGGGCAGTACCCCCGGAGGCCAGGAGGGTCTGGGCAAGGCTGCCAGGGGCAGGGACACTGCTGGGTCCTGCCCCTGGCCTGTGGGGCGTCTGAGCACAACCGGCACTCTCCCGCTGGAAGACCTCCCCGGCTGCCTCCAAAGGCCGGTTTGCAAGCACTCCCGCCCGCTGTTCCCGCCAGGCACGCACAATGCTCCCAAGCCCGGGAGAAAAGCGCTTCGGGGTGGTGCTCTCTCCGGGCCCTTGCCCCTGAGCCTGGGGGACAGGCAGGGGGAACACACTCCCAGGCCAAGGCAGAACGACATGCACACGTCTGTTCCTGCCCCCTACACCGGCAGAGAGTTCGGGGGAGCCAGAGACTGCCAGGCTGCTGCTGGGCTGGCTGCCTGTGTGGGACGGGGTAGAGCCGACCTAGGGGCAAGTTGGGCCTCTTGCTCTCCCTGCTGCCCTGAGGCTGCTGGGTCAAAGAGGTCTTGGGCATCCAGCCCTTTGCTGGTCCTTTCCCTCTCACGAGGCCCTCTGAGCTCCAGCACCTTGCAGTGTGCAGACAGCCCCTGCCGGCAACCTCCTCTCCAAGGAGGCCTCAACCGAGGCCTAGGCCCAGGGGAAAGGCACCAGCGGGGATGAGCCTGGGGAGGCGCCCGGGCATGTCTGGACCCAGGCCCCGCAGCCTGCCCCTTGGTGGGGTAGTAACCCCGGAGGCCAGGAAGGTCTGGGCAAGGCTGCCAGAGGCAGGGACACTGCTGGGTCCTGCCCCTGGCCTGTGGGGCCTCTGAGAACAACTGGCACTCTCCCGCTGGAAGACCTCCCCGGCTGCCTCCAAAGGCTGGTTTGCAAGCACTCAATCCCGCTGTTCACGCCAGCTGCGCACAATGCTCCCAAGCCCGGGGAAAAAGCATTTTGGGGTGGTGCTCACTCCGGGCTTTGGAAGACCTCCCCGGCTGCCTCCAAGGCCGGTTTGCAAGCACTTCTGCCTGCTGTTCCCGCCACCCGCGCACAATGCTCCCAAGCCCGGGAGAAAAGCGTTTCGGGGTGGTGTTCTCTCTGGACCCAAGAAAGACCTCCCGGGCTGCCCCCAAATGCCGGTTTGCAAGCACTCCCACTCACTGTTCCCGCCATCCGTGCAAATGCTCCAAGCCCAGGAGAAAAGCCCTTCAGGGTGGTGCTCTCTCCCGGCCCTTGGAAGACCTCCCCGGCTGCCTCCAAAGGCTGGATTTCAAGTACTCCCTCCCGCTGTCCCGCCAGCCGCACACAATGCTCCCAATCACGGGAGAAAAGCGCTTCGGGGTGGTGCTCTCTACGGGCCCTTGGAAGACCTCCCCGTTTGTCTCCAAAGGCCGGTTTGCAAGCACTCATGCCCGCTGTTCCCGCCAGCCGCGCACAATGCTCCCAAGCCTAGGAGAAAAGCGCTTCGGGGTGGTGCTCTCTCCCGGCCCTTGGAAGACCTCCCCGGCTGCCTCCAAAGGCCGGTTTGCAAGCACTCAATCCCGCTGATCCCGCCAGCCGCGCACAATGCTCCCAAGCCCGGGAGAAAAGCGCTTCGGGGTGGTGCTCTCTCCCGGCCCTTGGAAGACCTCCCCGGCTGCCTCCAAAGGCTGGTTTTCAAGAACTCCCTCCCGCTGACCCGCCAGCCGCACACAATGCTCCCAAGCCCGGGAGAAAAGCATTTTGAGGTGGTCTCTCTCCGGGCCCTTGGAAGACTCCCCGGCTGCCTCTAAAGGCCGGTTTGCAAGCACTCATGTCCTCTGTTCCCGACAGCCGCGAACAATGCTCCCAATTCCGTGAGAAAAGTGCTTCGGGATGGTGCTCTCTCCGGGCCCTTGGAAGACCTCCCAAGCTGCCTCCAAAGGCCGGTTTGCAAGCACTCCCGCCCGCTGTTCCCGACAGCCTCGCACAATGCTCCCAAGCCCGGGAGAAAAGCGCTTCGGGGTGGTGTTCTCTCCGTGCCAATGGAGGACCTCCCTGGCTGCCCCCAAAGGCCGGTTTGCAAGCACTCCCACTCGCTGTTCCCGCCAGCCAGGCACAATCCTCCAAAACCCCGGAGAAAAGCGCTTCGGGGTGGTGTTCTCTCCGTGCCCATGGAAGACCTCCCGGGGTGCCCCCAAAGGCCGGTTTGCAAGCACTCATGTCCTCTGTTCCCGACAGCCGCGAACAATGCTCCCAATTCCGTGAGAAAAGCGCTTCGGGGTGGTGCTCTCTCCGGGCACTTTCAAGACCTCCCCGGCTGCCTCCAAAGGCCGGTTTGTAAGTACTCATTCCCGCTGCTTCCGCCAGCCATGCACAATGCTCCCAAGCCCGGGAGAAAAGCATTTTGGAGTGGTGCTCTCTCCGGGCCCTTGGAAGACCTCCCGGGCTGCCTCCAAAGGCCAGTTTGCAAGCATTCATGTCCGTTGTTCCCGACAGCCGCGCACAATGCTCCCAAGCCCGAGAGAAAAGCATTTTGGGGTGGTGATCAGTCCGGCCCTTGGAAGACCTCCCCGGCTGCCTCCAAAGGACAGTTTGCAAGCACTCATGCCCGCTGTTCCCGCCAGCCGCGCACAATGCTCCCAAGACCGTGAGAAAAGCGCTTCGGGGTGGTGTTCTCTCAGGGACCATGGAGGACCTCCCCGGCTGCCCCCAAAGGCCGGTTTGCAAGCATTCCCACTCGCTGTTCCCGCCAGGCACACACAATGTTCCAAAACCCCGGAGAAAAGCGCTTCGGGGTGGTGGTCTCTCCGGGCCCCTGCCCCTGAGCCTGGGGGCCAGGCAGTTGGAACACACTCCCAGGCCAATGCAGAACGACATGCACACGTCTGTTCCTGCCCCCTACACCGGCAGAGAGCTCGGGGGAGCCAGAGACTGCCAGGCTGCTGCTGGGCTGGCTGCCTGTGTGGGACGGGGCAGAGCCGACCTAGGGGCAAGTTGGGCCTCTTGCTCTCCCTGCTGCCCTGAGGCTGCTGGGTCAAAGAGGTCTTGGGCATCCAGCCCTTTGCTGGTCCCTTCCCTCTGAGGAGGCCCTCTGAGCTCCAGCACCTTGCAGTGTGGAGACAGCCCCTGCCAGCAACCTCCTCTCCAAAGAGGCCTCAACCGAGGCCTACGCCCAGGGGAAAAGCACCAGCGGGGATGATCCTGGGGAGGCGCACGGACATGTCTGGACCCAGTCCCCGCAGCCTGCCCCTTGGTGGGGCAGTGCCCCCGGAGGCCAGGAAGGTCTGGGCAAGGCTGGTCAGGGGCAGGGGCCCTGCTGGGTCCTCCCCATGGCCTGTGGGGCCTCTGAGCACAACCGGCCCTCTCCCACTGGAAGACCTCCCCGGCTGCCTCCAAAGGCCGGTTTGCAAGCACTCCCGCCCACTGTTCCGCCAGGCGCGCACAATGCTCCCAAGCCCGGGAGAAAAGCGCTTCGGGGTGGTGCTCTCTCCGGGCCCTTGCCCCTGAGCCTGTGGGCAAGGCAGGGGGATCACACTCCCAGACCAAGGCAGAAACACATGCACACGTCTGTTCCTGTCCCCTGCACCGGCAGAGAGCTCGGGGGAGCCAGAGTCTCTCAGGCAGGTGCTGGGCTGGCCGCCTGTGTGGGAAGGGGCAGAGCCGACCTAGGGGCAAGTTGGGCCTCTTGCTCTCCCTGCTGCCCTGAGGCTGCAGGGCCAAAGACGTCTTGGGCATCCAGCCCCTTACTGGTCCCTTCCCTCTGACGAGGCCCTCTGAGCTCCAGCACCTTGCAGTGTGGAGACAGCCCCTGCCAGCAATCTCCTCTCCAAGGAGGCCTCAACCGAGGCCTAGGCCCAGGGGAAAGGCACCAGCGGGGTTGAGCCAGGGGAGGCGCCCGGGCATGTCTGGACCCTGTCCCCGCAGCCTGCCCCTTGGTGGGGCAGTACCCCCGGAGGCCAGGAAGGTCTGGGCAAGGCTGGCCAGGGGCAGGGGCCCTGCTGGGTCCTGCCCCTGGCCTGTGGGGCCTCTGAGCACAACCGGCCCTCTCCCACTGGAAGACCTCCCCGGCTGCCTCCAAAGGCCGGTTTGCAAGCACTCCCGCCCACTGTTCCCGCCAGGCGCGCACAATGCTCCCAAGCCCGGGAGAAAAGCGCTTTGGGGTGGTGGTCTCTCCGGGCCCTTGCCCCTGAGCCTGGGGGCCAGGCAGGGGGTCCACAGTCCCAGGCCAAGGCACAACAACATGCACACGTCTGTTCCTGCCCCCTCCACCGGCAGAGAGCTGGGGGGAGCCAGAGTCTGTCAGGCAGCTGCTGGGCTGGCCGCCTGTGTGGGAAGGGGCAGAGCCGACCTAGGGGCAAGTTAGGCCTCTTGCTCTCCCTGCTGCCCTGAGGCTGCTGTGCCAAAGAGGTCTTGGGCATCCAGCCCCTTGCTGGTCCCTTCCCTCTGACGAGGCCCTCTGAGCTCCAGCACCTTGCAGTGTGGAGACAGACCCTGCCAGCAACCTCCTCTCCAAGGAGGCCTCAACCGAGGCCTAGGCCCAGGGGAAAGGCACCAGCGGGGATGAGCCAGTGGATGCGCACGGGCATATCAGAACCCAGTCCCCGCAGCCTGCCCCTTGGTGGGGCAGTACCCCCGTAGGCCAGGAAGGTCTGGGCAAGGCTGGCCAGGGGCAGGGTCCCTGCTGGGTCCTGCCCCTGGCCTGTGGGGCCTCTGAGCACAACCGGCCCTCTCCCACTGGAAGACCTCCCCGGCTGCCTTCAAAGGCGGGTTTGCCAACACTCCCGCCCGCTGTTCCCGCCAGGCACGCACAACGCTCCCAAGGCCAGGAGAAAAGCGCTTCGGGGTGTTGCTCTCTCCGGGCCCTTGCCCCTGAGCCTGGGGTCCAGGCAGTGGGTCCACACTCCCAGACCAAGGCAGAACCACATGCACACGTCTGTTCCTGACCCCTGAACCGGCAGAGAGCTCGGGGGAGCCAGAGTCTATCAGGCAGCTGCTGGGTTGGCTGCCTGTGTGGGAAGGGGCAGAGCCGACCTAGGGGCAAGTTGGGCCTCTTGCTCTCCCTGCTGCCCTGAGGCTGCTGGGCCAAAGAGGCCTTGGGCATCCAGCCCCTTGCTGGTCCCTTCCCTCTGACGAGGCCCTCTGAGCTCCAGCACCTTGCAGTGTGGAGACAGCCCCTGCCAGCAACCTCCTCTCCAAGGAGGCATCAACCGAGGCCTATGCCCAGGGGAAAGGCACCAGCGGGGATGAGCCTGGGGAGGCGCCCGGGCATGTCTGGACCCAGTCCCCGCAGCCTGCCCCTTGGTGGGGCAGTACCCCCGGAGGCCAGGAAGGTCTGGGCAAGGCTGGCCAGGGGCAGGGGACCTGCTGGGTCCTGCCCCTGGCCTGTGAGGCCTCTGAGCACAACCGGCCCTCTCCCACTGGAAGACCTCCACGGCTGCCTCCAAAGTCCTGTTTGCAAACACTCCCGCCCGCTGTTCACGCCAGGCTCGCACAATGCTCCCAAGCCCGGGAGAAAAGCGCTTCGGGGTGGTGCTCTCTCCGGGCCCTTGCCCCTAAGCCTGCGGCCCAGGCAGGGGGAACACACTCCCAGGCCAAGACAGAACGACATGAATACGTCTGTTCCTGCCCCCTACACCGGCAGAGAGCTCGGGGGAGCCAGAGTCTCTCAGGCAGGTGCTGGGCTGGCCGCCTGTGTGGGAAGGGGCAGAGCCGACCTAGGGGCAAGTTGGGCCTCTTGCTCTCCCTGTTGCCCTGAGGCTGCTGGGCCAAAGACGTCTTGGGCATCCAGCCCTTTGCTGGTCCCTTCCCTCTGACGAGGCCCTCTGAGCTCCAGCACCTTGCAGTGTGGAGACAGTACCTGCCAGCAATCTCCTCTCCAAGGAGGCCTCAACCGAGGCCTAGGCCCAGGGGAAAGGCACCAGCGGGGATGAGCCTGGGGAGGCGCCCGGGCATGTCTGGACCCAGTCCCCGCAGCCTGCCCCTTGGTGGGGCAGTACCCCTGGAGGCCAGGAAGGTCTGGGCAAGTCTGACCAGGGGCAGGGGACCTGCTGGGTCCTGCCCCTGGCCTGTGGGGCCTCTGAGCACAACCGGCCCTCTCCCACTGGAAGACCTCCCCGGCTGCCTCCAAAGGCCGTTTTGCACGCACTCCCGCCCACTGTTCCCACCAAGCGCGCACAATGCTCCCAAGCCCGGGAGAAAAGCGCTTCGGGGTGGTGCTCTCTCCGGGCCCTTGCCCCTGAGCCTGGGGGCCAGGCAGGGGGTCCACAGTCCCAGGCCAAGGCAGAACCACATGCACATGTCTGTTCCTGACCCCTGCACCGGCAGAGAGCTCGGGGGAGCCAGAGTCTGTCAGGCAGCTGCTGGGCTGGCCGCCTTTGTGGGAAGGGGCAGAGCCGACCTAGGGGCAAGTTGGGCCTCTTGCTCTCCCTGCTGCCCTGAGGCTGCTGGGCCAAAGAGGTCTTGGGCATCCAGCCCTTTGCTTGTCCCTTCACTCTGACGAGGCCCTCTGAGCTCCAGCACCTTGCAGTGTGGAGACAGCCCCTGCCAGCAACCTCCTCTCCAAGGAGGCCTCAACCGAGACCTAGGACCAGGGGAAAGGCACCAGCGGGGATGAGCCTGGGGAGGCGCCCGGGCATGTCTGGACCCAGGCCCCGCAGCCTGCCCCTTGGTGGGGCAGTACCCCCGGAGGCCAGGAAGGTCTGGGAAAGGCTGACCAGGGGCAGGGGACCTGCTGGGTCCTGCCCCTGGCCTGTGGGGCCTCTGAGCACAACCGGCCCTCTCCCACTGGAAGACCTCCCCGGCTGCCTCCAAAGTCCTGTTTGCCAACACTCCCACCCGCTGTTCACGCCAGACTTGCACAATGCTCCCAAGCCCGGGAGAAAAGCGCTTCGGGGTGGTGCTCTATCTGGGCCCTTGCCCCTTAGCCTGGGGGCAAGGCAGGGTGTCCACACTCCCAGGCCAAGGCAGAACCACATGCACACGTCTGATCTGCCCCCTGCACCGGCAGAGAGCTCGGGGGAGCCAGAGTCTGTCAGGCCGCTGCTGGGCTGGCCGCCTGTGTGGGAAGTGGCAGAGCCGACCTAGGGGCAAGTTGGGCCTCTTGCTCTCCCTGCTGCCCTGAGGCTGCTGGGCCATAGAGGTCTTGGGCATCCAGCCCCTTGCTGGTCCCTTCCCTCTGACGAGGCCCTCTGAGCTCCAGCACCTTGCAATGTGGAGACAGCCCCTGCCAGCAACCTCCTCTCCAAGGAGGCCTCAACCGAGGCCTAGGCCCAGGGGAAAGGCACCAGCGGGGATGAGCCTGGGGAGGCGCCCGGGCATGTCTGGACCCAGTCCCCGCAGCCTGCCCCTTGGTGGGGCAGTACCCCCGGAGGCCAGGAAGGTCTGGGCAAGGCTGGCCAGGGGCAGGGGCCCTGCTGGGTCCTGCCCCTGGCCTTTGGGGCCTCTGAGCACAACCGGCCCTCTCCCACTCGAAGAACTCCCCGGCTCCCTCCAAAGGCCAGTTTGCCAACACTCCCGCCCGCTGTTCCCGCCAGGCACGCACAATGCTCCCAAGCCCGGGAGAAAAGCGCTTCGGGGTGGTGCTCTCCTCGGGCCCTTGCCCCTGAGCCTGGGGTCCAGGCAGTTGGTCCACACTCCCAGACCAAGGCAGAACCACATGCACACGTCTGTTCCTGACCCCTCCACCAGCAGAGAGTTCGGGGGAGCCAGAGTCTGTCAGGCAGCTGCTGGGCTGGCCGCCTGTGTGGGAAGGGGCAGAGCCGACCTAGGGGCAAGTTGGGCCTCTTCCTCTCCCTGCTGCCCTGAGGCTGCTGGGCCAAAGAGGTCTTGGGCATCCAGCCCCTTGCTGGTCCCTTCCCTCTGACGAGGCCCTCTGAGCTCCAGCACCTTGCAGTGTGGAGACAGCCCCTGCCAGCAACATCGTCTCCAAGGAGGCCTCAACCGAGGCCTAGGCCCAGGGGAAAGGCACCAGCGGGGATGAGCCTGGGGAGGCGCACGGGCATGTCTGGACCCAGTCCCCGCAGCCTGCCCCTTGGTGGGGCAGTACCCCCGGAGGCCAGGAAGATCTGGGCAAGGCTGGCCAGGGGCAGGGGCCCTGCTGGGTCCTCCCCATGGCCTGTGGGGCCTCTGAGCACAACCGGCCCTCTCCCACTGGAAGACCTCCCCGGCTGCCTCCAAAGGCCGGTTTGCAAGCACTCCCGCCCACTGTTCCCGCCAGGCGCGCACAATGCTCCCAAGCCCGGGAGAAAAGCGCTTCGGGGTGGTGCTCTCTCCGGGCCCTTGCCCCTGAGCCTGTGGGCAAGGCAGGGGGAACACACTCCCAGACCAAGGCAGAAACACATGCACACGTCTGTTCCTGTCCCCTGCACCGGCAGAGAGCTCGGGGGAGCCAGAGTCTGTCAGGCAGCTGCTGGGCTGGCCGCCTGTGTGGGAAGGGGCAGAGCCGACCTAGGGGCAAGTTGGGCCTCTTGCTCTCCCTGCTGCCCTGAGGCTGCTGGGCCAAAGACGTCTTGGGCATCCAGCCCCTTACTGGTCCCTTCCCTCTGACGAGGCCCTCTGAGCTCCAGCACCTTGCAGTGTGGAGACAGCCCCTGCCAGCAATCTCCTCTCCAAGGAGGCCTCAACCGAGGCCTAGGCCCAGGGGAAAGGCACCAGCGAGGTTGAGCCAGGGGAGGCGCCCGGGCATGTCTGGACCCTGTCCCCGCAGCCTGCCCCTTGGTGGGGCAGTACCCCCGGAGGCCAGGAAGGTCTGGGCAAGGCTGGCCAGGGGCAGGGGCCCTGCTGGGTCCTGCCCCTGGCCTGTGGGGCCTCTGAGCACAACCGGCCCTCTCCCACTGGAAGACCTCCCCGGCTGCCTCCAAAGGCCGGTTTGCAAGCACTCCCGCCCACTGTTCCCGCCAGGCGCGCACAATGCTCCCAAGCCCGGGAGAAAAGCGCTTCGGTGTGGTGGTCTCTCCGGGCCCTTGCCCCTGAGCCTGGGGGCCAGGCAGGGGATCCACAGTCCCAGGCCAAGGCACAACAACATGCACACGTCTGTTCCTGCCCCCTCCACCGGCAGAGAGCTGGGGGGAGCCAGAGTCTGTCAGGCAGCTGCTGGGCTGGCCGCCTGTGTGGGAAGGGGCAGAGCCGACCTAGGGGCAAGTTGGGCCTCTTGCTCTCCCTGCTGCCCTGAGGCTGCTGTGCCAAAGAGGTCTTGGGCATCCAGCCCCTTGCTGGTCCCTTCCCTCTGACGAGGCCCTCTGAGCTCCAGCACCTTGCAGTGTGGAGACAGACCCTGCCACCAACCTCCTCTCCAAGGAGGCCTCAACCGAAGCCTAGGCCCAGGGGAAAGGCACCAGCGGGGATGAGCCAGTGGAGGCGCACGGGCATATCAGGACCCAGTCCCCGCAGCCTGCCCCTTGGTGGGGCAGTACCCCCGGAGGCCAGGAAGGTCTGGGCAAGGCTGGCCAGGGGCAGGGTCCCTGCTGGGTCCTGCCCCTGGCCTGTGGGGCCTCTGAGCACAACCGGCCCTCTCCCACTGGAAGACCTCCCCGGCTGCCTTCAAAGGCGGGTTTGCCAACACTCCCGCCCGCTGTTCCCGCCAGGCACGCACAACGCTCGCAAGGCCAGGAGAAAAGCGCTTCGGGGTGTTGCTCTCTCCGGGCCCTTGCCCCTGAGCCTGGGGTCCAGGCAGTGGGACCACACTCCCAGACCAAGGCAGAACCACATGCACACGTGTGTTCCTGACCCCTGAACCGGCAGAGAGCTCGGGGGAGCCACAGTCTATCAGACAGCTGCTGGGTTGGCTGCCTGTGTGGGAAGGGGCAGAGCCGACCTAGGGGCAAGTTGGGCCTCTTGCTCTCCCTGCTGCCCTGAGGCTGCTGGGCCAAAGAGGTCTTGGGCATCCAGCCCCTTGCTGGTCCCTTCCCGCTGACGAGGCCCTCTGAGCTCCAGCACCTTGCAGTGTGGAGACAGCCCCTGCCAGCAACCTCCTCTCCAAGGAGGCATCAACCGAGGCCTATGCCCAGGGGAAAGGCACCAGCGGGGATGAGCCTGGCGAGGCGCCCAGGCATGTCTGGACCCAGTCCCCGCAGCCTGCCCCTTGGTGGGGCAGTACCCCCGGAGGCCAGGAAGGTCTGGGCAAGGCTGGCCAGGGGCAGGGGACCTGCTGGGTCCTGCCCCTGGCCTGTGAGGCCTCTGAGCACAACCGGCCCTCTCCCACTGGAAGACCTCCACGGCTGCCTCCAAAGTCCTGTTTGCAATCACTCCCGCCCGCTGTTCACGCCAGGCTCGCACAATGCTCCCAAGCCCGGGAGAAAAGCGCTTCGGGGTGGTGCTCTCTCCGGGCCCTTGCCCCTGACCCTGGGGGCAAGGCAGGGGGAACACACTCCCAGGCCAAGGCAGAACCACATACCCACGTCTGTTCCTGTCCCCTGCACCGGCAGAGAGCTTGGGGGAGCCAGAATCTGTCAGGCAGCTGCTGAGTTGGCCGCCTGTGTGGGAAGGGGCAGAGCCGCCCTAGGGGCAAGTTGGGCCTCTTGCTCTCCCTGCTGCCCTGAGGCTGCTGGGCCAAAGACGTCTTGGGCATCCAGCCCCTTACTGGTCCCTTCCCGCTGACGAGGCCCTCTGAGCTCCAGCACCTTGCAGTGTGGAGACAGCCCCTGCCAGCAACCTCCTCTCCAAGGAGGCCTCAACCGAGGCCTAGGCCCAGGGGAAAGGCACCAGCGGGGATGAGCCTGGGGAGGCGCCCGGGCATGTCTGGACCCAGGCCCCGCAGCCTGCCCCTTGGTGGGGCAGTACCCACGGAGGCCAGGAAGGTCTGGGCAAGGCTGGCCAGGGGCAGGGGCCCTGCTGCGTCCTGCCCCTGCCCTGTGGGGCCTCTGAGCACAACCGGCCCTCTCCCACTGGAAGACCTCCCCGGCTGCCTCCAAAGGCCGGTTTGCAAGCGCTCCCGCCCACTGTTCCCAGCAGGCGTGCACAATGCTCCCAAGCCCGGAAGAAAAGCGCTTCAGGGTGGTGCTCTCTCCGGGCCCTTGCCCCTGAGCCTGGGGCAAGGCAGGGTGTCCACACTCCCAGGACAAGGCAGAACCACATGCACACGTCTGATCTGCCCCTTGCACCGGCAGAGAGCTCGGGGGAGCCAGAGTCTGTCAGGCAGCTGCTGGGCTGGCCGCCTGTGTGGGAAGGGGCAGAGCCGACCTAGGGGCAAGTTGGGCCTCTTGCTCTCCCTGCTGCACTGAGGCTGCTGGGCCAAAGAGGTCTTGGGCATCCAGCCCCTTGCTGGTCCCTTCCCTCTGACGAGGCCCTCTGAGCTCCAGCACCTTGCAGTGTGGAGACAACCCCTGCCAGCAACCTTCTCTCCAAGGAGGCCTCAACTGAGGCCTAGGCCCAGGGGAAAGGCACCAGCGGGGATGAGCCTGGGGAGGTGCCCGGCCATGTCTGGACCCAGTCCCCGCAGCCTGCCCCTTGGTGGGGCAGTACCCCCGGAGGCCAGGAGGGTCTGGGCAAGGCTGCCAGGGGCAGGGACACTGCTGGGTCCTGCCCCTGGCCTGTGGGGCGTCTGAGCACAACCGGCACTCTCCCGCTGGAAGACCTCCCCGGCTACCTCCAAAGGCCGGTTTGCAAGCACTCCCGCCCGCTGTTCCCGCCAGGCACGCACAATGCTCCCAAGCCCGGGAGAAAAGCGCTTCGGGGTGGTGCTCTCTCCGGGCCCTTGCCCCTGAGCCTGGGGGACAGGCAGGGGGAACACACTCCCAGGCGAAGGCAGAACGACATGCACACGTCTGTTCCTGCCCCCTACACCGGCAGAGAGTTCGGGGGAGCCAGAGACTGCCAGGCTGCTGCTGGGCTGGCTGCCTGTGTGGGACGGGGTAGAGCCGACCTAGGGGCAAGTTGGGCCTCTTGCTCTCCCTGCTGCCCTGAGGCTGCTGGGTCAAAGAGGTCTTGGGCATCCAGCCCTTTGCTGGTCCTTTCCCTCTGACGAGGCCCTCTGAGCTCCAGCACCTTGCAGTGTGCAGACAGCACCTGCCGGCAACCTTCTCTCCAAGGAGGCCTCAACCGAGGCCTAGGCCCAGGGGAAAGGCACCAGCGGGGATGAGCCTGGGGAGGCGCCCGGGCATGTCTGGACCCAGGCCCCGCAGCCTGCCCCTTGGTGGGGTAGTACCCCCGGAGGCCAGGAAGGTCTGGGCAAGGCTGCCAGAGGCAGGGACACTGCTGGGTCCTGCCCCTGGCCTGTGGGGCCTCTGAGAACAACTGGCACTCTCCCGCTGGAAGACCTCCCCGGCTGCCTCCAAAGGCTGGTTTGCAAGCACTCAATCCCGCTGTTCACGCCAGCTGCGCACAATGCTCCCAAGCCCGGGAGAAAAGCATTTTGGGGTGGTGCTCACTCCGGGCTTTGGAAGACCTCCCTGGCTGCCTCCAAGGCCGGTTTGCAAGCACTTCTGCCTGCTGTTCCCGCCACCCGCGCACAATGCTCCCAAGCCCGGGAGAAAAGCGTTTCGGGGTGGTGTTCTCTCTGGACCCAAGAAAGACCTCCCGGGCTGCCCCCAAATGCCGGTTTGCAAGCACTCCCACTCACTGTTCCCGCCATCCGTGCAAATGCTCCAAGCCCAGGAGAAAAGCCCTTCAGGGTGGTGCTCTCTCCCGGCCCTTGGAAGACCTCCCCGGCTGCCTCCAAAGGCTGGATTTCAAGTACTCCCTCCCGCTGTCCCGCCAGCCGCACACAATGCTCCCAATCACGGGAGAAAAGCGCTTCGGGGTGGTGCTCTCTACGGGCCCTTGGAAGACCTCCCCGTTTGTCTCCAAAGGCCGGTTTGCAAGCACTCATGCCCGCTGTTCCCGCCAGCCGCGCACAATGCTCCCAAGCCTAGGAGAAAAGCGCTTCGGGGTGGTGCTCTCTCCCGGCCCTTGGAAGACCTCCCCGGCTGCCTCCAAAGGCCGGTTTGCAAGCACTCAATCCCGCTGTTCCCGCCAGCCGCGCACAATGCTCCCAAGCCCGGGAGAAAAGCGCTTCGGGGTGGTGCTCTCTCCCGGCCCTTGGAAGACCTCCCCGGCTGCCTCCAAAGGCTGGTTTTCAAGAACTCCCTCCCGCTGACCCGCCAGCCGCACACAATGCTCCCAAGCCCGGGAGAAAAGCATTTTGAGGTGGTCTCTCTCCGGGCCCTTGGAAGACTCCCCGGCTGCCTCTAAAGGCCGGTTTGCAAGCACTCATGTCCTCTGTTCCCGACAGCCGCGAACAATGCTCCCAATTCCGTGAGAAAAGTGCTTCGGGATGGTGCTCTCTCCGGGCCCTTGGAAGACCTCCCAAGCTGCCTCCAAAGGCCGGTTTGCAAGCACTCCCGCCCGCTGTTCCCG
Source organism: Dama dama (assembly GCF_033118175.1). Classification (NCBI taxonomy): domain Eukaryota; kingdom Metazoa; phylum Chordata; class Mammalia; order Artiodactyla; family Cervidae; genus Dama; species Dama dama. Next base: position 830,683 of record NW_026870873.1, read on the forward strand.
CCAGCCTCGCACAATGCTCCCAAGCCCGGGAGAAAAGCGCTTCGGGGTGGTGTTCTCTCCGTGCCAATGGAGGACCTCCCTGGCTGCCCCCAAAGGCCGGTTTGCAAGCACTCCCACTCGCTGTTCCCGCCAGCCACGCACAATCCTCCAAAACCCCGGAGAAAAGCGCTTCGGGGTGGTGTTCTCTCCGTGCCCATGGAAGACCTCCCGGGGTGCCCCCAAAGGCCGGTTTGCAAGCACTCCCACTCGCTGTTCCCGCCATCCGCGCACAATACTCCCAAGCCCGGGAGAAAAGCATTTTGGGGTGGTGCTCACACCGGGCCCTGGAAGACCTCCCCGGCTGCCTCCAAAGGACGGTTTTCAAGCACTCCTGCCTGCTGTTCCCGCCACCCGCGCAGAATGCTCCCAAGCCCGGGAGAAAAGCGCTTCGGGGTGGTGCTCTCTACAGGCCCTTGGAAGACCTCCCGGGCTGCCTCCAAAGGCCGGTTTGCAAGGACTCCTTCCTGCTGTTCCCGCCATCCGCGCACAATGCTCCCAAGCCCGGGAGAAAAGCATTTTGGGGTGGTGCTCACACCGGGCCCTGGAAGACCTCCCCGGCTGCCTCCAAAGGACGGTTTTCAAGCACTCCTGCCTGCTGTTCCCGCCACCCGCGCAGAATGCTCCCAAGCGCGGGAGAAAAGCGCTTCGGGGTGGTGCTCTCTACAGGCCCTTGGAAGACCTCCCCGGCTGCCTCCAAAGGCCGGTTTGCAAGGACTCCTTCCTGCTGTTCCCGCCAGCCACGCACAATGCTCCCAAGCCCGGGAGAAAAGCATTTTGGGGTGGTGCTCACTCCGGGCCCTTGGAAGACCTCCCCGGCTGCCTCCAATGGCCAGTTTGCAAGCACTCATGTCCGCTGTTCCCACCAGCCGCGCACAATGCTCCCAAGCCCGGGAGAAAAGCTTTTTGGGGTGGTGCTCACACCGGGCCCTGGAAGACTTCCCCAGCTGCCTGCAAAGGCCGGTTTTCAAGCACTCCTGCCTGCTGTTCCCGCCAGCCGCGCACAATGCTCCCAAGCCCGGGAGAAAAGCTTTTTGGGGTGGTGCTCACACCGGGCCCTGGAAGACCTCCCCGGCTGCCTCCAAAGGACGGTTTTCAAGCACTCCTGCCTGCTGTTCCCGCCACCTGCGCACAATGATCCCAAGCCCGGGAGAAAAGCGCTTCGGGGTGGTGCTCTCTACAGGCCCTTGGAAGACCTCCCCGGCTGCCTCCAAAGGCCGGTTTGCAAGGACTCCTTCCTGCTGTTCCCGCCAGCCACGCACAATGCTCCCAAGCCCGGGAGAGAAGCATTTTGGGGTGGTGCTCTCTACAGGCCCTTGGAAGACCTCCCCGGCTGCCTCCAGTGGCCAGTTTGCAAGCACTCATGCCCGCTGTTCCCACCAGCCGCGCACAATGCTCCCAAGCCCGGGAGAAAAGCTTTTTGGGGTGGTGCTCACACCGGGCCCTGGAAGACCTCCCCGGCTGCCTGCAAAGGCCGGTTTTCAAGCACTCCTGCCTGCTGTTCCTCCCACCCGCGCACAATACTCCCAAGCCCGGGAGAAAAGCGCTTCGGGGTGGTGCTCTCTACAGGCCCTTGGAAGACCTCCCCCGCTGCCTCCAAAGGCCGGTTTGCAAGGACTCCTTCCTGCTGTTCCCGCCAGCCACGCACAATGCTCCCAAGCCCGGGAGAAAAGTGCTTCGGGGTGGTGATCTCTCCGGGCCCTTGGAAGTCGTCCCCGGCTGCCTCCAAAGGCCGGTTTGCAAGCACTCATGCCCGTTGTTCCCACCAGCCGCGCACAATGCTCCCAAGCCCGGGAGAAAAGCATTTTGGGGTGGTGCTCTCTCCGGGCCCTTGGAAGACGTCCCCGGCTGCCTCCAAAGGCCGGTTTGCAAGCACTCATGCCCGTTGTTCCCACCAGCCGCGCACAATGCTCCCAAGCCCGGGAGAAAAGCGCTTTGGGGTGGTGCTCTCTCCGGGCCCTTGGAAGACGTCCCCGGCTGCCTCCAAAGGCCGGTTTGCAAGCACTCATGCCCGTTGTTCCCACCAGCAGCGCACAATGCTCCCAAGCCCGGGAGAAAAGCATTTTGGGGTGGTGCTCACTCCGGGCCCTTGGAAGACCTCCCCGGCTGCCTCCAAAGGCCAGTTTGCAAGCAGTCCTGCCTGCTGTTCCCGCCAGCCGCGCACAATGTTCCCAAGCCCGGGAGAAAAGCGCTTCGGGGTGGTGCTCTCTCCGGGCACTTTCAAGACCTCCCCGGCTGCCTCCAAAGGCCGGTTTGTAAGTACTCATTCCCGCTGCTTCCGCCAGACACGCACAATGCTCCCAAGCCCGGGAGAAAAGCATTTTGGGGTGGTGCTCTCTCCGGGCCCTTGGAAGACCTCCCGGGCTGCCTCCAAAGGCCAGTTTGCAAGCATTCATGTCCGTTGTTCCCGACAGCCGCGCACAAGGCTCCCAAGCCCGAGAGAAAAGCATTTTGGGGTGGTGATCAGTCCGGCCCTTGGAAGACCTCCCCGGCTGCCTCCAAAGGACAGTTTGCAAGCACTCATGCCCGCTGTTCCCGCCAGCCGCGCACAATGCTCCCAAGACCGTGAGAAAAGCGCTTCGGGGTGGTGTTCTCTCAGGGACCATGGAGGACCTCCCCGGCTGCCCCCAAAGGCCGGTTTGCAAGCATTACCACTCGCTGTTCCCGCCAGGCACACACAATGTTCCAAAACCCCGGAGAAAAGCGCTTCGGGGCGGTGGTCTCTCCGGGCCCCTGCCCCTGAGCCTGGGGGCCAGTCAGGGGATCCACAGTCCCAGGCCAAGGCAGAACCACATGCACACGTCTGTTCCTGCCCCCTCCACCGGCAGAGAGCTGGGGGGAGCCAGAGTCTGTCAGGCAGCTGCTGGGCTGGCCGCCTGTGTGGGAAGGGGCAGAGCCGACCTAGGGGCAAGTTGGGCCTCTTGCTCTCCCTGCTGCCCTGAGGCTGCTGGGCCAAAGAGGTCTTGGGCATCCAGCCCTTTGCTGGTCCCTTCCCTCTGACGAGGCCCTCTGAGCTCCAGCACCTTGCAGTGTGGAGACAGCCCCTGCCAGCAACCTCCTCTCCAAAGAGGCCTCAACCGAGGCCTACGCCCAGGGGAAAAGCACCAGCGGGGATGATCCTGGGGAGGCGAACGGACATGTCTGGACCCAGTCCCCGCAGCCTGCCCCTTGGTGGGGCAGTGCCCCCGGAGGCCAGGAAGGTCTGGGCAAGGCTGGCCAGGGGCAGGGGCCCTGCTGGGTCCTGCCCCTGGCCTGTGAGGCCTCTGAGCACAACCGGCCCTCTCCCACTGGAAGACCTCCCCAGCTGCCTCCAAAGTCCTGTTTGCAAACACTCCCGCCCGCTGTTCACTCCAGGCTCGCACAATGCTCCCAAGCCCGGGAGAAAAGCGCTTCGGGGTGGTGCTCTCTCCGGGCCCTTGCCCCTGAGCCTGGGGGCCAGGCAGGGGGTCCACACTCCCAGACCAAGGCAGAACCACATGCACACGTCTGTTCCTGACCCCTGCACCGGCAGAGAGCTCTGGGGAGCCAGAGTCTGTCAGGCAGGTGCTGGGCTGGCCGCCTGTGTGGGAAGGGGCAGAGCCGACCTAGGGGCAAGTTGGGCCTCTTCCTCTCCCTGCTGCCATGAGGCTGCTGGGCCAAAGAGGTCTTGGGCATCCAGCCCCTTGCTGGTCCCTTCCCTCTGACGAGGCCCTCTGAGCTCCAGCACCTTGCAGTGTGGAGACAGCCCCTGCCAGCAACCTCCTCTCCAATGAGGCCTCAACCGAGGCCTAGGCCTAGGGGAAAGACACCAGCGGGGATGAGCCTGGGGAGGCGCCCGGGCATGTCTGGACCCAGTCCCCGCAGCCTGCCCCTTGGTGGGGCAGTACCCCCGGAGGCCAGGAAGGTCTGTGCAAGGCTGCCAGGGGCAGGGACAGTGCTGGGTCCTGCCCCTGGCCTGTTGGACGTCTGAGCACAACCGGCACTCTCGCGCTGGAAGACCTCCCCGTCTGCCTCCAAAGGCCGGTTTGCAAGCACTCCCGCCCGCTGTTCCCGCCAGGCACGCACAATGCTCCCAAGCCCGGGAGAAAAGCGCTTCGGGGTGGTGCTCTCTCCGGGCCCTTGCCCCTAAGCCTGCGGGCCAGGCAGGGGGAACACACTCCCAGGCCAAGACAGAACGACATGAACACGTCTGTTCCTGCCCCCTACACCGGCAGAGAGCTCGGGGGAGCCAGAGTCTCTCAGGCAGGTGCTGGGCTGGCCGCCTGTGTGGGAAGGGGCAGAGCCGATCTAGGGGCAAGTTGGGCCTCTTGCTCTCCCTGCTGCCCTGAGGCTGCTGGGCCAAAGAGGTCTTGGGCATCCAGCCCTTTGCTGGTCCCTTCCCTCTGACGAGGCCCTCTGAGCTCCAGCACCTTGCAGTGTGGAGACAGCACCTGCCAGCAATCTCCTCTCCAAGGAGGCCTCAACCGAGGCCTAGGCCCAGGGGAAAAGCACCAGCGGGGTTGAGCCTGGGGAGGCGCCCGGGCATGTCTGGACCCAGTCCTCGCAGCCTGCCCCTTGGTGGGGCAGTACCCCCGGAGGCCAGGAAGGTCTGGGAAAGGCTGGCCAGGGGCAGGGGCCCTGCTGGGTCCTGCCCCTGGCCTGTGGGGCCTCTGAGCACAACCGGCCCTCTCCCACTGGAAGACCTTCCCGGCTGCCTCCAAAGTCCTGTTTGCCAACACTCCCACCCGCTGTTCACGCCAGACTTGCACAATGCTCCCAAGCCCGGGAGAAAAGCGCTTCGGGGTGGTGCTCTCTCCGGGCCCTTGCCCCTGAGCCTGGGGGCAAGGCATGGGGAACACACTCCCAGGCCAAGGCAGAACCACATGCCCACGTCTGTTCCTGTCCCCTGCACCGGCAGAGAGCTTGGGGGAGCCAGAGTCTGTCAGGCAGCTGCTGGGTTGGCCGCCTGTGTGGGAAGGGGCAGAGCCACCCTAGGGGCAAGTTGGGCCTCTTGCTCTCCCTGTTGCCCTGAGGCTGCTGGGCCAAAGACGTCTTGGGCATCCAGCCCCTTACTGGTCCCTTCCCTCTGACGAGGCCCTCTGAGCTCCAGCACCTTGCAGTGTGGAGACAGCCCCTGCCAGCAACCTCCTTTCCAAGGAGGCCTCAACCAAGGCCTAGGCCCAGGGGAAAGACATCAGCGGGGATGAGCCAGGGGAGGCGCCCGAGCATGTCTGGACCCAGTCCCCGCAGCCTGCCCCTTGGTGGGGCAGTACCCCCGGAGGCCAGGAAGGTCTGGGTAAGGCTGGCCAGGGGCAGGGGTCCTGCTGGGTCCTGCCCCTGGCCTGTGGGGCCTCTGAGCACAACCGGCCCTCTCCCACTGGAAGACCTCCCCGGCTGCCTCCAAAGGCCGGTTTGCAAGCGCTCCCGGCCACTGTTACCAGCAGGCGGGCACAATGCGCCTAAGCCCGGAAGAAAAGCGGTTCAGGGTGGTGCTCTCTCTGGGCCCTTGCCCCTGAGCCTGGGGGAAAGGCAGGGTGTCCACACTAACAGGCCAAGGCAGAACCACATGCACACGTCTGACCTGCCCCCTGCACCGGCAGAGAGCTCGGGGGAGCCAGAGTCTGTCAGGCAGCTGCTGGGCTGGCCGCCTGTGTGGGAAGGGGCAGAGCCGACCTAGGGGCAAGTTGGGCCTCTTGCTCTCCCTGCTGCCCTGAGGCTGCTGGGCCAAAGAGGTCTTGGATATCCAGCCCTTTGCTTGTCCCTTCCCTCTGACGAGGCCCTCTGAGCTCCAGCACCTTGCAGTGTGGAGACAGCCCCTGCCAGCAACCTCCTCTCCAAGGAGGCCTCAACCGAGACCTAGGACCAGGGGAAAGGCACCAGCGGGGATGAGCCTGGGGAGGCGCCCGGGCATGTCTGGACCCAGGCCCCGCAGCCTGCCCCTTGGTGGGGCAGTACCCCCGGAGGCCAGGAAGGTCTGGGAAAGGCTGGCCAGGGGCAGGGGACCTACTGGGTCCTGCCCCTGGCCTGTGGGGCCTCTGAGCACAACCGGCCCTCTCCCACTGGAAGACCTCCCCGGCTGCCTCCAAAGTCCTGTTTGCCAACACTCCCACCCGCTGTTCACGCCAGACTTGCACAATGCTCCCAAGCACGGGAGAAAAGCGCTTCGGGGTGGTGCTCTCTCCGGGCCCTTGCCCCTGAGCCTGGGGGCAAGGCACGGTGTCCACACTCCCAGGCCAAGTCAGAACCACATGCACACGTCTGTTCCTGCCCCCTGCACCGGCAGAGAGCTCGGGGGAGCCAGAGTCTGTCAGGCAGCTGCTGGGCTGGCCGCCTGTGTGGGAAGTGGCAGAGCCGACCTAGGGGCAAGTTGGGCCTCTTGCCCTCCCTGCTGCCCTGAGGCTGCTTGGCCAAAGAGGTCTTGGGCATCCAACCCCTTGCTGGTCCCTTCCCTCTGACGAGGCCCTCTGAGCTCCAGCACCTTGCAGTGTGGAGACAGCCCCTGCCAGCAACCTCCTCTCCAAGGAGGCCTAAACCGAGGCCTAGGCACAGGGGAAAGGCACCAGCGGGGATGAGCCTGGGGAGGCGCCCGGGCATGTCTGGACCCAGTCCCCGCAGCCTGCCCCTTGGTGGGGCAGTACCCCCGGAGGCCAGGAAGGTCTGGGCAAGGCTGGCCAGGGGCAGGGGCCCTGCTGGGTCCTGCCCCTGGCCTGTGAGGCCTCTGAGCCCAACCGGCCCTCTCCCACTGGAAGACCTCCCCAGCTGCCTCCAAAGTCCTGTTTGCAAACACTCCCGCCCGCTGTTCACGCCAGGCTCGCACAATGCTCCCAAGCCCGGGAGAAAAGCGCTTCGGGGTGGTGCTCTCTCCGGGCCCTTGCCCCTGAGCCTGGGGGCCAGGCAGTGGGTCCACACTCCCAGACCAAGGCAGAACCACATGCACACGTCTGTTCCTGACCCCTGCACCGGCAGAGAGCTCTGGGGAGCCAGAGTCTGTCAGGCAGCTGCTGGGCTGGCCGCCTGTGTGGGAAGGGTTAGAGCCGACCTAGGGGCAAGTTGGGCCTCTTCCTCTCCCTGCTGCCCTGAGGCTGCTGGGCCAAAGAGGTCTTGGGCATCCAGCCCCTTGCTGGTCCCTTCCCTCTGACGAGGCCCTCTGAGCTCCAGCACCTTGCAGTGTGGAGACAGCCCCTGCCAGCAACCTCCTCTCCAATGAGGCCTCAACCGAGGCCTAGGCCTAGGGGAAAGACACCAGCGGGGATGAGCCTGGGGAGGCGCCCGGGCATGTCTGGACCCAGTCCCCGCAGCCTGCCCCTTGGTGGGGCAGTACCCCCGGAGGCCATGAAGGTCTGTGCAAGGCTGCCAGGGGCAGGGACAGTGCTGGGTCCTGCCCCTGGCCTGTTGGACGTCTGAGCACAACCGGCACTCTCGCGCTGGAAGACCTCCCCGTCTGCCTCCAAAGGCCGGTTTGCAAGCACTCCCGCCCGCTGTTCCCGCCAGGCACGCACAATGCTCCCAAGCCCGGGAGAAAAGCGCTTCGGGGTGGTGCTCTCTCCGGGCCCTTGCCCCTAAGCCTGCGGGCCAGGCAGGGGGAACACACTCCCAGGCCAAGACAGAACGACATGAACACGTCTGTTCCTGCCCCCTACACCGGCAGAGAGCTCGGGGGAGCCAGAGTCTCTCAGGCAGGTGCTGGGCTGGCCGCCTGTGTGGGAAGGGGCAGAGCCGACCTAGGGGCAAGTTGGGCCTCTTGCTCTCCCTGCTGCCCTGAGGCTGCTGGGCCAAAGACGTCTTGGGCATCCAGCCCTTTGCTGGTCCCTTCCCTCGGACGAAGCCCTCTGAGCTCCAGCACCTTGCAGTGTGGAGACAGCACCTGCCAGCAATCTCCTCTCCAAGGAGGCCTCAACCGAGGCCTAGGCCCAGGGGAAAAGCACCAGCGGGGATGAGCCTGGGGAGGCGCCCGGGCATGTCTGGACCCAGTCCCCGCAGCCTGCCCCTTGGTGGGGCAGTACCCCTGGAGGCCAGGAAGGTCTGGGCAAGTCTGACCAGGGGCAGGGGACCTGCTGGGTCCTGCCCCTGGCCTGTGGGGCCTCTGAGCACAACCGGCCCTCTCCCACTGGAAGACCTCCCCGGCTGCCTCCAAAGGCCGTTTTGCACGCACTCCCGCCCACTGTTCCCACCAAGTGCGCACAATGCTCCCAAGCCCGGGAGAAAAGCGCTTCGGGGTGGTGCTCTTTCCGGGTCCTTGCCCCTGAGCCTGGGGGCCAGGCAGGGGGAACACACTCCCAGGCCAAGGCAGAACCACATGCACACGTCTGTTCCTGACCCCTGCACCGGCAGAGAGCTCGGGGGAGCCAGAGTCTGTCAGGCAGCTGCTGGGCTGGCCGCCTTTGTGGGAAGGGGCAGAGCCGACCTAGGGGCAAGTTGGGCCTCTTGCTCTCCCTGCTGCCCTGAGGCTGCTGGGCCAAAGAGGTCTTGGACATCCAGCCCTTTGCTTGTCCCTTCCCTCTGACGAGGCCCTCTGAGCTCCAGCACCTTGCAGTGTGGAGACAGCCCCTGCCAGCAACCTCCTCTCCAAGGAGGCCTCAACCGAGACCTAGGACCAGGGGAAAGGCACCAGCGGGGATGAGCCTGGGGAGGCGCCCGGGCATGTCTGGACCCAGTCCCCGCAGCCTGCCCCTTGGTGGGGCAGTACCCCCGGAGGCCAGGAAGGTCTGGGAAAGGCTGGCCAGGGGCAGGGGACCTGCTGGGTCCTGCCCCTGGCCTGTGGGGCCTCTGAGCACAACCGGCCCTCTCCCACTGGAAGACCTCCCCGGCTGCCTCCAAAGTCCTGTTTGCCAACACTCCCAACCGCTGTTCACGCCAGACTTGCACAATGCTCCCAAGCCCGGGAGAAAAGCGCTTCGGGGTGGTGCTCTCTCCGGGCCCTTGCCCCTGAGCCTGGGGGCAAGGCACGGTGTCCACACTCCCAGGCCAAGTCAGAACCACATGCACACGTCTGTTCCTGCCCCCTGCACCGGCAGAGAGCTCGGGGGAGCCAGAGTCTGTCAGGCAGCTGCTGGGCTGGCCGCCTGTGTGGGAAGTGGCAGAGCCGACCTAGGGGCAAGTTGGGCCTCTTGCCCTCCCTGCTGCCCTGAGGCTGCTTGGCCAAAGAGGTCTTGGGCATCCAACCCCTTGCTGGTCCCTTCCCTCTGACGAGGCCCTCTGAGCTCCAGCACCTTGCAGTGTGGAGACAGCCCCTGCCAGCAACCTCCTCTCCAAGGAGGCCTAAACCGAGGCCTAGGCACAGGGGAAAGGCACCAGCGGGGATGAGCCTGGGGAGGCGCCCGGGCATGTCTGGACCCAGTCCCCGCAGCCTGCCCCTTGGTGGGGCAGTACCCCCGGAGGCCAGGAAGGTCTGGGCAAGGCTGGCCAGGGGCAGGGGCCCTGCTGGGTCCTGCCCCTGGCCTGTGAGGCCTCTGAGCACAACCGGCCCTCTCCCACTGGAAGACCTCCCCAGCTGCCTCCAAAGTCCTGTTTGCAAACACTCCCGCCCGCTGTTCACGCCAGGCTCGCACAATGCTCCCAAGCCCGGGAGAAAAGCGCTTCGGGGTGGTGCTCTCTCCGGGCCCTTGCCCCTGAGCCTGGGGGCCAGGCAGTGGGTCCACACTCCCAGACCAAGGCAGAACCACATGCACACGTCTGTTCCTGACCCCTGCACCGGCAGAGAGCTCTGGGGAGCCAGAGTCTGTCAGGCAGCTGCTGGGCTGGCCGCCTGTGTGGGAAGGGTTAGAGCCGACCTAGGGGCAAGTTGGGCCTCTTCCTCTCCCTGCTGCCCTGAGGCTGCTGGGCCAAAGAGGTCTTGGGCATCCAGCCCCTTGCTGGTCCCTTCCCTCTGACGAGGCCCTCTGAGCTCCAGCACCTTGCAGTGTGGAGACAGCCCCTGCCAGCAACCTCCTCTCCAATGAGGCCTCAACCGAGGCCTAGGCCTAGGGGAAAGACACCAGCGGGGATGAGCCTGGGGAGGCGCCCGGGCATGTCTGGACCCAGTCCCCGCAGCCTGCCCCTTGGTGGGGCAGTACCCCCGGAGGCCATGAAGGTCTGTGCAAGGCTGCCAGGGGCAGGGACAGTGCTGGGTCCTGCCCCTGGCCTGTTGGACGTCTGAGCACAACCGGCACTCTCGCGCTGGAAGACCTCCCCGTCTGCCTCCAAAGGCCGGTTTGCAAGCACTCCCGCCCGCTGTTCCCGCCAGGCACGCACAATGCTCCCAAGCCCGGGAGAAAAGCGCTTCGGGGTGGTGCTCTCTCCGGGCCCTTGCCCCTAAGCCTGCGGGCCAGGCAGGGGGAACACACTCCCAGGCCAAGACAGAACGACATGAACACGTCTGTTCCTGCCCCCTACACCGGCAGAGAGCTCGGGGGAGCCAGAGTCTCTCAGGCAGGTGCTGGGCTGGCCGCCTGTGTGGGAAGGGGCAGAGCCGACCTAGGGGCAAGTTGGGCCTCTTGCTCTCCCTGCTGCCCTGAGGCTGCTGGGCCAAAGACGTCTTGGGCATCCAGCCCTTTGCTGGTCCCTTCCCTCGGACGAGGCCCTCTGAGCTCCAGCACCTTGCAGTGTGGAGACAGCACCTGCCAGCAATCTCCTCTCCAAGGAGGCCTCAACCGAGGCCTAGGCCCAGGGGAAAAGCACCAGCGGGGATGAGCCTGGGGAGGCGCCCGGGCATGTCTGGACCCAGGCCCCGCAGCCTGCCCCTTGGTGGGGCAGTACCCCTGGAGGCCAGGAAGGTCTGGGCAAGTCTGACCAGGGGCAGGGGACCTGCTGGGTCCTGCCCCTGGCCTGTGGGGCCTCTGAGCACAACCGGCCCTCTCCCACTGGAAGACCTCCCCGGCTGCCTCCAAAGGCCGTTTTGCACGCACTCCCGCCCACTGTTCCCACCAAGTGCGCACAATGCTCCCAAGCCCGGGAGAAAAGCGCTTCGGGGTGGTGCTCTTTCCGGGTCCTTGCCCCTGAGCCTGGGGGCCAGGCAGGGGGAACACACTCCCAGGCCAAGGCAGAACCACATGCACACGTCTGTTCCTGACCCCTGCACCGGCAGAGAGCTCGGGGGAGCCAGAGTCTGTCAGGCAGCTGCTGGGCTGGCCGCCTTTGTGGGAAGGGGCAGAGCCGACCTAGGGGCAAGTTGGGCCTCTTGCTCTCCCTGCTGCCCTGAGGCTGCTGGGCCAAAGAGGTCTTGGACATCCAGCCCTTTGATTGTCCCTTCCCTCTGACGAGGCCCTCTGAGCTCCAGCACCTTGCAGTGTGGAGACAGCCCCTGCCAGCAACCTCCTCTCCAAGGAGGCCTCAACCGAGACCTAGGACCAGGGGAAAGGCACCAGCGGGGATGAGCCTGGGGAGGCGCCCGGGCATGTCTGGACCCAGTCCCCGCAGCCTGCCCCTTGGTGGGGCAGTACCCCCGGAGGCCAGGAAGGTCTGGGAAAGGCTGGCCAGGGGCAGGGGACCTACTGGGTCCTTCCCCTGGCCTGTGGGGCCTCTGAGCACAACCGGCCCTCTCCCACTGGAAGACCTCCCCGGCTGCCTCCAAAGTCCTGTTTGCCAACACTCCCACCCGCTGTTCACGCCAGACTTGCACAATGCTCCCAAGCCCGGGAGAAAATCGCTTCGGGGTGGTGCTCTCTCCGGGCCCTTGCCCCTGAGCCTGGGGGCAAGGCACGGTGTCCACACTCCCAGGCCAAGTCAGAACCACATGCACACGTCTGTTCCTGCCCCCTGCACCGGCAGAGAGCTCGGGGGAGCCAGAGTCTGTCAGGCAGCTGCTGGGCTGGCCGCCTGTGTGGGAAGTGGCAGAGCCGACCTAGGGGCAAGTTGGGCCTCTTGCCCTCCCTGCTGCCCTGAGGCTGCTTGGCCAAAGAGGTCTTGGGCATCCAACCCCTTGCTGGTCCCTTCCCTCTGACGAGGCCCTCTGAGCTCCAGCACCTTGCAGTGTGGAGACAGCCCCTGCCAGCAACCTCCTCTCCAAGGAGGCCTAAACCGAGGCCTAGGCACAGGGGAAAGGCACCAGCGGGGATGAGCCTGGGGAGGCGCCCGGGCATGTATGGACCCAGTCCCCGCAGCCTGCCCCTTGGTGGGGCAGTACCCCCGGAGGCGAGGAAGGTCTGGGAAAGGCTGGCCAGGGGCAGGGGAACTGCTGGGTCCTGCCCCTGGCCTGTGGGGCCTCTGAGCACAACCGGCCCTCTCCCACTGGAAGACGTCCCCGGCTGCCTCCAAAGGCCGGTTTGCAAGCACTCCCGCCCACTGTTCCAACCAAGGGCGCACAACGCTCCCAAGCCCGGGAGAAAATCGCCTCGGGGTGGTGCTCTCTCCGGGCCCTTTCCCCTGAGCCTGGGGGCCAGGCAGGGTGTCCACACTCCCAGGCCAAGGCAGAACGACATGCACACGTCTGTTCCTGCCCCATGCACCGGCAGAGAGCTCGGGGGAGCCAAAGTCTGTCAGGCAGCTGCTGGGCTGGCCGCCTGTGTGGGAAGGGGCAGAGCCGACCTAGGGGCAAGTTGGGCCTCTTGCTCTCCCTGCTGCCCTGAGGCTGCTGGGTCAAAGAGGTCTTGGGCATCCAGCCCTTTGCTGGTCCCTTCCCTCTGACGAGGCCCTCTGAGCTCCAGCACCTTGCAGTGTGGAGACAGCCCCTGCCAGCAACCTCCTCTCCAAAGAGGCCTCAACCGAGGCCTACGCCCAGGGGAAAAGCATCAGCGGGGATGATCCTGGGGAGGCGCACGGACATGTCTGGACCCAGTCCCCGCAGCCTGCCCCTTGGTGGGGCAGTACCCCCGGAGGCCAGGAAGGTCTGGGCAAGGCTGGCCAGGGGCAGGGGCCCTGCTGTGTCCTGCCCCTGGCCTGTGAGGCCTCTGAGCACAACCGGCCCTCTCCCACTGGAAGACCTCCCCAGCTGCCTCCAAAGTCCTGTTTGCAAACACTCCCGCCCGCTGTTCACGCCAGGCTCGCACAATGCTCCCAAGCCCGGGAGAAAAGCGCTTCGGGGTGGTGCTCTCTCCGGGCCCTTGCCCCTGAGCCTGGGGGCCAGGCAGTGGGTCCACACTCCCAGACCAAGGCAGAACCACATGCACACGTCTGTTCCTGACCCCTGCACCGGCAGAGAGCTCTGGGGAGCCAGAGTCTGTCAGGCAGGTGCTGGGCTGGCCGCCTGTGTGGGAAGGGTTAGAGCCGACCTAGGGGCAAGTTGGGCCTCTTCCTCTCCCTGCTGCCCTGAGGCTGCTGGGCCAAAGAGGTCTTGGGCATCCAGCCCCTTGCTGGTCCCTTCCCTCTGACGAGGCCCTCTGAGCTCCAGCACCTTGCAGTGTGGAGACAGCCCCTGCCAGCAACCTCCTCTCCAAAGAGGCCTCAACCGAGGCCTAGGCCTAGGGGAAAGACACCAGCGGGGATGAGCCTGGGGAGGCGCCCGGGCATGTCTGGACCCAGTCCCCGCAGCCTGCCCCTTGGTGGGGCAGTACCCCCGGAGGCCATGAAGGTCTGTGCAAGGCTGCCAGGGGCAGGGACAGTGCTGGGTCCTGCCCCTGGCCTGTGGGGCGTCTGAGCACAACCGGCACTCTCGCGCTGGAAGACCTCCCCGTCTGCCTCCAAAGGCCGGTTTGCAAGCACTCCCGCCCGCTGTTCCCGCCAGGCACGCACAATGCTCCCAAGCCCGGGAGAAAAGCGCTTCGGGGTGGTGCTCTCTCCGGGCCCTTGCCCCTAAGCCTGCGGGCCAGGCAGGGGGAACACACTCCCAGGCCAAGACAGAACGACATGAACACGTCTGTTCCTGCCCCCTATACCGGCAGAGAGCTCGGGGGAGCCAGAGTCTCTCAGGCAGGTGCTGGGCTGACCGCCTGTGTGGGAAGGGGCAGAGCCGACCTAGGGGCAAGTTGGGCCTCTTGCTCTCCCTGCTGCCCTGAGGCTGCTGGGTCAAAGAGGTCTTGGGCATCCAGCCCTTTGCTGGTCCCTTCCCTCTGACGAGGCCCTCTGAGCTCCAGCACCTTGCAGTGTGGAGACAGCCCCTGCCAGCAACCTCCTCTCCAAAGAGGCCTCAACCGAGGCCTACGCCCAGGGGAAAAGCATCAGCGGGGATGATCCTGGGGAGGCGCACGGACATGTCTGGACCCAGTCCCCGCAGCCTGCCCCTTGGTGGGGCAGTACCCCCGGAGGCCAGGAAGGTCTGGGCAAGGCTGGCCAGGGGCAGGGGCCCTGCTGGGTCCTGCCCGTGGCCTGTGAGGCCTCTGAGCACAACCGGCCCTCTCCCACTGGAAGACCTCCCCAGCTGCCTCCAAAGTCCTGTTTGCAAACACTCCCGCCCGCTGTTCACGCCAGGCTCGCACAATGCTCCCAAGCCCGGGAGAAAAGCGCTTCGGGGTGGTGCTCTCTCCGGGCCCTTGCCCCTGAGCCTGGGGGCCAGGCAGTGGGTCCACACTCCCTGACCAAGGCAGAACCACATGCACACGTCTGTTCCTGACCCCTGCACCGGCAGAGAGCTCTGGGGAGCCAGAGTCTGTCAGGCAGGTGCTGGGCTGGCCGCCTGTGTGGGAAGGGTTAGAGCCGACCTAGGGGCAAGTTGGGCCTCTTCCTCTCCCTGCTGCCCTGAGGCTGCTGGGCCAAAGAGGTCTTGGGCATCCAGCCCCTTGCTGGTCCCTTCCCTCTGACGAGGCCCTCTGAGCTCCAGCACCTTGCAGTGTGGAGACAGCCCCTGCCAGCAACCTCCTCTCCAATGAGGCCTCAACCGAGGCCTAGGCCTAGGGGAAAGACACCAGCGGGGATGAGCCTGGGGAGGCGCCCGGGCATGTCTGGACCCAGTCCCCGCAGCCTGCCCCTTGGTGGGGCAGTACCCCCGGAGGCCATGAAGGTCTGTGCAAGGCTGCCAGGGGCAGGGACAGTGCTGGGTCCTGCCCCTGGCCTGTTGGACGTCTGAGCACAACCGGCACTCTCGCGCTGGAAGACCTCCCCGTCTGCCTCCAAAGGCCGGTTTGCAAGCACTCCCGCCCGCTGTTCCCGCCAGGCACGCACAATGCTCCCAAGCCTGGGAGAAAAGCGCTTCGGGGTGGTGCTCTCTCCGGGCCCTTGCCCCTAAGCCTGCGGGCCAGGCAGGGGGAACACACTCCCAGGCCAAGACAGAACGACATGAACACGTCTGTTCCTGCCCCCTATACCAGCAGAGAGCTCGGGGGAGCCAGAGTCTCTCAGGCAGGTGCTGGGCTGGCCGCCTGTGTGGGAAGGGGCAGAGCCGACCTAGGGGCAAGTTGGGCCTCTTGCTCTCCCTGCTGCCCTGAGGCTGCTGGGCCAAAGACGTCTTGGGCATCCAGCCCTTTGCTGGTCCCTTCCCTCTGACGAGGCCCTCTGAGCTCCAGCACCTTGCAGTGTGGAGACAGCATCTGCCAGCAATCTCCTCTCCAAGGAGGCCTCAACCGAGGCCTAGGCCCAGGGGAAAAGCACCAGCGGGGATGAGCCTGGGGAGGCGCCCGGGCATGTCTGGACCCAGTCCCCGCAGCCTGCCCCTTGGTGGGGCAGTACCCCTGGAGGCCAGGAAGGTCTGGGCAAGTCTGACCAGGGGCAGGGGACCTGCTGGGTCCTGCCCCTGGCCTGTGGGGCCTCTGAGCACAACCGGCCCTCTCCCACTGGAAGACCTCCCCGGCTGCCTCCAAAGGCCGTTTTGCACGCACTCCCGCCCACTGTTCCCACCAATTGCGCACAATGCTCCCAAGCCCGGGAGAAAAGCGCTTCGGGGTGGTGCTCTTTCCGGGTCCTTGCCCGTGAGCCTGGGGGCCAGGCAGGGGGAACACACTCCCAGGCCAAGGCAGAACCACATGCACACGTCTGTTCCTGACCCCTGCACCGGCAGAGAGCTCGGGGGAGCCAGAGTCTGTCAGGCAGCTGCTGTGCTGGCCGCCTTTGTGGGAAGGGGCAGAGCCGACCTAGGGGCAAGTTGGGCCTCTTGCTCTCCCTGCTGCCCTGAGGCTGCTGGGCCAAAGAGGTCTTGGACATCCAGCCCTTTGCTTGTCCCTTCCCTCTGACGAGGCCCTCTGAGCTCCAGCACCTTGCAGTGTGGAGACAGCCCCTGCCAGCAACCTCCTCTCCAAGGAGGCCTCAACCGAGACCTAGGACCAGGGGAAAGGCACCAGCGGGGATGAGCCTGGGGAGGCGCCCGGGCATGTCTGGACCCAGTCCCCGCAGCCTGCCCCTTGGTGGGGCAGTACCCCCGGAGGCCAGGAAGGTCTGGGAAAGGCTGGCCAGGGGCAGGGGACCTACTGGGTCCTGCCCCTGGCCTGTGGGGCCTCTGAGCACAACCGGCCCTCTCCCACTGGAAGACCTCCCCGGCTGCCTCCAAAGGCCGGTTTGCCAACACTCCCACCCGCTGTTCACGCCAGACTTGCACAATGCTCCCAAGCCCGGGAGAAAAGCGCTTCGGGGTGGTGCTCTCTCCGGGCCCTTGCCCCTGAGCCTGGGGGCAAGGCATGGGGAACACACTCCCAGGCCAAGGCAGAACCACATGCCCACGTCTGTTCCTGTCCCCTGCACCGGCAGAGAGCTTGGGGGAGCCAGAGTCTGTCAGGCAGCTGCTGGGTTGGCCGCCTGTGTGGGAAGGGGCAGAGCCACCCTAGGGGCAAGTTGGGCCTCTTGCTCTCCCTGCTGCCCTGAGGCTGCTGGGCCAAAGACGTCTTGGGCATCCAGCCCCTTACTGGTCCCTTCCCTCTGACGAGGCCCTCTGAGCTCCAGCACCTTGCAGTGTGGAGACAGCCCCTGCCAGCAACCTCCTCTCCAAGGAGGCCTCAACCGAGGCCTAGGCCCAGGGGAAAGGCACCAGCGGGGATGAGCCAGGGGAGGCGCCCGAGCATGTCTGGACCCAGTCCCCGCAGCCTGCCCCTTGGTGGGGCAGTACCCCCGGAGGCCAGGAAGGTCTGGGTAAGGCTGGCCAGGGGCAGTGGCCCTGCTGGGTCCTGCCCCTGGCCTGTGGGGCCTCTGAGCACAACCGGCCCTCTCCCACTGGAAGACCTCCCCGGCTGCCTCCAAAGGCCGGTTTGCAAGCGCTCCCGGCCACTGTTACCAGCAGGCGGGCACAATGCGCCTAAGCCCGGAAGAAAAGCGCTTCAGGGTGGTGCTCTCTCTGGGCCCTTGCCCCTGAGCCTGGGGGCCAGGCAGGGTGTCCACACTCCCAGGCCAAGGCAGAACCACATGCACACGTCTGATCTGCCCCCTGCACCGGCAGAGAGCTCGGGGGAGCCAGAGTCTGTCAGGCAGCTGCTGGGCTGGCCGCCTGTGTGGGAAGTGGCAGAGCCGACCTAGGGGCAAGTTGGGCCTCTTGCTCTCCCTGCTGCCCTGAGGCTGCTGGGCCATAGAGATCTTGGGCATCCAGCCCCTTGCTGGTCCCTTCCCTCTGACGAGGCCCTCTGAGCTCCAGCACCTTGCAGTGTGGAGACAGCCCCTGCCAGCAACCTCCTCTCCAAGGAGGCCTCAACCGTGGCCTAGGACCAGGGGAAAGGCACCAGCGGGGATGAGCCTGGGGAGGCGCCCGGGCATGTCTGGACCCAGTCCCCGCAGCCTGCCCCTTGGTGGGGCAGTACCCCCGGAGGCCAGGAAGGTCTGGGCAAGGCTGGCCAGGGGCAGGGGCCCTGCTGGGTCCTGCCCCTGGCCTGTGGGGCCTCTGAGCACAACCGGCCCTCTCCCACTGGAAGAACTCCCCGGCTCCCTCCAAAGGCCAGTTTGCCAACACTCCCGCCCGCTGTTCCCGCCAGGCACGCACAATGCTCCCAAGCCCGGGAGAAAAGCGCTTCGGGGTGGTGCTCTCCTCGGGCCCTTGCCCCTGAGCCTGGGGTCCAGGCAGTTGGTCCACACTCCCAGACCAAGGCAGAACCACATGCACACGTCTGTTCCTGACCCCTGCACCGGCAGAGAGTTCGGGGGAGCCAGAGTCTGTCAGGCAGCTGCTGGGCTGGCCGCCTGTGTGGGAAGGGGCAGAGCCGACCTAGGGGCAAGTTGGACCTCTTCCTCTCCCTGCTGCCCTGAGGCTGCTGGGCCAAAGAGGTCTTGGGCATCCAGCCCCTTGCTGGTCCCTTCCCTCTGACGAGGCCCTCTGAGCTCCAGCACCTTGCAGTGTGGAGACAGCCCCTGCCAGCAACATCCTCTCCAAGGAGGCCTCAACCGAGGCCTAGGCCCAGGGGAAAGGCACCAGCGGGGATGAGCCTGGGGAGGCGCCCGGGCATGTCTGGACCCAGTCCCCGCAGCCTGCCCCTTGGTGAGGCAGTACCCCCGGAGGCCAGGAAGATCTGGGCAAGGCTGGCCAGGGGCAGGGGCCCTGCTGGGTCCTCCCCATGGCCTGTGGGGCCTCTGAGCACAACCGGCCCTCTCCCACTGGAAGACCTCCCCGGCTGCCTCCAAAGGCCGGTTTGCAAGCACTCCCGCCCACTGTTCCCGCCAGGCGCGCACAATGCTCCCAAGCCCGGGAGAAAAGCGCTTCGGGGTGGTGCTCTCTCCGGGCCCTTGCCCCTGAGCCTGTGGGCAAGGCAGGGGGAACACACTCCCAGACCAAGGCAGAAACACATGCACACGTCTGTTCCTGTCCCCTGCACCGGCAGAGAGCTCGGGGGAGCCAGAGTCTCTCAGGCAGGTGCTGGGCTGGCCGCCTGTGTGGGAAGGGGCAGAGCCGACCTAGGGGCAAGTTGGGCCTCTTGCTCTCCCTGCTGCCCTGAGGCTGCAGGGCCAAAGACGTCTTGGGCATCCAGCCCCTTACTGGTCCCTTCCCTCTGACGAGGCCCTCTGAGCTCCAGCACCTTGCAGTGTGGAGACAGCCCCTGCCAGCAATCTCCTCTCCAAGGAGGCCTCAACCGAGGCCTAGGCCCAGGGGAAAGGCACCAGCGGGGTTGAGCCAGGGGAGGCGCCCGGTCATGTCTGGACCCTGTCCCCGCAGCCTGCCCCTTGGTGGGGCAGTACCCCCGGAGGCCAGGAAGGTCTGGGCAAGGCTGGCCAAGGGCAGGGGCTCTGCTGGGTCCTGCCCCTGGCCTGTGGGGCCTCTGAGCACAACCGGCCCTCTCCCACTGGAAGACCTCCCCGGCTGCCTCCAAAGGCCGGTTTGGAAGCACTCCCGCCCACTGTTCCCGCCAGGCGCGCACAATGCTCCCAAGCCCGGGAGAAAAGCGCTTCGGGGTGGTGGTCTCTCCGGGCCCTTGCCCCTGAGCCTGGGGGCCAGGCAGGGGATCCACAGTCCCAGGCCAAGGCACAACAACATGCACACGTCTGTTCCTGCCCCCTCCACCGGCAGAGAGCTGGGGGGAGCCAGAGTCTGTCAGGCAGCTGCTGGGCTGGCCGCCTGTGTGGGAAGGGGCAGAGCCGACCTAGGGGCAAGTTGGGCCTCTTGCTCTCCCTGCTGCCCTGAGGCTGCTGGGCCAAAGAGGTCTTGAGCATCCAGCCCCTTGCTGGTCCCTTCCCTCTGACGAGGCCCTCTGAGCTCCAGCACCTTGCAGTGTGGAGACAGACCCTGCCAGCAACCTCCTCTCCAAGGAGGCCTCAACCGAGGCCTAGGCCCAGGGGAAAGGCACCAGCGGGGATGAGCCAGTGGAGGGGCCCGGGCATGTCTGGACCCAGTCCCCGCAGCCTGCCCCTTGGTGGGGCAGTACCCCCGGAGGCCAGGAAGGTCTGGGCAAGGCTGGCCAGGGGCAGGGTCCCTGCTGGGTCCTGCCCCTGGCCTGTGGGGCCTCTGAGCGCAACCGGCCCTCTCCCACTGGAAGACCTCCCCGGCTGCCTTCAAAGGCGGGTTTGCCAACACTCCCGCCCGCTGTTCCCGCCAGGCACGCACAACGCTCCCAAGGCCAGGAGAAAAGCGCTTCGGGGTGTTGCTCTCTCCGGGCCCTTGCCCCAGAGCCTGGGGTCCAGGCAGTGGGTCCACACTCCCAGACCAAGGCAGAACCACATGCACACGTCTGTTCCTGACCCCTGAACCGGCAGAGAGCTCGGGGGAGCCAGAGTCTATCAGGCAGCTGCTGGGTTGGCTGCCTGTGTGGGAAGGGGCAGAGCCGACCTAGGGGCAAGTTGGGCCTCTTGCTCTCCCTGCTGCCCTGAGGCTGCTGGGCCAAAGACGTCTTGGGCATCCAGCCCCTTGCTGGTCCCTTCCCGCTGACGAGGCCCTCTGAGCTCCAGCACCTTGCAGTGTGGAGACAGCCCCTGCCAGCAACCTCCTCTCCAAGGAGGCCTCAACCGAGGCCTAGGCCCAGGGGAAAGGCACCAGCGGGGATGAGCCTGGGGAGGCGCCCGGGCATGTCTGGACACAGGCCCCGCAGCCTGCCCCTTGGTGGGGCAGTACCCCCGGAGGCCAAGAAGGTCTGGGCAAGGCTGGCCAGGGGCAGGGGCCCTGCTGCGTCCTGCCCCTGGCCTGTGGGGCCTCTGAGCACAACCGGCCCTCTCCCACTGGAAGACCTCCCCGGCTGCCTCCAAAGGCCGGTTTGCAAGCGCTCCCGCCCACTGTTCCCAGCAGGCGTGCACAATGCTCCCAAGCCCGGGAGAAAAGCGCTTCAGGGTGGTGCTCTCTCCGGGCCCTTGCCCCTGAGCCTGGGGGCAAGGCAGGGTGTCCACACTCCCAGGACAAGGCAGAACCACATGCACACGTCTGATCTGCCCCCTGCACCGGCAGAGAGCTCGGGGGAGCCAGAGTCTGTCAGGCAGCTGCTGGGCTGGCCGCCTGTGTGGGAAGGGGCAGAGCCGACCTAGGGGCAAGTTGGGCCTCTTGCTCTCCCTGCTGCCCTGAGGCTCCTGGGCCAAAGAGGTCTTGGGTATCCAGCCCCTTGCTGGTCCCTTCCCTCTGACGAGGCCCTCTGAGCTCCAGCACCTTGCAGTGTGGAGACAGCCCCTGCCAGCAACCTCCTCTCCAAGGAGTCCTCAACCGAGGCCTAGGCCCAGGGGAAAGGCACCAGCGGGGATGAGCCTGGGGAGGCGCCCGGGCATGTCTGGACCCAGTCCCCGCAGCCTGCCCCTTGGTGGGGCAGTACCCCCGGAGGCCAGGAAGGTCTGGGCAAGGCTGCCAGGGGCAGGGACACTGCTGGGTCCTGCCCCTGGCCTGTGGGGCGTCTGAGCACAACCGGCACTCTCCCGCTGGAAGACCTCCCCGTCTGCCTCGAAAGGCCGGTTTGCAAGCACTCCCGCCCGCTGTTCCCGCCAGGCACGCACAATGCTCCCAAGCCCGGGAGAAAAGCGCTTCGGGGTGGTGCTCTCACCGGGCCCTTGCCCCTGAGCCTGGGGGCCAGGCAGGGGGAACACACTCCCAGGCCAAGGCAGAACGACATGCACACGTCTGTTCCTGCCCCCTACACCGGCAGAGAGCTCGGGGGAGCCAGAGACTGCCAGGCTGCTGCTGGGCTGGCCGCCTGTGTGGGACGGGGCAGAGCCGACCTAGGGGCAAGTTGGGCCTCTTGCTCTCCCTGCTGCCCTGAGGCTGCTGGGTCAAAGAGGTCTTGGGCATCCAGCCCTTTGCTGGTCCCTTCCCTCGGACGAGGCCCTCTGATCTCCAGCACCTTGCAGTGTGGAGACAGCCCCTGCCAGCAACCTCCTCTCCAAGGAGGCCTCAACCGAGGCCTAGGCCCAGGGGAAAGGCACCAGCGGGGATGAGCCTGGGGAGGTGCCCGGGCATGTCTGGACCCAGTCCCCGCAGCCTGCCCCTTGGTGAGGCAGTACCCCCGGAGGCCAGGAAGATCTGGGCAAGGCTGGCCAGGGGCAGGGGCCCTGCTGGGTCCTCCCCATGGCCTGTGGGGCCTCTGAGCACAACCGGCCCTCTCCCACTGGAAGACCTCCCCGGCTGCCTCCAAAGGCCGGTTTGCAAGCACTCCCGCCCACTGTTCCCGCCAGGCGCGCACAATGCTCCCAAGCCCGGGAGAAAAGCGCTTCGGGGTGGTGCTCTCTCCGGGCCCTTGCCCCTGAGCCTGTGGGCAAGGCAGGGGGAACACACTCCCAGACCAAGGCAGAAACACATGCACACGTCTGTTCCTGTCCCCTGCACCGGCAGAGAGCTCGGGGGAGCCAGAGTCTCTCAGGCAGGTGCTGGGCTGGCCGCCTGTGTGGGAAGGGGCAGAGCCGACCTAGGGGCAAGTTGGGCCTCTTGCTCTCCCTGCTGCCCTGAGGCTGCAGGGCCAAAGACGTCTTGGGCATCCAACCCCTTACTGGTCCCTTCCCTCTGACGAGGCCCTCTGAGCTCCAGCACCTTGCAGTGTGGAGACAGCCCCTGCCAGCAATCTCCTCTCCAAGGAGGCCTCAACCGAGGCCTAGGCCCAGGGGAAAGGCACCAGCGGGGTTGAGCCAGGGGAGGCGCCCGGTCATGTCTGGACCCTGTCCCCGCAGCCTGCCCCTTGGTGGGGCAGTACCCCCGGAGGCCAGGAAGGTCTGGGCAAGGCTGGCCAAGGGCAGGGGCTCTGCTGGGTCCTGCCCCTGGCCTGTGGGGCCTCTGAGCACAACCGGCCCTCTCCCACTGGAAGACCTCCCCGGCTGCCTCCAAAGGCCGGTTTGGAAGCACTCCCGCCCACTGTTCCCGCCAGGCGCGCACAATGCTCCCAAGCCCGGGAGAAAAGCGCTTCGGGGTGGTGGTCTCTCCGGGCCCTTGCCCCTGAGCCTGGGGGCCAGGCAGGGGATCCACAGTCCCAGGCCAAGGCACAACAACATGCACACGTCTGTTCCTGCCCCCTCCACCGGCAGAGAGCTGGGGGGAGCCAGAGTCTGTCAGGCAGCTGCTGGGCTGGCCGCCTGTGTGGGAAGGGGCAGAGCCGACCTAGGGGCAAGTTGGGCCTCTTGCTCTCCCTGCTGCCCTGAGGCTGCTGGGCCAAAGAGGTCTTGAGCATCCAGCCCCTTGCTGGTCCCTTCCCTCTGACGAGGCCCTCTGAGCTCCAGCACCTTGCAGTGTGGAGACAGACCCTGCCAGCAACCTCCTCTCCAAGGAGGCCTCAACCGAGGCCTAGGCCCAGGGGAAAGGCACCAGCGGGGATGAGCCAGTGGAGGGGCCCGGGCATGTCTGGACCCAGTCCCCGCAGCCTGCCCCTTGGTGGGGCAGTACCCCCGGAGGCCAGGAAGGTCTGGGCAAGGCTGGCCAGGGGCAGGGTCCCTGCTGGGTCCTGCCCCTGGCCTGTGGGGCCTCTGAGCGCAACCGGCCCTCTCCCACTGGAAGACCTCCCCGGCTGCCTTCAAAGGCGGGTTTGCCAACACTCCCGCCCGCTGTTCCCGCCAGGCACGAACAACGCTCCCAAGGCCAGGAGAAAAGCGCTTCGGGGTGGTGCTCTCACCGGGCCCTTGCCCCTGAGCCTGGGGGCCAGGCAGGGGGAACACACTCCCAGGCCAAGGCAGAACGACATGCACACGTCTGTTCCTGCCCCCTACACCGGCAGAGAGCTCGGGGGAGCCAGAGACTGCCAGGCTGCTGCTGGGCTGGCCGCCTGTGTGGGACGGGGCAGAGCCGACCTAGGGGCAAGTTGGGCCTCTTGCTCTCCCTGCTGCCCTGAGGCTGCTGGGTCAAAGAGGTCTTGGGCATCCAGCCCTTTGCTGGTCCCTTCCCTCGGACGAGGCCCTCTGATCTCCAGCACCTTGCAGTGTGGAGACAGCCCCTGCCAGCAACCTCCTCTCCAAGGAGGCCTCAACCGAGGCCTAGGCCCAGGGGAAAGGCACCAGCGGGGATGAGCCTGGGGAGGCGCCCGGGGATGTCTGGACCCAGTCCCCGCAGCCTGCCCCTTGGTGGGGCAGTACCCCCGGAGGCCAGGAAGGTCTGGGCAAGGCTGGCCAGGGTCAGGGGCCCTACTGGGTCCTGCCCCTGGCCTGTGGGGCCTCTGAGCACAACCGCCCCTCTCCCACTGGAAGACCTCCCCGGCTGCCTCCAAAGTCCTGTTTGCTAACACTCCCGCCCGCTGTTCACGCCAGGCTCGCACAAAGCTCCCAAGCCCGGGAGAAAAGCGCATTGGGGTGGTTCTCTCTCCGGGCCCTTGCCCCTGAGCCTGGGGGCAAGGCACGGGGAACACACTCCCTGGCCAAGGCAGAACCACATGCCCACGTCTGTTCCTGTCCCCTGCACCGGCAGAGAGCTTGGGGGAGCCAGAGTCTGACAGGGAGCTGCTGGGTTGGCCGCCTGTGTGGGAAGGGGCAGAGCCGACCTAGGGGCAAGTTGGGCCTCTTGCTCTCCCTGCTGCCCTGAGGCTGCTGGGCCAAAGACGTCTTGGGCATCCAGCCCCTTACTGGTCCCTTCCCTCTGACGAGGCCCTCTGAGCTCCAGCACCTTGCAGTGTGGAGACAGCCCCTGCCAGCAACCTCCTCTCCAAGGAGGCCTCAACCGAGGCCTAGGCCCAGGGGAAAGGCACCAGCGGGGATGAGCCAGGGGAGGCGCCCGAGCATGTCTGGACCCAGTCCCCGCAGCCTGCCCCTTGGTGGGGCAGTACCCCCGGAGGCCAGGAAGGTCTGGGCAAGGCTGGCCAGTGGCAGGGGCCCTGCTGCGTCCTGCCCCTGGCCTGTGGGGCCTCTGAGCACAACCGGCCCTCTCCCACTGGAAGACCTCCCCGGCTGCCTCCAAAGGCCGGTTTGCAAGCGCTCCCGCCCACTGTTCCCAGCAGGCGTGCACAATGCTCCCAAGCCCGGGAGAAAAGCGCTTCAGGGTGGTGCTCTCTCCGGGCCCTTGCCCCTGAGCCTGGGGTCAAGGCACGGTGTCCACACTCCCAGGCCAAGTCAGAACCACATGCACACGTCTGTTCCTGCCCCCTGCACCGGCAGAGAGCTCGGGGGAGCCAGAGTCTGTCAGGCAGCTGCTCGGCTGGCCGCCTGTGTGGGAAGTGGCAGAGCCGACCTAGGGGCAAGTTGGGCCTCTTGCCCTCCCTGCTGCCCTGAGGCTGCTGGGCCAAAGAGGTCTTGGGCATCCAGCCCCTTACTGGTCCCTTCCCTCTGACGAGGCCCTCTGAGCTCCAGCACCTTGCAGTGTGGAGACAGCCCCTGCCAGCAACCTCCTCTCCAAGGAGGCCTCAACCGAGGCCTAGGCACAGGGGAAAGGCACCAGCGGGGATGAGCCTGGGGAGGCGCCCGGGCATGTATGGACCCAGTCCCCGCAGCCTGCCCCTTGGTGGGGCAGTACCCCCGGAGGCGAGGAAGGTCTGGGAAAGGCTGGCCAGGGGCAGGGGACCTGCTGGGTCCTGCCCCTGGCCTGTGGGGCCTCTGAGCACAACCGGCCCTCTCCCACTGGAAGACGTCCCCGGCTGCCTCCAAAGGCCGGTTTGCAAGCACTCCCGCCCACTGTTCCAACCAAGGGCGCACAACGCTCCCAAGCCCGGGAGAAAATCGCCTCGGGGTGGTGCTCTCTCCGGGCCCTTTCCCATGAGCCTGTGGGCCAGGCAGGGTGTCCACACTCCCAGGCCAAGGCAGAACGACATGCACACGTCTGTTCCTGCCCCATGCACCGGCAGAGAGCTCGGGGGAGCCAAAGTCTGTCAGGCAGCTGCTGGGCTGGCCGCCTGTGTGGGAAGGGTTAGAGCCGACCTAGGGGCAAGTTGGGCCTCTTGCTCTCCCTGATGCCCTGAGGCTGCTGGGTCAAAGAGATCTTGGGCATCCAGCCCCTTGCTTGTCCCTTCCCTCTGACGAGGCCCTCTGAGCTCCAGCCCCTTGCAGTGTGGAGACAGCCCCTGCCAGCAACCTCCTCTCCAAGGAGGCCTCAACCGAGGCCTAGGCCCAGGGGAAAGGCACCAGCGGGGATGAGCCTGGGGAGGCGCCCGGGCATGTCTGGACCCAGTCCACGCAGCCTGCCCCTTGGTGGGGCAGTACCCCCGGAAGCCAGGAAGGTCTGGGCAAGGCTGGCCACGGGCAGGGGCCCTGCTGGGTCCTGCCCCTGGCCTGTGGGGCCTCTGAGCACAACCGGCCCTCTTCCACTGGAAGACTTCCCCGGCTGCCTCCAAAGGCCGGTTTGCCAACACTCCCGCCCGCTGTTCCCGCCAGGCACGCACAATTCTCCCAAGCCCGGGAGAAAAGCGCTTCGGGGTGGTGCTCTCTCCGGGCCCTTGCCCCTGAGCGTGGGGGCGAAGCAGTGGGTCCACACTCCCAGACCAACGCAGAACCACATGCACACGTCTGTTCCTGACCCCTGCACCGGCAGAGAGCTCGGGGGAGCCAGAGTCTGTCAGGCAGCTGCTGGGCTGGCCGCCTGTGTGGGAAGGGGCAGAGCCGACCTAGGGGCAAGTTGGGCCTCTTCCTCTCCCTGCTGCCCTGAGGCTGCTGGGCCAAAGAGGTCTTGGGCATCCAGCCCCTTGCTGGTCCCTTCCCTCTGACGAGGCCCTCTGAGCTCCAGCACCTTGCAGTGTGGAGACAGCCCCTGCCAGCAACCTCCTCTCCAAGGAGGCCTCAACCGAGGCCTAGGCCCAGGGGAAAGGCACCAGCGGGGATGAGCCTGGGGAGGCGCCCGGCCATGTCTGGACCCAGTCCCCGCAGCCTGCCCCTTGGTGGGGCAGTACCCCCGGAGGCCAGGAGGGTCTGGGCAAGGCTGCCAGGGGCAGGGACACTGCTGGGTCCTGCCCCTGGCCTGTGGGGCGTCTGAGCACAACCGGCACTCTCCCGCTGGAAGACCTCCCCGGCTGCCTCCAAAGGCCGGTTTGCAAGCACTCCCGCCCGCTGTTCCCGCCAGGCACGCACAATGCTCCCAAGCCCGGGAGAAAAGCGCTTCGGGGTGGTGCTCTCTCCGGGCCCTTGCCCCTGAGCCTGGGGGACAGGCAGGGGGAACACACTCCCAGGCCAAGGCAGAACGACATGCACACGTCTGTTCCTGCCCCCTACACCGGCAGAGAGTTCGGGGGAGCCAGAGACTGCCAGGCTGCTGCTGGGCTGGCTGCCTGTGTGGGACGGGGTAGAGCCGACCTAGGGGCAAGTTGGGCCTCTTGCTCTCCCTGCTGCCCTGAGGCTGCTGGGTCAAAGAGGTCTTGGGCATCCAGCCCTTTGCTGGTCCTTTCCCTCTGACGAGGCCCTCTGAGCTCCAGCACCTTGCAGTGTGCAGACAGCCCCTGCCGGCAACCTCCTCTCCAAGGAGGCCTCAACCGAGGCCTAGGCCCAGGGGAAAGGCACCAGCGGGGATGAGCCTGGGGAGGCGCCCGGGCATGTCTGGACCCAGGCCCCGCAGCCTGCCCCTTGGTGGGGTAGTACCCCCGGAGGCCAGGAAGGTCTGGGCAAGGCTGCCAGAGGCAGGGACACTGCTGGGTCCTGCCCCTGGCCTGTGGGGCAGCTGAGAACAACTGGCACTCTCCCGCTGGAAGACCTCCCCGGCTGCCTCCAAAGGCTGGTTTGCAAGCACTCAATCCCGCTGTTCACGCCAGCTGCGCACAATGCTCCCAAGCCCGGGAGAAAAGCATTTTGGGGTGGTGCTCACTCCGGGCTTTGGAAGACCTCCCCGGCTGCCTCCAAGGCCGGTTTGCAAGCACTTCTGCCTGCTGTTCCCGCCACCCGCGCACAATGCTCCCAAGCCCGGGAGAAAAGCGTTTCGGGGTGGTTTTCTCTCTGGGCCCAAGAAAGACCTCCCGGGCTGCCCCCAAATGCCGGTTTGCAAGCACTCCCACTCGCTGTTCCCGCCATCGGTGCAAATGCTCCAAGCCCAGGAGAAAAGCCCTTCAGGGTGGTGCTCTCTCCCGGCCCTTGGAAGACCTCCCCGGCTGCCTCCAAAGGCTGGATTTCAAGTACTCCCTCCCGCTGTCCCGCCAGCCGCACACAATGCTCCCAATCACGGGAGAAAAGCGCTTCGGGGTGGTGCTCTCTACGGGCCCTTGGAAGACCTCCCCGTTTGTCTCCAAAGGCCGGTTTGCAAGCACTCATGCCCGCTGTTCCCGTCAGCCGCGCACAATGCTCCCAAGCCTAGGAGAAAAGCGCTTCGGGGTGGTGCTCTCTCCCGGCCCTTGGAAGACCTCCCCGGCTGCCTCCAAAGGCCGGTTTTCAAGCACTCCTGCCTGCTGTTCCCGCCACCCGCGCACAATGCTCCCAAGCCCGGGAGAAAAGCGCTTCGGGGTGGTGCTCTCTACAGGCCCTTGGAAGACCTCCCCGGCTGCCTCCAAAGGCCGGTTTGCAAGGACTCCTTCCTGCTGTTCCCGCCAGCCACGCACAATGCTCCCAAGCCCGGGAGAAAAGCATTTTGGGGTGGTGCTCACACCGGGCCCTGGAAGACCTCCCCGGCTGCCTCCAAAGGACGGTTTTCAAGCACTCCTGCCTGCTGTTCCCGCCACCCGCGCACAATGCTCCCAAGCGCGGGAGAAAAGCGCTTCGGGGTGGTGCTCTCTACAGGCCCTTGGAAGACCTCCCCGGCTGCCTCCAAAGGCCGGTTTGCAAGGACTCCTTCCTGCTGTTCCCGCCAGCCACGCACAATGCTCCCAAGCCCGGGAGAAAAGCATTTTGGGGTGGTACTCACTCCGGGCCCTTGGAAGACCTCCCCGGCTGCCTCCAATGGCCAGTTTGCAAGCACTCATGTCCGCTGTTCCCACCAGCCGCGCACAATGCTCCCAAGCCCGGGAGAAAAGCTTTTTGGGGTGGTGCTCACACCGGGCCCTGGAAGACCTCCCCGGCTGCCTGCAAAGGCCGGTTTTCAAGCACTCCTGCCTGCTGTTCCCGCCAGCCGCGCACAATGCTCCCAAGCCCGGGAGAAAAGCTTTTTGGGGTGGTGCTCACACCGGGCCCTGGAAGACCTCCCCGGCTGCCTCCAAAGGACGGTTTTCAAGCACTCCTGCCTGCTGTTCCCGCCACCTGCGCACAATGCTCCCAAGCCCGGGAGAAAAGCGCTTCGGGGTGGTGCTCTCTACAGGCCCTTGGAAGACCTCCCCGGCTGCCTCCAAAGGCCGGTTTGCAAGCACTCATGCCCGTTGTTCCCACCAGCCGCGCACAATGCTCCCAAGCCCGGGAGAAAAGCATTTTGGGGTGGTGCTCACTCCGGGCCCTTGGAAGACCTCCCCGGCTGCCTCCAAAGGCCAGTTTGCAAGCAGTCCTGCCTGCTGTTCCCGCCAGCCGCGCACAATGCTCCCAAGCCCGGGAGAAAAGCGCTTTGGGGTGGTGCTCTCTCCGGGCCCTTGGAAGACGTCCCCGGCTGCCTCCAAAGGCCGGTTTGCAAGCACTCATGCCCGTTGTTCCCGCCACCTGCGCACAATGCTCCCAAGCCCGGGAGAAAAGCATTTTGGGGTGGTGCTCACTCCGGGCCCTTGGAAGACCTCCCCGGCTGCCTCCAAAGGCCAGTTTGCAAGCAGTCCTGCCTGCTGTTCCCGCCAGCCGCGCACAATGTTCCCAAGCCCGGGAGAAAAGCGCTTCGGGGTGGTGCTCTCTCCGGGCACTTTCAAGACCTCCCCGGTTGCCTCCAAAGGCCGGTTTGTAAGTACTCATTCCCGCTGCTTCCGCCAGCCACGCACAATGCTCCCAAGCCCGGGAGAAAAGCATTTTGGGGTGGTGCTCTCTCCGGGCCCTTGGAAGACCTCCCGGGCTGCCTCCAAAGGCCAGTTTGCAAGCATTCATGTCCGTTGTTCCCGACAGCCGCGCACAATGCTCCCAAGCCCGAGAGAAAAGCATTTTGGGGTGGTGATCAGTCCGGCCCTTGGAAGACCTCCCCGGCTGCCTCCAAAGGACAGTTTGCAAGCACTCATGCCCGCTGTTCCCGCCAGCCGCGCACAATGCTCCCAAGACCGTGAGAAAAGCGCTTCGGGGTGGTGTTCTCTCAGGGACCATGGAGGACCTCCCCGGCTGCCCCCAAAGGCCGGTTTGCAAGCATTCCCACTCGCTGTTCCCGCCAGGCACACACAATGTTCCAAAACCCCGGAGAAAAGCGCTTCGGGGTGGTGGTCTCCCCGGGCCCCTGCCCCTGAGCCTGGGGGCCAGGCAGGGGATCCACAGTCCCAGGCCAGGGCAGAACCACATGCACACGTCTGTTCCTGCCCCCTCCACCGGCAGAGAGCTGGGGGGAGCCAGAGTCTGTCAGGCAGCTGCTGGGCTGGCCGCCTGTGTGGGAAGGGGCAGAGCCGACCTAGGGGCAAGTTGGGCCTCTTGCTCTCCCTGCTGCCCTGAGGCTGCTGGGCCAATGAGGTCTTGGGCATCCAGCCCCTTGCTGGTCCCTTCCCTCTGACGAGGCCCTCTGAGCTCCAGCACCTTGCAGTGTGGAGACAGCCCCTGCCAGCAACCTCCTCTCCAAGGAGGCCTCAACCGAGGCCTAGGCCCAGGGGAAAGGCACCAGCGGAGATGAGCCAGTGGAGGCGCACGGGCATGTCTGGACCCAGTCCCCGCAGCCTGCCCCTTGGTGGGGCAGTACCCCCGGAGGCCAGGAAGGTCTGGGCAAGGCTGCGAGGGGCAGGGGCCCTGCTGGGTCGTGCCCCTGGCCTGTGGGGCGTCTGAGCACAACCGGCACTCTCCCGCTGGAAGACCTCCCCGTCTGCCTCCAAAGGCCGGTTTGCAAGCTCTCCCGCCCGCTGTTCCCGCCAGGCACGCACAATGCTCCCAAGCCCGGGAGAAAAGCGCTTCGGGGTGGTGCTCTCTCCGGGCCCTTGCCAATGAGCCTGGGGGCCAGGCAGTTGGAACACACTCCCAGGCCAATGCAGAACGACATGCACACGTCTGTTCCTGCCCCCTACACCGGCAGAGAGCTCGGGGGAGCCAGAGACTGCCAGGCTGCTGCTGGGCTGGCTGCCTGTGTGGGACGGGGCAGAGCCGACCTAGGGGCAAGTTGGGCCTCTTGCTCTCCCTGCTGCCCTGAGGCTGCTGGGTCAAAGAGGTCTTGGGCATCCAGCCCTTTGCTGGTCCCTTCCCTCTGACGAGGCCCTCTGAGCTCCAGCACCTTGCAGTGTGGAGACAGCCCCTGCCAGCAACCTCCTCTCCAAAGAGGCCTCAACCGAGGCCTACGCCCAGGGGAAAAGCACCAGCGGGGATGATCCTGGGGAGGCGCACGGACATGTCTGGACCCAGTCCCCGCAGCCTGCCCCTTGGTGGGGCAGTACCCCCGGAGGCCAGGAAGGTCTGGGCAAGGCTGGCCAGGGGCAGGGGCCCTGCTGGGTCCTGCCCCTGGCCTGTGAGGCCTCTGAGCACAACCGGCCCTCTCCCACTGGAAGACCTCCCCAGCTGCCTCCAAAGTCCTGTTTGCAAACACTCCCGCCCGCTGTTCACGCCAGGCTCGCACAATGCTCCCAAGCCTAGGAGAAAAGCGCTTCGGGGTGGTGCTCTCTCCCGGCCCTTGGAAGACCTCCCCGGCTGCCTCCAAAGGCCGGTTTTCAAGCACGCCTGCCTGCTGTTCCCGCCACCCGCGCACAATGCTCCCAAGCCCGGGAGAAAAGCGCTTCGGGGTGGTGCTCTCTACAGGCCCTTGGAAGACCTCCCCGGCTGCCTCCAAAGGCCGGTTTGCAAGGACTCCTTCCTGCTGTTCCCGCCAGCCACGCACAATGCTCCCAAGCCCGGGAGAAAAGCATTTTGGGGTGGTGCTCACACCGGGCCCTGGAAGACCTCCCCGGCTGCCTCCAAAGGACGGTTTTCAAGCACTCCTGCCTGCTGTTCCCGCCACCCGCGCACAATGCTCCCAAGCCCGGAAGAAAAGCGCTTCGGGGTGGTGCTCTCTCCGGGCCCTTGCCCCTGAGCCTGGGGGCCAGGCAGTGGGTCCACACTCCCAGACCAAGGCAGAACCACATGCACACGTCTGTTCCTGACCCCTGCACCGGCAGAGAGCTCTGGGGAGCCAGAGTCTGTCAGGCAGGTGCTGGGCTGGCCGCCTGTGTGGGAAGGGGCAGAGCCGACCTAGGGGCAAGTTGGGCCTCTTCCTCTCCCTGCTGCCCTGAGGCTGCTGGGCCAAAGAGGTCTTGGGCATCCAGCCCCTTGCTGGTCCCTTCCCTCTGACGAGGCCCTCTGAGCTCCAGCACCTTGCAGTGTGGAGACAGCCCCTGCCAGCAACCTCCTCTCCAAGGAGGCCTCAACCGAGGCCTAGGCCCAGGGGAAAGGCACCAGCGGGGATGAGCCTGGGGAGGCGCCCGGGGATGTCTGGACCCAGTCCCCGCAGCCTGCCCCTTGGTGGGGCAGTACCCCCGGAGGCCAGGAAGGTCTGGGCAAGGCTGGCCAGAGTCAGGGGCCCTGCTGGGTCCTGCCCCTGGCCTGTGGGGCCTCTGAGCACAACCGGCCCTCTCCCACTGGAAGACCTCCCCGGCTGCCTCCAAAGTCCTGTTTGCTAACACTCCCACCCGCTGTTCACGCCAGGCTCGCACAATGCTCCCAAGCCCGGGAGAAAACCGCATTGGGGTGGTTCTCTCTCCGGGCCCTTGCCCCTGAGCCTGGGGGCAAGGCACGGGGAACACACTCCCTGGCCAAGGCAGAACCACATGCCCACGTCTGTTCCTGTCCCCTGCACCGGCAGAGAGCTTGGGGGAGCCAGAGTCTGGCAGGCAGCTGCTGGGTTGGCCGCCTGTGTGGGAAGGGGCAGAGCCGACCTAGGGGCAAGTTGGGCCTCTTGCTCTCCCTGCTGCCCTGAGGCTGCTGGGCCAAAGACGTCTTGGGCATCCAGCCCTTTGCTGGTCCCTTCCGTCTGACGAGGCCCTCTGAGCTCCAGCACCTTGCAGTGTGGAGACAGCCCCTGCCAGCAACCTCCTCTCCAAGGAGGCCTCAACCGAGGCCTAGGCCCAGGGGAAAGGCACCAGCGGGGATGAGCCAGGGGAGGCGCCCGAGCATGTCTGGACCCAGTCCCCGCAGCCTGCCCCTTGGTGGGGCAGTACCCCCGGAGGCCAGGAAGGTCTGGGCAAGGCTGGCCAGGGGCAGGGGCCCTGCTGCGTCCTGCCCCTGGCCTGTGGGGCCTCTGAGCACAACCGGCCCTCTCCCACTGGAAGACCTCCCCGGCTGCCTCCAAAGGCCGGTTTGCAAGCGCTCCCGCCCACTGTTCCCAGCAGGCGTGCACAATGCTCCCAAGCCCGGGAGAAAAGCGCTTCAGGGTGGTGCTCTCTCCGGGCCCTTGCCCCTGAGCCTGGGGTCAAGGCACGGTGTCCACACTCCCAGGCCAAGTCAGAACCACATGCACACGTCTGTTCCTGCCCCCTGCACCGGCAGAGAGCTCGGGGGAGCCAGAGTCTGTCAGGCTCTGCTGGGCTGGCCGCCTGTGTGGGAAGTGGCAGAGCCGACCTAGGGGCAAGTTGGGCCTCTTGCCCTCCCTGCTGCCCTGAGGCTGCTTGGCCAAAGAGGTCTTGGGCATCCAATCCCTTGCTGGTCCCTTCCCTCTGACGAGGCCCTCTGAGCTCCAGCACCTTGCAGTGTGGAGACAGCCCCTGCCAGCAACCTCCTCTCCAAGGAGGCCTAAACCGAGGCCTAGGCACAGGGGAAAGGCACCAGCGGGGATGAGCCTGGGGAGGCGCCCGGGCATGTCTGGACCCAGTCCCCGCAGCCTGCCCCTTGGTGGGGCAGTACCCCCGGAGGCGAGGAAGGTCTGGGAAAGGCTGGCCAGGGGCAGGGGACCTGCTGGGTCCTGCCCCTGGCCTGTGGGGCCTCTGAGCACAACCGGCCCTCTCCCACTGGAAGACGTCCCCGGCTGCCTCCAAAGGCCGGTTTGCAAGCACTCCCGCCCACTGTTCCAACCAAGGGCGCACAACGCTCCCAAGCCCGGGAGAAAATCGCCTCGGGGTGGTGCTCTCTCCGGGCCCTTTCCCCTGAGCCTGGGGGCCAGGCAGGGTGTCCACACTCCCAGGCCAAGGCAGAACGACATGCACACGTCTGTTCCTGCCCCATGCACCGGCAGAGAGCTCGGGGGAGCCAAAGTCTGTCAGGCAGCTGCTGGGCTGGCCGCCTGTGTGGGAAGGGGCAGAGCCGACCTAGGGGCAAGTTGGGCCTCTTGCTCTCCCTGCTGCCCTGAGGCTGCTGGGTCAAAGAGGTCTTGGGCATCCAGCCCTTTGCTGGTCCCTTCCCTCTGACGAGGCCCTCTGAGCTCCAGCACCTTGCAGTGTGGAGACAGCCCCTGCCAGCAACCTCCTCTCCAAAGAGGCCTCAACCGAGGCCTACGCCCAGGGGAAAAGCACCAGCCGGGATGATCCTGGGGAGGCGCACGGACATGTCTGGACCCAGTCCCCGCAGCCTGCCCCTTGGTGGGGCAGTACCCCCGGAGGCCAGGAAGGTCTGGGCAAGGCTGGCCAGGGGCAGGGGCCCTGCTGGGTCCTGCCCCTGGCCTGTGAGGCCTCTGAGCACAACCGGCCCTCTCCCACTGGAAGACCTCCCCAGCTGCCTCCAAAGTCCTGTTTGCAAACACTCCCGCCCGCTGTTCACGCCAGGCTCGCACAATGCTCCCAAGCCCGGGAGAAAAGCGCTTCGGGGTGGTGCTCTCTCCGGGCCCTTGCCCCTGAGCCTGGGGGCCAGGCAGTGGGTCCACACTCCCAGACCAAGGCAGAACCACATGCACACGTCTGTTCCTGACCCCTGCACCGGCAGAGAGCTCTGGGGAGCCAGAGTCTGTCAGGCAGCTGCTGGGCTGGCCGCCTGTGTGGGAAGGGTTAGAGCCGACCTAGGGGCAAGTTGGGCCTCTTCCTCTCCCTGCTGCCCTGAGGCTGCTGGGCCAAAGAGGTCTTGGGCATCCAGCCCCTTGCTGGTCCCTTCCCTCTGACGAGGCCCTCTGAGCTCCAGCACCTTGCAGTGTGGAGACAGCCCCTGCCAGCAACCTCCTCTCCAATGAGGCCTCAACCGAGGCCTAGGCCTAGGGGAAAGACACCAGCGGGGATGAGCCTGGGGAGGCGCCCGGGCATGTCTGGACCCAGTCCCCGCAGCCTGCCCCTTGGTGGGGCAGTACCCCCGGAGGCCATGAAGGTCTGTGCAAGGCTGCCAGGGGCAGGGACAGTGCTGGGTCCTGCCCCTGGCCTGTTGGACGTCTGAGCACAACCGGCACTCTCGCGCTGGAAGACCTCCCCGTCTGCCTCCAAAGGCCGGTTTGCAAGCACTCCCGCCCGCTGTTCCCGCCAGGCACGCACAATGCTCCCAAGCCCGGGAGAAAAGCGCTTCGGGGTGGTGCTCTCTCCGGGCCCTTGCCCCTAAGCCTGCGGGCCAGGCAGGGAGAACACACTCCCAGGCCAAGACAGAACGACATGAACACGTCTGTTCCTGCCCCGTACACCGGCAGAGAGCTCGGGGGAGCCAGAGTCTCTCAGGCAGGTGCTGGGCTGGCCGCCTGTGTGGGAAGGGGCAGAGCCGACCTAGGGGCAAGTTGGGCCTCTTGCTCTACCTGCTGCCCTGAGGCTGCTGGGCCAAAGACGTCTTGGGCATCCAGCCCTTTGCTGGTCCCTTCCCTCGGACGAGGCCCTCTGAGCTCCAGCACCTTGCAGTGTGGAGACAGCACCTGCCAGCAATCTCCTCTCCAAGGAGGCCTCAACCGAGGCCTAGGCCCAGGGGAAAAGCACCAGCGGGGATGAGCCTGGGGAGGCGCCCGGGCATGTCTGGACCCAGTCCCCGCAGCCTGCCCCTTGGTGGGGCAGTACCCCTGGAGGCCAGGAAGGTCTGGGCAAGTCTGACCAGGGGCAGGGGACCTGCTGGGTCCTGCCCCTGGCCTGTGGGGCCTCTGAGCACAACCGGCCCTCTCCCACTGGAAGACCTCCCCGGCTGCCTCCAAAGGCCGTTTTGCACGCACTCCCGCCCACTGTTCCCACCAAGTGCGCACAATGCTCCCAAGCCCGGGAGAAAAGCGCTTCGGGGTGGTGCTCTTTCCAGGTCCTTGCCCCTGAGCCTGGGGGCCAGGCAGGGGGAACACACTCCCAGGCCAAGGCAGAACCACATGCACACGTCTGTTCCTGACCCCTGCACCGGCAGAGAGCTCGGGGGAGCCAGAGTCTGTCAGGCAGCTGCTGGGCTGGCCGCCTTTGTGGGAAGGGGCAGAGCCGACCTAGGGGCAAGTTGGGCCTCTTGCTCTCCCTGCTGCCCTGAGGCTGCTGGGCCAAAGAGGTCTTGGACATCCAGCCCTTTGCTTGTCCCTTCCCTCTGACGAGGCCCTCTGAGCTCCAGCACCTTGCAGTGTGGAGACAGCCCCTGCCAGCAACCTCCTCTCCAAGGAGGCCTCAACCGAGACCTAGGACCAGGGGAAAGGCACCAGCGGGGATGAGCCTGGGGAGGCGCCCGGGCATGTCTGGACCCAGGCCCCGCAGCCTGCCCCTTGGTGGGGCAGTACCCCCGGAGGCCAGGAAGGTCTGGGAAAGGCTGGCCAGGGGCAGGGGACCTGCTGGGTCCTGCCCCTGGCCTGTGGGGCCTCTGAGCACAACCGGCCCTCTCCCACTGGAAGACCTCCCCGGCTGCCTCCAAAGTCCTGTTTGCCAACACTCCCACCCGCTGTTCACGCCAGACTTGCACAATGCTCCCAAGCCCGGGAGAAAAGCGCTTCGGGGTGGTGCTCTCTCCGGGCCCTTGCCCCTGAGCCTGGGGGCAAGGCACGGTGTCCACACTCCCAGGCCAAGTCAGAACCACATGCACACGTCTGTTCCTGCCCCCTGCACCGGCAGAGAGCTCGGGGGAGCCAGAGTCTGTCAGGCAGCTGCTGGGCTGGCCGCCTGTGTGGGAAGTGGCAGAGCCGACCTAGGGGCAAGTTGGGCCTCTTGCCCTCCCTGCTGCCCTGAGGCTGCTTGGCCAAAGAGGTCTTGGGCATCCAACCCCTTGCTGGTCCCTTCCCTCTGACGAGGCCCTCTGAGCTCCAGCACCTTGCAGTGTGGAGACAGCCCCTGCCAGCAACCTCCTCTCCAAGGAGGCCTAAACCGAGGCCTAGGCACAGGGGAAAGGCACCAGCGGGGATGAGCCTGGGGAGGCGCCCGGGCATGTCTGGACCCTGTCCCCGCAGCCTGCCCCTTGGTGGGGCAGTACCCCCGGAGGCCAGGAAGGTCTGGGCAAGGCTGGCCAGGGGCAGGGGCCCTGCTGGGTCCTGCCCCTGGCCTGTGAGGCCTCTGAGCACAACCGGCCCTCTCCCACTGGAAGACCTCCCCAGCTGCCTCCAAAGTCCTGTT
The DNA here is from genome assembly GCF_033118175.1 of Dama dama. Classification (NCBI taxonomy): domain Eukaryota; kingdom Metazoa; phylum Chordata; class Mammalia; order Artiodactyla; family Cervidae; genus Dama; species Dama dama. The sequence goes on from NW_026870873.1 coordinate 867,591, forward strand.
TGCAAACACTCCCGCCCGCTGTTCACGCCAGGCTCGCACAATGCTCCCAAGCCCGGGAGAAAAGCGCTTCGGGGTGGTGCTCTCTCCGGGCCCTTGCCCCTGAGCCTGGGGGCCAGGCAGTGGGTCCACACTCCCAGACCAAGGCAGAACCACATGCACACGTCTGTTCCTGACCCCTGCACCGGCAGAGAGCTCTGGGGAGCCAGAGTCTGTCAGGCAGGTGCTGGGCTGGCCGCCTGTGTGGGAAGGGTTAGAGCCGACCTAGGGGCAAGTTGGGCCTCTTCCTCTCCCTGCTGCCCTGAGGCTGCTGGGCCAAAGAGGTCTTGGGCATCCAGCCCCTTGCTGGTCCCTTCCCTCTGACGAGGCCCTCTGAGCTCCAGCACCTTGCAGTGTGGAGACAGCCCCTGCCAGCAACCTCCTCTCCAATGAGGCCTCAACCGAGGCCTAGGCCTAGGGGAAAGACACCAGCGGGGATGAGCCTGGGGAGGCGCCCGGGCATGTCTGGACCCAGTCCGCGCAGCCTGCCCCTTGGTGGGGCAGTACCCCCGGAGGCCATGAAGGTCTGTGCAAGGCTGCCAGGGGCAGGGACAGTCCTGGGTCCTGCACCTGGCCTGTTGGACGTCTGAGCACAACCGGCACTCTCGCGCTGGAAGACCTCCCCGTCTGCCTCCAAAGGCCGGTTTGCAAGCACTCCCGCCCGCTGTTCCCGCCAGGCACGCACAATGCTCCCAAGCCCGGGAGAAAAGCGCTTCGGGGTGGTGCTCTCTCCGGGCCCTTGCCCCTAAGCCTGCGGGCCAGGCAGGGGGAACACACTCCCAGGCCAAGACAGAACGACATGAACACGTCTGTTCCTGCCCCCTACACCGGCAGAGAGCTCGGGGGAGCCAGAGTCTCTCAGGCAGGTGCTGGGCTGGCCGCCTGTGTGGGAAGGGGCAGAGCCGACCTAGGGGCAAGTTGGGCCTCTTGCTCTCCCTGCTGCCCTGAGGCTGCTGGGCCAAAGACGTCTTGGGCATCCAGCCCTTTGCTGGTCCCTTCCCTCGGACGAGGCCCTCTGAGCTCCAGCACCTTGCAGTGTGGAGACAGCACCTGCCAGCAATCTCCTCTCCAAGGAGGCCTCAACTGAGGCCTAGGCCCAGGGGAAAAGCACCAGCGGGGATGAGCCTGGGGAGGCGCCCGGGCATGTCTGGACCCAGTCCCCGCAGCCTGCCCCTTGGTGGGGCAGTACCCCTGGAGGCCAGGAAGGTCTGGGCAAGTCTGACCAGGGGCAGGGGACCTGCTGGGTCCTGCCCCTGGCCTGTGGGGCCTCTGAGCACAACCGGCCCTCTCCCACTGGAAGACCTCCCCGGCTGCCTCCAAAGGCCGGTTTGCACGCACTCCCGCCCACTGTTCCCACCAAGTGCGCACAATGCTCCCAAGCCCGGGAGAAAAGCGCTTCGGGGTGGTGCTCTTTCCGGGTCCTTGCCCCTGAGCCTGGGGGCCAGGCAGGGGGAACACACTCCCAGGCCAAGGCAGAACCACATGCACACGTCTGTTCCTGACCCCTGCACCGGCAGAGAGCTCGGGGGAGCCAGAGTCTGTCAGGCAGCTGCTGGGCTGGCCGCCTTTGTGGGAAGGGGCAGAGCCGACCTAGGGGCAAGTTGGGCCTCTTGCTCTCCCTGCTGCCCTGAGGCTGCTGGGCCAAAGAGGTCTTGGACATCCAGCCCTTTGATTGTCCCTTCCCTCTGACGAGGCCCTCTGAGCTCCAGCACCTTGCAGTGTGGAGACAGCCCCTGCCAGCAACCTCCTCTCCAATGAGGCCTCAACCGAGGCCTAGGCCTAGGGGAAAGACACCAGCGGGGATGAGCCTGGGGAGGCGCCCGGGCATGTCTGGACCCAGTCCGCGCAGCCTGCCCCTTGGTGGGGCAGTACCCCCGGAGGCCATGAAGGTCTGTGCAAGGCTGCCAGGGGCAGGGACAGTGCTGGGTCCTGCACCTGGCCTGTTGGACGTCTGAGCACAACCGGCACTCTCGCGCTAGAAGACCTCCCCGTCTGCCTCCAAAGGCCGGTTTGCAAGCACTCCCGCCCGCTGTTCCCGCCAGGCACGCACAATGCTCCCAAGCCCGGGAGAAAAGCGCTTCGGGGTGGTGCTCTCTCCGGGCCCTTGCCCCTAAGCCTGCGGGCCAGGCAGGGGGAACACACTCCCAGGCCAAGACAGAACGACATGAACACGTCTGTTCCTGCCCCCTACACCGGCAGAGAGCTCGGGGGAGCCAGAGTCTCTCAGGCAGGTGCTGGGCTGGCCGCCTGTGTGGGAAGGGGCAGAGCCGACCTAGGGGCAAGTTGGGCCTCTTGCTCTCCCTGCTGCCCTGAGGCTGCTGGGCCAAAGACGTCTTGGGCATCCAGCCCTTTGCTGGTCCCTTCCCTCGGACGAGGCCCTCTGAGCTCCAGCACCTTGCAGTGTGGAGACAGCACCTGCCAGCAATCTCCTCTCCAAGGAGGCCTCAACTGAGGCCTAGGCCCAGGGGAAAAGCACCAGCGGGGATGAGCCTGGGGAGGCGCCCGGGCATGTCTGGACCCAGTCCCCGCAGCCTGCCCCTTGGTGGGGCAGTACCCCTGGAGGCCAGGAAGGTCTGGGCAAGTCTGACCAGGGGCAGGGGACCTGCTGGGTCCTGCCCCTGGCCTGTGGGGCCTCTGAGCACAACCGGCCCTCTCCCACTGGAAGACCTCCCCGGCTGCCTCCAAAGGCCGGTTTGCACGCACTCCCGCCCACTGTTCCCACCAAGTGCGCACAATGCTCCCAAGCCCGGGAGAAAAGCGCTTCGGGGTGGTGCTCTTTCCGGGTCCTTGCCCCTGAGCCTGGGGGCCAGGCAGGGGGAACACACTCCCAGGCCAAGGCAGAACCACATGCACACGTCTGTTCCTGACCCCTGCACCGGCAGAGAGCTCGGGGGAGCCAGAGTCTGTCAGGCAGCTGCTGGGCTGGCCGCCTTTGTGGGAAGGGGCAGAGCCGACCTAGGGGCAAGTTGGGCCTCTTGCTCTCCCTGCTGCCCTGAGGCTGCTGGGCCAAAGAGGTCTTGGACATCCAGCCCTTTGATTGTCCCTTCCCTCTGACGAGGCCCTCTGAGCTCCAGCACCTTGCAGTGTGGAGACAGCCCCTGCCAGCAACCTCCTCTCCAAGGAGGCCTCAACCGAGACCTAGGACCAGGGGAAAGGCACCAGCGGGGATGAGCCTGGGGAGGCGCCCGGGCATGTCTGGACCCAGGCCCCGCAGCCTGCCCCTTGGTGGGGCAGTACCCCCGGAGGCCAGGAAGGTCTGGGAAAGGCTGGCCAGGGGCAGGGGACCTACTGGGTCCTGCCCCTGGCCTGTGGGGCCTCTGAGCACAACCGGCCCTCTCCCACTGGAAGACCTCCCCGGCTGCCTCCAAAGTCCTGTTTGCCAACACTCCCACCCGCTGTTCACGCCAGACTTGCACAATGCTCCCAAGCCCGGGAGAAAAGCGCTTCGGGGTGGTGCTCTCTCCGGGCCCTTGCCCCTGAGCCTGGGGGCAAGGCACGGTGTCCACACTCCCAGGCCAAGTCAGAACCACATGCACACGTCTGTTCCTGCCCCCTGCACCGGCAGAGAGCTCGGGGGAGCCAGAGTCTGTCAGGCAGCTGCTGGGCTGGCCGCCTGTGTGGGAAGTGGCAGAGCCGACCTAGGGGCAAGTTGGGCCTCTTGCCCTCCCTGCTGCCCTGAGGCTGCTTGGCCAAAGAGGTCTTGGGCATCCAACCCCTTGCTGGTCCCTTCCCTCTGACGATGCCCTCTGAGCTCCAGCACCTTGCAGTGTGGAGACAGCCCCTGCCAGCAACCTCCTCTCCAAGGAGGCCTAAACCGAGGCCTAGGCACAGGGGAAAGGCACCAGCGGGGATGAGCCTGGGGAGGCGCCCGGGCATGTATGGACCCAGTCCCCGCAGCCTGCCCCTTGGTGGGGCAGTACCCGCGGAGGCGAGGAAGGTCTGGGAAAGGCTGGCCAGGGGCAGGGGACCTGCTGGGTCCTGCCCCTGGCCTGTGGGGCCTCTGAGCACAACCGGCCCTCTCCCACTGGAAGACGTCCCCGGCTGCCTCCAAAGGCCGGTTTGCAAGCACTCCCGCCCACTGTTCCAACCAAGGGCGCACAATGCTCCCAAGCCCGGGAGAAAAGCGCTTCGGGGTGGTGCTCTCTCCGGGCCCTTGCCCCTGAGCCTGGGGGCAAGGCATGGGGAACACACTCCCAGGCCAAGGCAGAACCACATGCCCACGTCTGTTCCTGTCCCCTGCACCGGCAGAGAGCTTGGGGGAGCCAGAGTCTGTCAGGCAGCTGCTGGGTTGGCCGCCTGTGTGGGAAGGGGCAGAGCCACCCTAGGGGCAAGTTGGGCCTCTTGCTCTCCCTGCTGCCCTGAGGCTGCTGGGCCAAAGACGTCTTGGGCATCCAGCCCCTTACTGGTCCCTTCCCTCTGACGAGGCCCTCTGAGCTCCAGCACCTTGCAGTGTGGAGACAGCCCCTGCCAGCAACCTCCTCTCCAAGGAGGCCTCAACCGAGGCCTAGGCCCAGGGGAAAGGCACCAGCGGGGATGAGCCAGGGGAGGCGCCCGAGCATGTCTGGACCCAGTCCCCGCAGCCTGCCCCTTGGTGGGGCAGTACCCCCGGAGGCCAGGAAGGTCTGGGTAAGGCTGGCCAGGGGCAGGGGCCCTGCTGGGTCCTGCCCCTGGCCTGTGGGGCCTCTGAGCACAACCGGCCCTCTCCCACTGGAAGACCTCCCCGGCTGCCTCCAAAGGCCGGTTTGCAAGCGCTCCCGGCCACTGTTACCAGCAGGCGGGCACAATGCGCCTAAGCCCGGAAGAAAAGCGCTTCAGGGTGGTGCTCTCTCTGGGCCCTTGCCCCTGAGCCTGGGGGCCAGGCAGGGTGTCCACACTCCCAGGCCAAGGCAGAACCACATGCACACGTCTGATCTGCCCCCTGCACCGGCAGAGAGCTCGGGGGAGCCAGAGTCTGTCAGGCAGCTGCTGGGCAGGCCGCCTGTGTGGGAAGTGGCAGAGCCGACCTAGGGGCAAGTTGGGCCTCTTGCTCTCCCTGCTGCCCTGAGGCTGCTGGGCCATAGAGGTCTTGGGCATCCAGCCCCTTGCTGGTCCCTTCCCTCTGACGAGGCCCTCTGAGCTCCAGCACCTTGCAGTGTGGAGACAGCCCCTGCCAGCAACCTCCTCTCCAAGGAGGCCTCAACCGAGGCCTAGGCCCAGGGGAAAGGCACCAGCGGGGATGAGCCTGGGGAGGCGCCCGGGCATGTCTGGACCCAGTCCCCGCAGCCTGCCCCTTGGTGGGGCAGTACCCCCGGAGGCCAGGAAGGTCTGGGCAAGGCTGGCCAGGGGCAGGGGCCCTGCTGGGTCCTGCCCCTGGCCTGTGGGGCCTCTGAGCACAACCGGCCCTCTCCCACTGGAAGAACTCCCCGGCTCCCTCCAAAGGCCAGTTTGCCAACACTCCCGCCCGCTGTTCCCGCCAGGCACGCACAATGCTCCCAAGCCCGGGAGAAAAGCGCTTCGGGGTGGTGCTCTCCTCGGGCCCTTGCCCCTGAGCCTGGGGTCCAGGCAGTTGGTCCACACTCCCAGACCAAGGCAGAACCACATGCACACGTCTGTTCCTGACCCCTGCACCGGCAGAGAGCTCGGGGGAGCCAGAGTCTGTCAGGCAGCTGCTGGGCTGGCCGCCTGTGTGGGAAGGGGTAGAGCCGACCTAGGGGCAAGTTGGGCCTCTTCCTCTCCCTGCTGCCCTGAGGCTGCTGGGCCAAAGAGGTCTTGGGCATCCAGCCCCTTGCTGGTCCCTTCCCTCTGACGAGGCCCTCTGAGCTCCAGCACCTTGCAGTGTGGAGACAGCCCCTGCCAGCAACATCCTCTCCAAGGAGGCCTCAACCGAGGCCTAGGCCCAGGGGAAAGGCACCAGCGGGGATGAGCCTGGGGAGGCGCCCGGGCATGTCTGGACCCAGTCCCCGCAGCCTGCCCCTTGGTGAGGCAGTACCCCCGGAGGCCAGGAAGATCTGGGCAAGGCTGGCCAGGGGCAGGGGCCCTGCTGGGTCCTGCCCCTGGCCTGTGGGGCCTCTGAGCACAACCGGCCCTCTCCCACTGGAAGACCTCCCCGGCTGCCTCCAAAGGCCGGTTTGCAAGCACTCCCGCCCACTGTTCCCGCCAGGCGCGCACAATGCTCCCAAGCCCGGGAGAAAAGCGCTTCGGGGTGGTGCTCTCTCCGGGCCCTTGCCCCTGAGCCTGTGGGCAAGGCAGGGGGAACACACTCCCAGACCAAGGCAGAAACACATGCACACGTCTGTTCCTGTCCCCTGCACCGGCAGAGAGCTCGGGGGAGCCAGAGTCTCTCAGGCAGGTGCTGGGCTAGCCGCCTGTGTGGGAAGGGGCAGAGCCGACCTAGGGGCAAGTTGGGCCTCTTGCTCTCCCTGCTGCCCTGAGGCTGCTGGGCCAAAGAGGTCTTGGGCATCCAGCCTTTTGCTGGTCCCTTCCCGCTGACGAGGCCCTCTGAGCTCCAGCACCTTGCAGTGTGGAGACAGCCCCTGCCAGCAACCTCCTCTCCAAGGAGGCCTCAACCGAGGCCTAGGCCCAGGGGAAAGGCACCAGCGGGGATGAGCCTGGGGAGGCGCCCGGGCATGTCTGGACACAGGCCCCGCAGCCTGCCCCTTGGTGGGGCAGTACCCCCGGAGGCCAAGAAGGTCTGGGCAAGGCTGGCCAGGGGCAGGGGCCCTGCTGCGTCCTGCCCCTGGCCTGTGGGGCCTCTGAGCACAACCGGCCCTCTCCCACTGGAAGACCTCCCCGGCTGCCTCCAAAGGCCGGTTTGCAAGCGCTCCCGCCCACTGTTCCCAGCAGGCGTGCACAATGCTCCCAAGCCCGGGAGAAAAGCGCTTCAGGGTGGTGCTCTCTCCGGGCCCTTGCCCCTGAGCCTGGGGGCAAGGCAGGGTGTCCACACTCCCAGGACAAGGCAGAACCACATGCACACGTCTGATCTGCCCCCTGCACCGGCAGAGAGCTCGGGGGAGCCAGAGTCTGTCAGGCAGCTGCTGGGCTGGCCGCCTGTGTGGGAAGGGGCAGAGCCGACCTAGGGGCAAGTTGGGCCTCTTGCTCTCCCTGCTGCCCTGAGGCTCCTGGGCCAAAGAGGTCTTGGGCATCCAGCCCCTTGCTGGTCCCTTCCCTCTGACGAGGCCCTCTGAGCTCCAGCACCTTGCAGTGTGGAGACGGCCCCTGCCAGCAACCTCCTCTCCAAGGAGTCCTCAACCGAGGCCTAGGCCCAGGGGAAAGGCACCAGCGGGGATGAGCCTGGGGAGGCGCCCGGGCATGTCTGGACCCAGTCCCCGCAGCCTGCCCCTTGGTGGGGCAGTACCCCCGGAGGCCAGGAAGGTCTGGGCAAGGCTGCCAGGGGCAGGGACACTGCTGGGTCCTGCCCCTGGCCTGTGGGGCGTCTGAGCACAACCGGCACTCTCCCGCTGGAAGACCTCCCCGTCTGCCTCGAAAGGCCGGTTTGCAAGCACTCCCGCCCGCTGTTCCCGCCAGGCACGCACAATGCTCCCAAGCCCGGGAGAAAAGCGCTTCGGGGTGGTGCTCTCACCGGGCCCTTGCCCCTGAGCCTGGGGGCCAGGCAGGGGGAACACACTCCCAGGCCAAGGCAGAACGACATGCACACGTCTGTTCCTGCCCCCTACACCGGCAGAGAGCTCGGGGGAGCCAGAGACTGCCAGGCTGCTGCTGGGCTGGCCGCCTGTGTGGGACGGGGCAGAGCCGACCTAGGGGCAAGTTGGGCCTCTTGCTCTCCCTGCTGCCCTGAGGCTGCTGGGTCAAAGAGGTCTTGGGCATCCAGCCCTTTGCTGGTCCCTTCCCTCGGACGAGGCCCTCTGATCTCCAGCACCTTGCAGTGTGGAGACAGCCCCTGCCAGCAACCTCCTCTCCAAGGAGGCCTCAACCGAGGCCTAGGCCCAGGGGAAAGGCACCAGCGGGGATGAGCCTGGGGAGGCGCCCGGGGATGTCTGGACCCAGTCCCCGCAGCCTGCCCCTTGGTGGGGCAGTACCCCCGGAGGCCAGGAAGGTCTGGGCAAGGCTGGCCAGGGTCAGGGGCCCTACTGGGTCCTGCCCCTGGCCTGTGGGGCCTCTGAGCACAACCGCCCCTCTCCCACTGGAAGACCTCCCCGGCTGCCTCCAAAGTCCTGTTTGCTAACACTCCCGCCCGCTGTTCACGCCAGGCTCGCACAAAGCTCCCAAGCCCGGGAGAAAAGCGCATTGGGATGGTTCTCTCTCCGGGCCCTTGCCCCTGAGCCTGGGGGCAAGGCACGGGGAACACACTCCCTGGCCAAGGCAGAACCACATGCCCACGTCTGTTCCTGTCCCCTGCACCGGCAGAGAGCTTGGGGGAGCCAGAGTCTGACAGGCAGCTGCTGGGTTGGCCGCCTGTGTGGGAAGGGGCAGAGCCGACCTAGGGGCAAGTTGGGCCTCTTGCTCTCCCTGCTGCCCTGAGGCTGCTGGGCCAAAGACGTCTTGGGCATCCAGCCCCTTACTGGTCCCTTCCCTCTGACGAGGCCCTCTGAGCTCCAGCACCTTGCAGTGTGGAGACAGCCCCTGCCAGCAACCTCCTCTCCAAGGAGGCCTCAACCGAGGCCTAGGCCCAGGGGAAAGGCACCAGCGGGGATGAGCCAGGGGAGGCGCCCGAGCATGTCTGGACCCAGTCCCCGCAGCCTGCCCCTTGGTGGGGCAGTACCCCCGGAGGCCAGGAAGGTCTGGGCAAGGCTGGCCAGGGGCAGGGGCCCTGCTGCGTCCTGCCCCTGGCCTGTGGGGCCTCTGAGCACAACCGGCCCTCTCCCACTGGAAGACCTCCCCGGCTGCCTCCAAAGGCCGGTTTGCAATCGCTCCCGCCCACTGTTCCCAGCAGGCGTGCACAATGCTCCCAAGCCCGGGAGAAAAGCGCTTCAGGGTGGTGCTCTCTCCGGGCCCTTGCCCCTGAGCCTGGGGTCAAGGCACGGTGTCCACACTCCCAGGCCAAGTCAGAACCACATGCACACGTCTGTTCCTGCCCCCTGCACCGGCAGAGAGCTCGGGGGAGCCAGAGTCTGTCAGGCAGCTGCTGGGCTGGCCGCCTGTGTGGGAAGTGGCAGAGCCGACCTAGGGGCAAGTTGGGCCTCTTGCCCTCCCTGCTGCCCTGAGGCTGCTGGGCCAAAGAGGTCTTGGGCATCCAACCCCTTGCTGGTCCCTTCCCTCTGACGAGGCCCTCTGAGCTCCAGCACCTTGCAGTGTGGAGACAGCCCCTGCCAGCAACCTCCTCTCCAAGGAGGCCTCAACCGAGGCCTAGGCACAGGGGAAAGGCACCAGCGGGGATGAGCCTGGGGAGGCGCCCGGGCATGTATGGACCCAGTCCCCGCAGCCTGCCCCTTGGTGGGGCAGTACCCCCGGAGGCGAGGAAGGTCTGGGAAAGGCTGGCCAGGGGCAGGGGACCTGCTGGGTCCTGCCCCTGGCCTGTGGGGCCTCTGAGCACAACCGGCCCTCTCCCACTGGAAGACGTCCCCGGCTGCCTCCAAAGGCCGGTTTGCAAGCACTACCGCCCACTGTTCCAACCAAGGGCGCACAACGCTCCCAAGCCCGGGAGAAAATCGCCTCGGGGTGGTGCTCTCTCCGGGCCCTTTCCCCTGAGCCTGTGGGCCAGGCAGGGTGTCCACACTCCCAGGCCAAGGCAGAACGACATGCACACGTCTGTTCCTGCCCCATGCACCGGCAGAGAGCTCGGGGGAGCCAAAGTCTGTCAGGCAGCTGCTGGGCTGGCCGCCTGTGTGGGAAGGGGCAGAGCCGACCTAGGGGCAAGTTGGGCCTCTTGCTCTCCCTGATGCCCTGAGGCTGCTGGGTCAAAGAGATCTTGGGCATCCAGCCCCTTGCTTGTCCCTTCCCTCTGACGAGGCCCTCTGAGCTCCAGCACCTTGCAGTGTGGAGACAGCCCCTGCCAGCAACCTCCTCTCCAAGGAGGCCTCAACCGAGGCCTAGGCCCAGGGGAAAGGCACCAGCGGGGATGAGCCTGGGGAGGCGCCCGGGCATGTCTGGACCCAGTCCACGCAGCCTGCCCCTTGGTGGGGCAGTACCCCCGGAAGCCAGGAAGGTCTGGGCAAGGCTGGCCACGGGCAGGGGCCCTGCTGGGTCCTGCCCCTGGCCTGTGGGGCCTCTGAGCACAACCGGCCCTCTCCCACTGGAAGACTTCCCCGGCTGCCTCCAAAGGCCGGTTTGCCAACACTCCCGCCCGCTGTTCCCGCCAGGCACGGACAATTCTCCCAAGCCCGGGAGAAAAGCGCTTCGGGGTGGTGCTCTCTCCGGGCCCTTGCCCCTGAGCGTGGGGGCGAAGCAGTGGGTCCACACTCCCAGACCAACGCAGAACCACATGCACACGTCTGTTCCTGACCCCTGCACCGGCAGAGAGCTCGGGGGAGCCAGAGTCTGTCAGGCAGCTGCTGGGCTGGCCGCCTGTGTGGGAAGGGGCAGAGCCGACCTAGGGGCAAGTTGGGCCTCTTCCTCTCCCTGCTGCCCTGAGGCTGCTGGGCCAAAGAGGTCTTGGGCATCCAGCCCCTTGCTGGTCCCTTCCCTCTGACGAGGCCCTCTGAGCTCCAGCACCTTGCAGTGTGGAGACAGCCCCTGCCAGCAACCTCCTCTCCAAGGAGGCCTCAACCGAGGCCTAGGCCCAGGGGAAAGGCACCAGCGGGGATGAGCCTGGGGAGGCGCCCGGCCATGTCTGGACCCAGTCCCCACAGCCTGCCCCTTGGTGGGGCAGTACCCCCGGAGGCCAGGAGGGTCTGGGCAAGGCTGCCAGGGGCAGGGACACTGCTGGGTCCTGCCCCTGGCCTGTGGGGCGTCTGAGCACAACCGGCACTCTCCCGCTGGAAGACCTCCCCGGCTGCCTCCAAAGGCCGGTTTGCAAGCACTCCCGCCCGCTGTTCCCGCCAGGCACGCACAATGCTCCCAAGCCCGGGAGAAAAGCGCTTCGGGGTGGTGCTCTCTCCGGGCCCTTGCCCCTGAGCCTGGGGGACAGGCAGGGGGAACACACTCCCAGGCCAAGGCAGAACGACATGCACACGTCTGTTCCTGCCCCCTACACCGGCAGAGAGTTCGGGGGAGCCAGAGACTGCCAGGCTGCTGCTGGGCTGGCTGCCTGTGTGGGACGGGGTAGAGCCGACCTAGGGGCAAGTTGGGCCTCTTGCTCTCCCTGCTGCCCTGAGGCTGCTGGGTCAAAGAGGTCTTGGGCATCCAGCCCTTTGCTGGTCCTTTCCCTCTGACGAGGCCCTCTGAGCTCCAGCACCTTGCAGTGTGCAGACAGCCCCTGCCGGCAACCTCCTCTCCAAGGAGGCCTCAACCGAGGCCTAGGCCCAGGGGAAAGGCACCAGCGGGGATGAGCCTGGGGAGGCGCCCGGGCATGTCTGGACCCAGGCCCCGCAGCCTGCCCCTTGGTGGGGTAGTACCCCCGGAGGCCAGGAAGGTCTGGGCAAGGCTGCCAGAGGCAGGGACACTGCTGGGTCCTGCCCCTGGCCTGTGGGGCCTCTGAGAACAACTGGCACTCTCCCGCTGGAAGACCTCCCCGGCTGCCTCCAAAGGCTGGTTTGCAAGCACTCAATCCCGCTGTTCACGCCAGCTGCGCACAATGCTCCCAAGCCCGGGAGAAAAGCATTTTGGGGTGGTGCTCACTCCGGGCTTTGGAAGACCTCCCTGGCTGCCTCCAAGGCCGGTTTGCAAGCACTTCTGCCTGCTGTTCCCGCCACCCGCGCACAATGCTCCCAAGCCCGGGAGAAAAGCGTTTCGGGGTGGTTTTCTCTCTGGGCCCAAGAAAGACCTCCCGGGCTGCCCCCAAATGCCGGTTTGCAAGCACTCCCACTCGCTGTTCCCGCCATCGGTGCAAATGCTCCAAGCCCAGGAGAAAAGCCCTTCAGGGTGGTGCTCTCTCCCGGCCCTTGGAAGACCTCCCCGGCTGCCTCCAAAGGCTGGATTTCAAGTACTCCCTCCCGCTGTCCCGCCAGCCGCACACAATGCTCCCAATCACGGGAGAAAAGCGCTTCGGGGTGGTGCTCTCTACGGGCCCTTGGAAGACCTCCCCGTTTGTCTCCAAAGGCCGGTTTGCAAGCACTCATGCCCGCTGTTCCCGTCAGCCGCGCACAATGCTCCCAAGCCTAGAAGAAAAGCGCTTCGGGGTGGTGCTCTCTCCCGGCCCTTGGAAGACCTCCCCGGCTGCCTCCAATGGCCAGTTTGCAAGCACTCATGTCCGCTGTTCCCACCAGCCGCGCACAATGCTCCCAAGCCCGGGAGAAAAGCTTTTTGGGGTGGTGCTCACACCGGGCCCTGGAAGACCTCCCCGGCTGCCTGCAAAGGCCGGTTTTCAAGCACTCCTGCCTGCTGTTCCCGCCAGCCGCGCACAATGCTCCCAAGCCCGGGAGAAAAGCTTTTTGGGGTGGTGCTCACACCGGGCCCTGGAAGACCTCCCCGGCTGCCTCCAAAGGACGGTTTTCAAGCACTCCTGCCTGCTGTTCCCGCCACCTGCGCACAATGCTCCCAAGCCCGGGAGAAAAGCGCTTCGGGGTGGTGCTCTCTACAGGCCCTTGGAAGACCTCCCCGGCTGCCTCCAAAGGCCGGTTTGCAAGCACTCATGCCCGTTGTTCCCACCAGCCGCGCACAATGCTCCCAAGCCCGGGAGAAAAGCATTTTGGGGTGGTGCTCACTCCGGGCCCTTGGAAGACCTCCCCGGCTGCCTCCAAAGGCCAGTTTGCAAGCAGTCCTGCCTGCTGTTCCCGCCAGCCGCGCACAATGCTCCCAAGCCCGGGAGAAAAGCGCTTTGGGGTGGTGCTCTTTCCGGGCCCTTGGAAGACGTCCCCGGCTGCCTCCAAAGGCCGGTTTGCAAGCACTCATGCCCGTTGTTCCCGCCACCTGCGCACAATGCTCCCAAGCCCGGGAGAAAAGCATTTTGGGGTGGTGCTCACTCCGGGCCCTTGGAAGACCTCCCCGGCTGCCTCCAAAGGCCAGTTTGCAAGCAGTCCTGCCTGCTGTTCCCGCCAGCCGCGCACAATGTTCCCAAGCCCGGGAGAAAAGCGCTTCGGGGTGGTGCTCTCTCCGGGCACTTTCAAGACCTCCCCGGCTGCCTCCAAAGGCCGGTTTGTAAGTACTCATTCCCGCTGCTTCCGCCAGCCACGCACAATGCTCCCAAGCCCGGGAGAAAAGCATTTTGGGGTGGTGCTCTCTCCGGGCCCTTGGAAGACCTCCCGGGCTGCCTCCAAAGGCCAGTTTGCAAGCATTCATGTCCGTTGTTCCCGACAGCCGCGCACAATGCTCCCAAGCCCGAGAGAAAAGCATTTTGGGGTGGTGATCAGTCCGGCCCTTGGAAGACCTCCCCGGCTGCCTCCAAAGGACAGTTTGCAAGCACTCATGCCCGCTGTTCCCGCCAGCCGCGCACAATGCTCCCAAGACCGTGAGAAAAGCGCTTCGGGGTGGTGTTCTCTCAGGGACCATGGAGGACCTCCCCGGCTGCCCCCAAAGGCCGGTTTGCAAGCATTCCCACTCGCTGTTCCCGCCAGGCACACACAATGTTCCAAAACCCCGCAGAAAAGCGCTTCGGGGTGGTGGTCTCTCCGGGCCCCTGCCCCTGAGCCTGGGGGCCAGGCAGGGGATCCACAGTCCCAGGCCAAGGCAGAACCACATGCACACGTCTGTTCCTGCCCCCTCCACCGGCAGAGAGCTGGGGGGAGCCAGAGTCTGTCAGGCAGCTGCTGGGCTGGCCGCCTGTGTGGGAAGGGGCAGAGCCGACCTAGGGGCAAGTTGGGCCTCTTGCTCTCCCTGCTGCCCTGAGGCTGCTGGGCCAATGAGGTCTTGGGCATCCAGCCCCTTGCTGGTCCCTTCCCTCTGACGAGGCCCTCTGAGCTCCAGCACCTTGCAGTGTGGAGACAGCCCCTGCCAGCAACCTCCTCTCCAAGGAGGCCTCAACCGAGGCCTAGGCCCAGGGGAAAGGCACCAGCGGAGATGAGCCAGTGGAGGCGCACGGGCATGTCTGGACCCAGTCCCCGCAGCCTGCCCCTTGGTGGGGCAGTACCCCCGGAGGCCAGGAAGGTCTGGGCAAGGCTGCGAGGGGCAGGGGCCCTGCTGGGTCGTGCCCCTGGCCTGTGGGGCGTCTGAGCACAACCGGCACTCTCCCGCTGGAAGACCTCCCCGTCTGCATCCAAAGGCCGGTTTGCAAGCACTCCCGCCCGCTGTTCCCGCCAGGCACGCACAATGCTCCCAAGCCCGGGAGAAAAGCGCTTCGGGGTGGTGCTCTCTCCGGGCCCTTGCCCCTGACCATGGGGGCCAGGCAGTTGGAACACACTCCCAGGCCAATGCAGAACGACATGCACACGTCTGTTCCTGCCCCCTACACCGGCAGAGAGCTCGGGGGAGCCAGAGACTGCCAGGCTGCTGCTGGGCTGGCTGCCTGTGTGGGACGGGGCAGAGCCGACCTAGGGGCAAGTTGGGCCTCTTGCTCTCCCTGCTGCCCTGAGGCTGCTGGGTCAAAGAGGTCTTGGGCATCCAGCCCTTTGCTGGTCCCTTCCCTCTGACGAGGCCCTCTGAGCTCCAGCACCTTGCAGTGTGGAGACAGCCCCTGCCAGCAACCTCCTCTCCAAAGAGGCCTCAACCGAGGCCTACGCCCAGGGGAAAAGCACCAGCGGGGATGATCCTGGGGAGGCGCACGGACATGTCTGGACCCAGTCCCCGCAGCCTGCCCCTTGGTGGGGCAGTACCCCCGGAGGCCAGGAAGGTCTGGGCAAGGCTGGCCAGGGGCAGGGGCCCTGCTGGGTCCTGCCCCTGGCCTGTGAGGCCTCTGAGCACATCCGGCCCTCTCCCACTGGAAGACCTCCCCAGCTGCCTCCAAAGTCCTGTTTGCAAACACTCCCGCCCGCTGTTCACGCCAGGCTCGCACAATGCTCCCAAGCCCGGGAGAAAAGCGCTTCGGGTTGGTGCTCTCTCCGGGCCCTTGCCCCTGAGCCTGGGGGCCAGGCAGTGGGTCCACACTCCCAGACCAACGCAGAACCACATGCACACGTCTGTTCCTGACCCCTGCACCGGCAGAGAGCTCGGGGGAGCCAGAGTCTGTCAGGCAGCTGCTGGGCTGGCCGCCTGTGTGGGAAGGGGCAGAACCGACCTAGGGGCAAGTTGGGCCTCTTCCTCTCCCTGCTGCCCTGAGGCTGCTGGGCCAAAGAGGTCTTGGGCATCCAGCCCCTTGCTGGTCCCTTCCCTCTGACGAGGCCATCTGAGCTCCAGCACCTTGCAGTGTGGAGACAGCCCCTGCCAGCAACCTCCTCTCCAAGGAGGCCTCAACCGAGGCCTAGGCCCAGGGGAAAGGCACCAGCGGGGATGAGCCTGGGGAGGCGCCCGGCCATGTCTGGACCCAGTCCCCGCAGCCTGCCCCTTGGTGGGGCAGTACCCCCGGAGGCCAGGAGGGTCTGGGCAAGGCTGCCAGGGGCAGGGACACTGCTGGGTCCTGCCCCTGGCCTGTGGGGCGTCTGAGCACAACCGGCACTCTCCCGCTGGAAGACCTCCCCGGCTGCCTCCAAAGGCCGGTTTGCAAGCACTCCCGCCCGCTGTTCCCGCCAGGCACGCACAATGCTCCCAAGCCCGGGAGAAAAGCGCTTCGGGGTGGTGCTCTCTCCGGGCCCTTGCCCCTGAGCCTGGGGGACAGGCAGGGGGAACACACTCCCAGGCCAAGGCAGAACGACATGCACACGTCTGTTCCTGCCCCCTACACCGGCAGAGAGTTCGGGGGAGCCAGAGACTGCCAGGCTGCTGCTGGGCTGGCTGCCTGTGTGGGACGGGGTAGAGCCGACCTAGGGGCAAGTTGGGCCTCTTGCTCTCCCTGCTGCCCTGAGGCTGCTGGGTCAAAGAGGTCTTGGGCATCCAGCCCTTTGCTGGTCCTTTCCCTCTGACGAGGCCCTCTGAGCTCCAGCACCTTGCAGTGTGCAGACAGCCCCTGCCGGCAACCTCCTCTCCAAGGAGGCCTCAACCGAGGCCTAGGCCCAGGGGAAAGGCACCAGCGGGGATGAGCCTGGGGAGGCGCCCGGGCATGTCTGGACCCAGGCCCCGCAGCCTGCCCCTTGGTGGGGTAGTACCCCCGGAGGCCAGGAAGGTCTGGGCAAGGCTGCCAGAGGCAGGGACACTGCTGGGTCCTGCCCCTGGCCTGTGGGGCCTCTGAGAACAACTGGCACTCTCCCGCTGGAAGACCTCCCCGGCTGCCTCCAAAGGCTGGTTTGCAAGCACTCAATCCCGCTGTTCACGCCAGCTGCGCACAATGCTCCCAAGCCCGGGAGAAAAGCATTTTGGGGTGGTGCTCACTCCGGGCTTTGGAAGACCTCCCTGGCGGCCTCCAAGGCCGGTTTGCAAGCACTTCTGCCTGCTGTTCCCGCCACCCGCGCACAATGCTCCCAAGCCCGGGAGAAAAGCGTTTCGGGGTGGTGTTCTCTCTGGGCCCAAGAAAGACCTCCCGGGCTGCCCCCAAATGCCGGTTTGCAAGCACTCCCACTCGCTGTTCCCGCCATCCGTGCAAATGCTCCAAGCCCAGGAGAAAAGCCCTTCAGGGTGGTGCTCTCTCCCGGCCCTTGGAAGACCGCCCCGGCTGCCTCCAAAGGCCGGTTTGCAAGCACTCAATCCCGCTGTTCCCGCCAGCCGCGCACAATGCTCCCAAGCCCGGGAGAAAAGCGCTTCGGGGTGGTTCTCTCTCCTGGCCCTTGGAAGACCTCCCCGGCTGCCTCCAAAGGCTGGTTTTCGAGAACTCCCTCCCGCTGACCCGCCAGCCGCACACAATGCTCCCAAGCCCGGGAGAAAAGCATTTTGGGGTGGTCTCTCTCCGGGCCCTTGGAAGACTCCCCGGCTGCCTCTAAAGGCCGGTTTGCAAGCACTCATGTCCTCTGTTCCCGACAGCCGCGAACAATGCTCCCAATTCCGTGAGAAAAGTGCTTCGGGATGGTGCTCTCTCCGGGCCCTTGGAAGACCTCCCAAGCTGCCTCCAAAGGCCGGTTTGCAAGCACTCCCGCCCGCTGTTCCCGCCAGCCTCGCACAATGCTCCCAAGACCGGGAGAAAAGCGCTTCGGGGTGGTGTTCTCTCCGTGCCAATGGAGGACCTCCCTGGCTGCCCCCAAAGGCCGGTTTGCAAGCACTCCCACTCGCTGTTCCCGCCAGCCACGCACAATCCTCCAAAACCCCGGAGAAAAGCGCTTCGGGGTGGTGTTCTCTCCGTGCCCATGGAAGACCTCCAGGGGTGCCCCCAAAGGCCGGTTTGCAAGCACTCCCACTCGCTGTTCCCGCCATCCGCGCACAATGCTCCCAAGCCCGGGAGAAAAGCATTTTGGGGTGGTGCTCACACCGGGCCCTGGAAGACCTCCCCGGCTGCCTCCAAAGGACGGTTTTCAAGCACTCCTGCCTGCTGTTCCCGCCACCCGCGCAGAATGCTCCCAAGCGCGGGAGAAAAGCGCTTCGGGGTGGTGCTCTCTACAGGCCCTTGGAAGACCTCCCGGGCTGCCTCCAAAGGCCGGTTTGCAAGGACTCCTTCCTGCTGTTCCCGCCAGCCACGCACAATGCTCCCAAGCCCGGGAGAAAAGCATTTTGGGGTGGTGCTCACTCCGGGCCCTTGGAAGACCTCCCCGGCTGCCTCCAATGGCCAGTTTGCAAGCACTCATGTCCGCTGTTCCCACCAGCCGCGCACAATGCTCCCAAGCCCGGGAGAAAAGCTTTTTGGGGTGGTGCTCACACCGGGCCCTGGAAGACCTCCCCGGCTGCCTCCAAAGGCCAGTTTTCAAGCACTCCTGCCTGCTGTTCCCGCCACCTGCGCACAATGCTCCTAAGCCCGGGAGAAAAGCGCTTCGGGGTGGTGCTCTCTACAGGCCCTTGGAAGACCTCCCCGGCTGCCTCCAAAGGCCGGTTTGCAAGGACTCCTTCCTGCTGTTCCCGCCAGCCACGCACAATGCTCCCAAGCCCGGGAGAGAAGCATTTTGGGGTGGTGCTCTCTACAGGCCCTTGGAAGACCTCCCCGGCTGCCTCCAGTGGCCAGTTTGCAAGCACTCATGCCCGCTGTTCCCACCAGCCGCGCACAATGCTCCCAAGCCCGGGAGAAAAGCTTTTTGGGGTGGTGCTCACACCGGGCCCTGGAAGACCTCCCCAGCTGCCTGCAAAGGCCGGTTTTCAAGCACTCCTGCCTGCTGTTCCCGCCACCCGCGCACAATACTCCCAAGCCTGGGAGAAAAGCGCTTCGGGGTGGTGCTCTCTACAGGCCCTTGGAAGACATCCCCCGCTGCCTCCAAAGGCCGGTTTGCAAGGACTCCTTCCTGCTGTTCCCGCCAGCCACGCACAATGCTCCCAAGCCCGGGAGAAAAGTGCTTCGGGGTGGTGATCTCTCCGGGCCCTTGGAAGTCGTCCCCGGCTGCCTCCAAAGGCCGGTTTGCAAGCACTCATGCCCGTTGTTCCCACCAGCCGCGCACAATGCTCCCAAGCCCGGGAGAAAAGCATTTTGGGGTGGTGCTCACTCCGGGCCCTTGGAAGACCTCCCCGGCTGCCTCCAAAGGCCAGTTTGCAAGCAGTCCTGCCTGCTGTTCCCGCCAGCCGCGCACAATGCTCCCAAGCCCGGGAGAAAAGCGCTTCGGGGTGGTGCTCTCTCCGGGCCCTTGGAAGACGTCCCCGGCTGCCTCCAAAGGCCGGTTTGCAAGCACTCATGCCCGTTGTTCCCACCAGCCGCGCACAATGCTCCCAAGCCCGGGAGAAAAGCGCTTCGGGGTGGTGCTCTCTCCGGGCCCTTGCCCCTGAGCCTGGGGGCCAGGCAGGGGGAACACACTCCCAGACCAAGGCAGAAACACATGCACACGTCTGTTCCTGTCCCCTGCACCGGCAGAGAGCTCGGGGGTGCCAGAGTCTCTCAGGCAGGTGCTGGGCTGGCCGCCTGTGTGGGAAGGGGCAGAGCCGACCTAGGGGCAAGTTGGGCCTCTTGCTCTCTCTGCTGCCCTGAGGCTGCAGGGCCAAAGACGTCTTGGGCATCCAGCCCCTTACTGGTCCCTTCCCTCTGACGAGGCCCTCTGAGCTCCAGCACCTTGCAGTGTGGAGACAGCCCCTGCCAGCAACCTCCTCTCCAAGGAGGCCTCAACCGAGGCCTAGGCCCAGGGGAAAGGCACCAGCGGGGATGAGCCAGGGGAGGCGCCCGAGCATGTCTGGACCCAGTCCCCGCAGCCTGCCCCTTGGTGGGGCAGTACCCCCGGAGGCCAGGAAGGTCTGGGCAAGGCTGGCCAGGGGCAAGGGCCCTGCTGGGTCCTGCCCCTGGCCTGTGGGGCCTCTGAGCACAACCGGCCCTCTCCCACTGGAAGACCTCCCCGGCTGCCTCCAAAGGCCGGTTTGCAAGCGCTCCCGCCCACTGTTCCCAGCAGGCGTGCACAATGCTCCTAAGCCCGGGAGAAAAGCGCTTCAGGGTGGTGCTCTCTCCGGGCCCTTGCCCCTGAGCCTGGGGGCAAGGCAGGGTGTCCACACTCCCAGGCCAAGGCAGAACCACATGCACACGTCTGATCTGCCCCCTGCACCGGCAGAGAGCTCGGGGGAGCCAGAGTCTGTCAGGCAGCTGCTGGGCTGGCCGCCTGTGTGGGAAGGGGCAGAGCCGACCTAGGGGCAAGTTGGGCCTCTTGCTCTCCCTGCTGCCCTGAGGCTGCTGGGCCAAAGAGGTCTTGGGCATCCAGCCCCTTACTGGTCCCTTCCCTCTGATGAGGCCCTCTGAGCTCCAGCACCTTGCAGTGTGGAGACAGCCCCTGCCAGCAACCTCCGCTCCAAGGAGGCCTCAACCGAGGCCTAGGCCCAGGGGAAAGGCACCAGCGGGGATGAGCCTGGGGAGGCGCCCGGGCATGACTGGACCCAGGCCCGCAGCCTGCCCCTTGGTGGGGCAGTACCCCCGGAGGCCAGGAAGGTCTGGGCAAGGCTGGCCAGGGGCAGGGGCCCTGCTGGGTCCTGTCCCTGGCCTGTAGGGCCTCTGAGCACAACCGGCCCTCTCCCACTGGAAGACCTCCCCGGCTGCCTCCAAAGGCCAGTTTGCCAACACTCCTGCCCGCTGTTCCCGCCAGGCACGCACAATGCTCCCAAGCCCAGGAGAAAAGCGCGTCGGGGTGGTGGTCTCTCCGGGCCCCTGCCCGTGAGCCTGGGGGCCAGGCAGGGGATCCACAGTCCCAGGCCAAGGCAGAACCACATGCACACGTCTGTTCCTGCCCCCTCCACCGGCAGAGAGCTGGGGGGAGCCAGAGTCTGTCAGGCAGCTGCTGGGCTGGCCGCCTGTGTGGGAAGGGGCAGAGCCGAACTAGGGGCAAGTTGGGCCTCTTGCTCTCCCTGCTGCCCTGAGGCTGCTGGGCCAAAGAGGTCTTGGGCATCCAGCCCCTTGCTGGTCCCTTCCCTCTGACGAGGCCCTCTGAGCTCCAGCACCTTGCAGTGTGGAGACAGCCCCTGCCAGCAACCTCCTCTCCAAGGAGGCCTCAACCGAGGCCTAGGCCCAGGGGAAAGGCACCAGCGGGGATGAGCCAGTGGAGGCGCACGGGCATGTCTGGACCCAGTCCCCGCAGCCTGCCCCTTGGTGGGGCAGTACCCCCGGAGGCCAGGAAGGTCTGGGCAAGGCTGGCCAGGGGCAGGGGCCCTGCTGGGTCCTGCCCCTGGCCTGTGGGGCCTCTGAGCACAACCGGCCCTCTCCCACTGGAAGACCTCCCCGGCTGCCTCCAAAGGCCGGTTTGCCAACACTCCCGCCCGCTGTTCCCGCCAGGCACGCACAATGCTCCCAAGACCGGGAGAAAAGCGCTTCGGGGTGTTGCTCTCTCCGGGCCCTTGCCCCTGAGCCTGGGGTCCAGGCAGTGTGTCCACACTCCCAGACCAAGGCAGAACCACATGCACACGTCTGTTCCTGACCCCTGCACCGGCAGAGCGCTCGGGGGAGCCACAGTCTGTCAGGCAGCTGCTGGGTTGGCTGCCTGTGTGGGAAGGGGCAGAGCCGACCTAGGGGCAAGTTGGGCCTCTTCCTCTCCCTGCTGCCCTGAGGCTGCTGGGCCAAAGAGGTCTTGGGCATCCAGCCCCTTGCTGGTCCCTTCCCTCTGACGAGGCCCTCTGAGCTCCAGCACCTTGCAGTGTGGAGACAGCCCCTGCCAGCAACCTCCTCTCCAAGGAGGCCTCAACCGAGGCCTAGGACCAGGGGAAAGGCACCAGCGGGGATGAGCCTGGGGAGGCGCCCGGGCATGTCTGGACCCAGTCCCCGCAGCCTGCCCCTTGGTGGGATAGTAACCCCGGAGTCCAGGAGGGTCTGGGCAAGGCTGCCAGGGGCAGGGACACTGCTGGGTCCTGCCCCTGGCCTGTGGGGCGTCTGAGCACAACCGGCACTCTCCCGCTGGAAGACCTCCCTGGCTGCCTCCAAAGGCCGGTTTGCAAGCACTCCCGCGCGCTGTTCCCGCCAGGCACGCACAATGCTACCAAGCACGAGAGAAAAGCGCTTCGGGGTGGTGCTCTCTCCGGACCCTTGCCCCTGAGCCTGGGGGCCAGGCAGGGGGAACACACTCCCAGGCCAAGGCAGAACGACATGCACACGTCTGTTCCTGCCCCCTACACCGGCAGAGAGATCGGGGGAGCCAGAGACTGCCAGGCTGCTGCTGGGCTGGCTGCCTGTCTGGGACGGGGCAGAGCCGACCTAGGGGCAAGTTGGGCCTCTTGCTCTCCCTGCTGCCCTGAGGCTGCTGGGTCAAAGAGGTCTTGGGCATCCAGCCCTTTGCTGGTCCCTTCCCTCTGACGAGCCCCTCTGAGCTCCAGCACCTTGCAGTGTGGAGACAGCCCCTGCCAGCAACCTCCTCTCCAAAGAGGCCTCAACCGAGGCCTACGCCCAGGGGAAAGGCACCAGCGGGGATGATCCTGGGGAGGCGCACGGACATGTCTGGACCCAGTCACCGCAGCCTGCCCCTTGGTGGGGCAGTACCCCCGGAGGCCAGGAAGGTCTGGGAAAGGCTGGCCAGGGGCAGGGGACCTGCTGGGTACTGCCCCTGGACTGTGGGGCCTCTGAGCACAGCCGGCCCTCTCCCACTGGAAGACCTCCCCGGCTGCCTCCAAAGGCCGGTTTGCAAGCGCTCCCGGCCACTGTTACCAGCAGGCGGGCACAATGCTCCTAAGCCCAGAAGATAAGCGCTTCAGGGTGGTGCTCTCTCTGGGCCCTTGCCCCTGAGCCTGGGGGCAAGGCAGGGTGTCCACACTCCCAGGCCAAGGCAGAACCACATGCACACGTCTGACCTGCCCCCTGCACCGGCAGAGCGCTCGGGGGAGCCAGAGTCTGTCAGGCAGCTGCTGGGTTGGCTGCCTGTGTGGGAAGGGGCAGAGCCGACCTAGGGGCAAGTTGGGCCTCTTGCTCTCCCTGCTGCCCTGAGGCTGCTGGGCCAAAGAGGTCTTGGGCATCCAGCCCCTTGCTGGTCCCTTCCTGCTGACGAGGCCCTCTGAGCTCCAGCACCTTGCAGTGTGGAGACAGCCCCTGCCAGCAACCTCCTCTCCAAGGAGGCCTCAACCGAGGCCTAGGACCAGGGGAAAGGCACCAGCGGGGATGAGCCTGGGGAGGCGCCCGGGCATGTCTGGACCCAGTCCCCGCAGCCTGCCCCTTGGTGGGATAGTAACCCCGGAGTCCAGGAGGGTCTGGGCAAGGCTGCCAGGGGCAGGGACACTGCTGGGTCCTGCCCCTGGCCTGTGGGGCGTCTGAGCACAACCGGCACTCTCCCGCTGGAAGACCTCCCTGGCTGCCTCCAAAGGCCGGTTTGCAAGCACTCCCGCCCGCTGTTCCCGCCAGGCACGCACAATGCTACCAAGCCCGAGAGAAAAGCGCTTCGGGGTGGTGCTCTCTCCGGACCCTTGCCCCTGACCCTGGGGGACAGGCAGGGGGAACACACTCCCAGGCCAAGGCAGAACGACATGCACAAGTCTGTTTCTGCCCCCTACACCGGCAGAGAGATCGGGGGAGCCAGAGACTGCCAGGCTGCTGCTGGGCTGGCTGCCTGTCTGGGACGGGGCAGAGCCGACCTAGGGGCAAGTTGGGCCTCTTGCTCTCCCTGCTGCCCTGAGGCTGCTGGGTCAAAGAGGTCTTGGGCATCCAGCCCTTTGCTGGTCCCTTCCCTCTGACGAGGCCCTCTGAGCTCCAGCACCTTGCAGTGTGGAGACAGCCCCTGCCAGCAACCTCCTCTCCAAAGAGGCCTCAACCGAGGCCTACGCCCAGGGGAAAGGCACCAGCGGGGATGATCCTGGGGAGGCGCACGGACATGTCTGGACCCATTCACCGCAGCCTGCCCCTTGGTGGGGCAGTACCCCCGGAGGCCAGGAAGGTCTGGGCAAGGCTGGCCAGGGGCAGGGGCCCTGCTGGGTCCTGCCCCTGGCCTGTGGGGCCTCTGAGCACAACCGGCCCTCTCCCACTGGAAGACCTCCCCGGCTGCCTCCAAAGGCCGGTTTGCAAGTGCTCCCGCCCACTGTTCCCAGCAGGCGTGGACAATGCTCCCAAGCC
The DNA here is from genome assembly GCF_033118175.1 of Dama dama. Lineage (NCBI taxonomy): Eukaryota > Metazoa > Chordata > Mammalia > Artiodactyla > Cervidae > Dama > Dama dama. The sequence continues at coordinate 891,121 of NW_026870873.1, forward strand.
CGGGAGAAAAGCGCTTCAGGGTGGTGCTCTCTCTGGGCCCTTGCCCCTGAGCCTGGGGGCAAGGCAGGGTGTCCACACTCCCAGGCCAAGGCAGAACCACATGCACACGTCTGATCTGCGCCCTGCACCGGCAGAGAGCTCGGGGGAGCCAGAGTCTGTCAGGCAGCTGCTGGGCTGGCCGCCTGTGTGGGAAGGGGCAGAGCCGACCTAGGGGCAAGTTGGGCCTCTTGCTCTCCCTGCTGCCCTGAGGCTGCTGGGCCAAAGAGGTCTTGGGCATCCAGCCCCTTGCTTGTCCCTTCCCTCTGACGAGGCCCTCTGAGCTCCAGCACCTTGCAGTGTGGAGACAGCACCTGCCAGCAATCTCCTCTCCAAGGAGGCCTCAACCGAGGCCTAGGCCCATGGAAAAGGCACCAGCGGGGTTGAGCCAGGGGAGGCGCCCGGGCATGTCTGGACCCTGTCCCCGCAGCCTGCCCCTTGGTGGGGCAGTACCCCCGGAGGCCAGGAAGGTCTGGGCAAGGCTGGCCAGGGGCAGGGGCCCTGCTGGGTCCTGCCCCTGGCCTGTGGGGCCTCTGAGCACAACCGGCCCTTGCCCACTGGAAGACCTCCCCGGCTGCCTCCAAAGGCCGGTTTGCAAGCCCTCCCGCCCACTGTTCCCGCCAGGCGCGCACAATGCTCCCAAGCCCGGGAGAAAAGCGCTTCGGGGTGGTGGTCTCTCCGGGCCCCTGCCCCTGAGCCTGGGGGCCAGGCAGGGGATCCACAGTCCCAGGCCAAGGCAGAACCACATGCACACGTCTGTTCCTGCCCCCTCCACCGGCAGAGAGCTGGGGGGAGCCAGAGTCTGTCAGGCAGCTGCTGGGCTGGCCGCCTGTGTGGGAAGGGGCAGAGCCGACCTAGGGGCAAGTTGGGCCTCTTGCTCTCCCTGCTGCCCTGAGGCTCCTGGGCCAAAGAGGTCTTGGGCATCCAGCCCCTTGCTGGTCCCTTCCCTCTGACGAGGCCCTCTGAGCTCCAGCACCTTGCAGTGTGGAGACAGCCCCTGCCAGCAACCTCCTCTCCAAGGAGGCCTCAACCGAGGCCTAGTCCCAGGGGAAAGGCACCAGCGGGGATGAGCCAGTGGAGGCGCACGGGCATGTCTGGACCCAGTCCCCGCAGCCTGCCCCTTGGTGGGGCAGTACCCCCGGAGGCCAGGAAGGTCTGGGCAAGGCTGGCCAGGGGCAGGGGCCCTGCTGGGTCCTGCCCCTGGGCTGTGGGGCCTCTGAGCACAACCGGCCCTCTCCCACTGGAAGACCTCCCCGGCTGCCTCCAAAGGACGGTTTGCCAACACTCCCGCCGCTGTTCCCGCCAGGCACGCACAATGCTCCAAAGCCCGGGAGAAAAGCGCTTCGGGGTGTTGCCCTCTCCGGACCCTTGCCCCTGAGCCTGGGGTCCAGGCAGTGGGTCCACACTCCCAGACCAAGGCAGAACCACATGCACTCGTCTGTTCCTGACCCCTGCACCGGCAGAGAGCTCGGGGGAGCCAGAGTCTGTCAGGCAGCTGCTGGGTTGGCTGCCTGTGTGGGAAGGGGCAGAGCCGACCTAGGGGCAAGTTGGGCCTCTTCCTCTCCCTGCTGCCCTGAGGCTGCTGGTCCAAAGACGTCTTGGGCATCCAGCCCCTTACTGGTCCCTTCCCTCTGACGAGGCCCTCTGAGCTCCAGCACCTTGCAGTGTGGAGACAGCCCCTGCCAGCAACCTCCTCTCCAAGGAGGCCTCAACCGAGGCCTAGGCCCAGGGGAAATGCACCAGCGGGGATGAGCCAGTGGAGGCGCAAGGGCATGTCTGGACCCAGTCCCCGCAGCCTGCCCCTTGGTGGGGCAGTACCACTGGAGGCCAGGAAGGTCTGGGCAAGGCTGACCAGGGGCAGGGGACCTGCTGGGTCCTGCCCCTGGCCTGTGGGGCCTCTGAGCACAACCGGGCCTCTCCCACTGGAAGACCTCCCCGGCTGCCTCCAAAGGCCGTTTTGCACGCACTCCCGCACACTCTTCCCACCAAGCGCGCACAATGCTCCCAAGCCCGGGAGAAAAGCGCTTCGGGGTGGTGCTCTCTCCGGGCCCTTGCCCCTGAGACTGGGGGCCAGGCAGGGGGTCCACACTCCCAGGCCAAGGCAGAACCACATGCACACGTCTGTTCCTGACCCCTGCACCGGCAGAGAGCTCGGGGGAGCCAGAGTCTGTCAGGCAGCTGCTGGGCTGGCCGCCTTTGTGGGAAGGGGCAGAGCCGACCTAGGGGCAAGTAGGGCCTCTTGCTCTCCCTGCTGCCCTGAGGCTGCTGGGCCAAAGAGGTCTTGTGCATCCAGCCCTTGGCTTGTCCCTTCCCTCTGACGAGGCCCTCTGAGCTCCAGCACCTTGCAGTGTGGAGACAGCCCCTGCCAGCAACCTCCTCTCCAAGGAGGCCTCAACCGAGACCTAGGACCAGGGGAAAGGCACCAGCGGGGATGAGCCTGGGGAGGCGCCCAGGCATGTCTGGACCCAGTCCCCGCAGCCTGCCCCTTGGTGGGGCAGTACCCCCGGAGGCCAGGAAGGTCTGGGAAAGGCTGGCCAGGGGCAGGGGACCTGCTGGGTCCTGCCCCTGTCCTGTGGGGCCTCTGAGCACAACCGGCCCTCTCCCACTGGAAGACCTCCCCGGCTGCCTCCAAAGTCCTGTTTGCCAACACTCCCACCCGCTGTTCACGCCAGACTTGCACAATGCTCCCAAGCCCGGGAGAAAAGCGCTTCGGGGTGGTGCTCTCTCCGGGCCCTTGCCCCTGAGCCTGGGGGCAAGGCATGGGGAACACACTCCCAGGCCAAGGCAGAACCACATGCCCACGTCTGTTCCTGTCCCCTGCACCGGCAGAGAGCTTGGGGGAGCCAGAGTCTGTCAGGCAGCTGCTGGGTTGGCCGCCTGTGTGGGAAGGGGCAGAGCCGACCTAGGGGCAAGTTGGGCCTCTTGCTCTCCCTGCTGCCCTGAGGCTGCTGGGCCAAAGACGTCTTGGGCATCCAGCCCCTTACTGGTCCCTTCCCTCTGACGAGGCCCTCTGAGCTCCAGCACCTTGCAGTGTGGAGACAGCCCCTGCCAGCAACCTCCTCTCCAAGGAGGCCTCAACCGAGGCCTAGGCCCAGGGGAAAGGCACCAGCGGGGATGAGCCAGGGGAGGCGCCCGAGCATGTCTGGACCCAGTCCCCGCAGCCTGCCCCTTGGTGGGGCAGTACCCCCGGAGGCCAGGAAGTTCTGGGAAAGGCTGGCCAGGGGCAGGGGACCTGCTGGGTCCTGCCCCTGGCCTGTGGGGCCTCTGAGCACAACCGGCCCTCTCCCACTGGAAGACCTCCCCGGCTGCCTCCAAAGGCGGGTTTGCCAACACTCCCGCCCGCTGTTCCCGCCAGGCACGCACAACGCTCCCAAGGCCAGGAGAAAAGCGCTTCGGGGTGTTGCTCTCTGCGGGCCCTTGCCCCTGAGCCTGGGGTCCAGGCAGTGGGTCCACACTCCCAGACCAAGGCAGAACCACATGCACACGTCTGTTCCTGACCCCTGCACCGGCAGAGAGCTCGGGGGAGCCAGAGTCTGTCAGGCAGCTGCTGGGTTGGCTGCCTGTGTGGGAAGGGGCAGAGCCGACCTAGGGGCAAGTTGGGCCTCTTGCTCTCCCTGCTGCCCTGAGGCTGCTGGGCCAAAGAGGTCTTGGGCATCCAGCCCCTTGCTGGTCCCTTCCCTCTGACGAGGCCCTCTGAGCTCCAGCACCTTGCAGTGTGGAGACAGCCCCTGCCAGCAACCTCCTCTCCAAGGAGGCATCAACCGAGGCCTATGCCCAGGGGAAAGGCACCAGCGGGGATGAGCCTGGGGAGGCGCCCAGGCATGTCTGGACCCAGTCCCCGCAGCCTGCCCCTTGGTGGGGCAGTACCCCCGGAGGCCAGGAAGGTCTGGGCAAGGCTGGCCAGGGGCAGGGGCCCTGCTGGGTCCTGCCCCTGGCCTGTGGGGCCTCTGAGCACAACCGGCCCTCTCCCACTGGAAGAACTCCCCGGCTGACTCCAAAGGCCAGTTTGCCAACACTCCCGCCCGCTGTTCCCGCCAGGCACGCACAATGCTCCCAAGCCCGGGAGAAAAGCACTTCGGGGTGGTGCTCTCCTCGGGCCATTGCCCCTGAGCCTGGGGGCCAGGCAGTTGGTCCACACTCCCAGACCAAGGCAGAACCACATGCACACGTCTGTTCCTGACCCCTGCACCGGCAGAGAGCTCGGGGGAGCCAGAGTCTGTCAGGCAGCTGCTGGGCTGGCCGCCTGTGTGGGAAGGGGCAGAGCCGACCTAGGGGCAAGTTGGGCCTCTTGCTCTCCCTGCTGCCCTGAGGCTGCTGGGCCAAAGAGGTCTTGGGCATCCAGCCCCTTGCTGGTCCCTTCCCTCTGACGAGGCCCTCTGAGCTCTAGCACCTTGCAGTGTGGAGACAGCCCCTGCCAGCAACATCCTCTCCAAGGAGGCCTCAACCGAGGCCTAGGCCCAGGGGAAAGGCACCAGCGGGGATGAGCCTGGGGAGGTGCCCGGGCATGTCTGGACCCAGTCCCCGCAGCCTGCCCCTTGGTGGGGCAGTACCCCCGGAGGCCAGGAAGATCTGGGCAAGGCTGGCCAGGGGCAGGGGCCCTGCTGGGTCCTCCCCATGGCCTGTGGGGCCTCTGAGCACAACCGGCCCTCTCCCACTGGAAGACCTCCCTGGCTGCCTCCAAAGGCCAGTTTGCCAACACTCCTGCCCGCTCTTCCCGCCAGGCACGCACAATGCTCCCAAGCCCGGGAGAAAAGCGCTTCGGGGTGGTGCTCTCTCCGGGCCCTTGCCCCTGAGCCTGTGGGCAAGGCAGGGGGAACACACTCCCAGACCAAGGCAGAAACACATGCACACGTCTGGTCCTGTCCCCTGCACCGGCAGAGAGCTCGGGGGAGCCAGAGTCTCTCAGGCAGGTGCTGGGCTGGCCTCCTGTGTGGGAAGGGGCAGAGCCGACCTAGGGGCAAGTTGGGCCTCTTGCTCTCCCTGCTGCCCTGAGGCTGCAGGGCCAAATACGTCTTGGGCATCCAGCCCCTTACTGGTCCCTTCCCTCTGACGAGGCCCTCTGAGCTCCAGCACCTTGCAGTGTGGAGACAGCCCCTGCCAGCAATCTCCTCTCCAAGGAGGCCTCAACCGAGGCCTAGGCCCAGGGGAAAGGCACCAGCGGGGTTGAGCCAGGGGAGGCGCCCGGGCATGTCTGGACCCTGTCCCCGCAGCCTGCCCCTTGGTGGGGCAGTACCCCCGGAGGCCAGGAAGGTCTGGGCAAGGCTGGCCAGGTGCAGGGGCCCTGCTGGGTCCTGCCCCTGGCCTGTGGGGCCTCTGAGCACAACCGGCCCTCTCCCACTGGAAGACCTCCCCGGCTGCCTCCAAAGTCCTGTTTGCAAGCACTGCCGCCCACTGTTCCCGCCAGGCGCGCACAATGCTCCCAAGCCCGGGAGAAAAGCGCTTCGGGGTGGTGGTCTCTCCGGGCCCTTGCCCCTGAGCCTGGGGGCCAGGCAGGGGATCCACAGTCCCAGGCCAAGGCACAACAACATGCACACATCTGTTCCTGCCCCCTCCACCGGCAGAGAGCTGGGGGGAGCCAGAGTCTGTCAGGCAGCTGCTGGGCTGGCCGCCTGTGTGGGAAGGGGCAGAGCCGACCTAGGGGCAAGTTGGGCCTCTTGCTCTCCCTGCTGCCCTGAGGCTGCTGGGCCAAAGACGTCTTGGGCATCCAGCCCCTTGCTGGTCCCTTCCCTCTGACGAGGCCCTCTGAGCTCCAGCACCTTGCAGTGTGGAGACAGCCCCTGCCAGCAACCTCCTCTCCAAGGAGGCCTCAACCGAGGCCTAGGCACAGGGGAAAGGCACCAGCGGGGATGAGCCTGGGGAGGCGCCCGGGCATGTCTGGACCCAGTCCCCGCAGCCTGCCCCTTGGTGGGGCAGTACCCCCGGAGGCCAGGAAGGTCTGGGCAAGGCTGGCCAGGGGCAGGGTCCCTGCTGGGTCCTGCCCCTGGCCTGTGGGGCCTCTGAGCACAACCGGCCCTCTCCCACTGGAAGACCTCCCCGGCTGCCTCCAAAGGCGGGTTTGCCAACACTCCCGCCCGCTGTTCCGCCAGGCACGCACAACGCTCCCAAGGCCAGGAGAAAAGCGCTTCGGGGTGTTGCTCTCTCCGGGCCCTTGCCCCTGAGCCTGGGGTCCAGGCAGTGGGTCCACACTCCCAGACCAAGGCAGAACCACATGCACACGTCTGTTCCTGACCCCTGCACCGGCAGAGAGCTCGGGGGAGCCAGAGTCTGTCAGGCAGCTGCTGGGTTGGCTGCCTGTGTGGGAAGGGGCAGAGCCGACCTAGGGGCAAGTTGGGCCTCTTGCTCTCCCTGCTGCCCTGAGGCTGCTGGGCCAAAGAGGTCTTGGGCATCCAGCCCCTTGCTGGTCCCTTCCCGCTGACGAGGCCCTCTGAGCTCCAGCACCTTGCAGTGTGGAGACAGCCCCTGCCAGCAACCTCCTCTCCAAGGAGGCATCAACCGAGGCCTATGCCCAGGGGAAAGGCACCAGCGGGGATGAGCCTGGGGAGGCGCCCAGGCATGTCTGGACCCAGTCCCCGCAGCCTGCCCCTTGGTGGGGCAGTACCCCCGAGGCCAGGAAGGTCTGGGCAAGGCTGGCCAGGGGCAGGGGCCCTACTGGGTCCTGCCCCTGGCCTGTGGGGCCTCTGAGCACAACCGGCCCTCTCCCACTCGAAGAACTCCCCGGCTGCCTCCAAAGGCCAGTTTGCCAACACTCCCGCCCGCTGTTCCCGCCAGGCACGCACAATGCTCCCAAGCCCGGGAGAAAAGCACTTCGGGGTGGTGCTCTCCTCGGGCCCTTGCCCCTGAGCCTGGGGGCCAGGCAGTTGGTCCACACTCCCAGACCAAGGCAGAACCACATGCACACGTCTGTTCCTGACCCCTGCACCGGCAGAGAGCTCGGGGGAGCCAGAGTCTGTCAGGCAGCTGCTGGGTTGGCTGCCTGTGTGGGAAGGGGCAGAGCCGACCTAGGGGCAAGTTGGGCCTCTTCCTCTCCCTGCTGCCCTGAGGCTGCTGGGCCAAATAGGTCTTGGGCATCCAGCCCCTTGCTGGTCCCTTCACTCTGACAAGGCCCTCTGAGCTCTAGCACCTTGCAGTCTGGAGACAGCCCCTGCCAGCAACATCCTCTCCAAGGAGGCCTCAACCGAGGCCTAGGCCCAGGGGAAAGGCACCAGCGGGGATGAGCCTGGGGAGGCGCCCGGGCATGTCTGGACCCAGTCCCCGCAGCCTGCCCCTTGGTGGGGCAGTACCCCCGGAGGCCAGGAAGATCTGGGCAAGGCTGGCCAGGGGCAGGGGCCCTGCTGGGTCCTCCCCATGGCCTTTGGGGCCTCTGAGCACAACCGGCCCTCTCCCACTGGAAGACCTCCCTGGCTGCCTCCAAAGGCCAGTTTGCCAACACTCCTGCCCGCTCTTCCCGCCAGGCACGCACAATGCTCCCAAGCCCGGGAGAAAAGCGCTTCGGGGTGGTGCTCTCTCCGGGCCCTTGCCCCTGAGCCTGTGGGCAAGGCAGGGGGAACACACTCCCAGACCAAGGCAGAAACACATGCACACGTCTGGTCCTGTCCCCTGCACCGGCAGAGAGCTCGGGGGAGCCAGAGTCTCTCAGGCAGGTGCTGGGCTGGCCTCCTGTGTGGGAAGGGGCAGAGCCGACCTAGGGGCAAGTTGGGCCTCTTGCTCTCCCTGCTGCCCTGAGGCTGCAGGGCCAAATACGTCTTGGGCATCCAGCCCCTTACTGGTCCCTTCCCTCTGACGAGGCCCTCTGAGCTCCAGCACCTTGCAGTGTGGAGACAGCCCCTGCCAGCAATCTCCTCTCCAAGGAGGCCTCAACCGAGGCCTAGGCCCAGGGGAAAGGCACCAGCGGGGTTGAGCCAGGGGAGGCGCCCGGGCATGTCTGGACCCTGTCCCCGCAGCCTGCCCCTTGGTGGGGCAGTACCCCCGGAGGCCAGGAAGGTCTGGGCAAGGCTGGCCAGGTGCAGGGGCCCTGCTGGGTCCTGCCCCTGGCCTGTGGGGCCTCTGAGCACAACCGGCCCTCTCCCACTGGAAGACCTCCCCGGCTGCCTCCAAAGTCCTGTTTGCAAGCACTCCCGCCCACTGTTCCCGCCAGGCGCGCACAATGCTCCCAAGCCCGGGAGAAAAGCGCTTCGGGGTGGTGGTCTCTCCGGGCCCTTGCCCCTGAGCCTGGGGGCCAGGCAGGGGATCCACAGTCCCAGGCCAAGGCACAACAACATGCACACATCTGTTCCTGCCCCCTCCACCGGCAGAGAGCTGGGGGGAGCCAGAGTCTGTCAGGCAGCTGCTGGGCTGGCCGCCTGTGTGGGAAGGGGCAGAGCCGACCTAGGGGCAAGTTGGGCCTCTTGCTCTCCCTGCTGCCCTGAGGCTGCTGGGCCAAAGACGTCTTGGGCATCCAGCCCCTTGCTGGTCCCTTCCCTCTGACGAGGCCCTCTGAGCTCCAGCACCTTGCAGTGTGGAGACAGCCCCTGCCAGCAACCTCCTCTCCAAGGAGGCCTCAACCGAGGCCTAGGCACAGGGGAAAGGCACCAGCGGGGATGAGCCTGGGGAGGCGCCCGGGCATGTCTGGACCCAGTCCCCGCAGCCTGCCCCTTGGTGGGGCAGTACCCCCGGAGGCCAGGAAGGTCTGGGCAAGGCTGGCCAGGGGCAGGGTCCCTGCTGGGTCCTGCCCCTGGCCTGTGGGGCCTCTGAGCACAACCGGCCCTCTCCCACTGGAAGACCTCCCCGGCTGCCTCCAAAGGCGGGTTTGCCAACACTCCCGCCCGCTGTTCCGCCAGGCACGCACAACGCTCCCAAGGCCAGGAGAAAAGCGCTTCGGGGTGTTGCTCTCTCCGGGCCCTTGCCCCTGAGCCTGGGGTCCAGGCAGTGGGTCCACACTCCCAGACCAAGGCAGAACCACATGCACACGTCTGTTCCTGACCCCTGCACCGGCAGAGAGCTCGGGGGAGCCAGAGTCTGTCAGGCAGCTGCTGGGTTGGCTGCCTGTGTGGGAAGGGGCAGAGCCGACCTAGGGGCAAGTTGGGCCTCTTGCTCTCCCTGCTGCCCTGAGGCTGCTGGGCCAAAGAGGTCTTGGGCATCCAGCCCCTTGCTGGTCCCTTCCCGCTGACGAGGCCCTCTGAGCTCCAGCACCTTGCAGTGTGGAGACAGCCCCTGCCAGCAACCTCCTCTCCAAGGAGGCATCAACCGAGGCCTATGCCCAGGGGAAAGGCACCAGCGGGGATGAGCCTGGGGAGGCGCCCAGGCATGTCTGGACCCAGTCCCCGCAGCCTGCCCCTTGGTGGGGCAGTACCCCCGAGGCCAGGAAGGTCTGGGCAAGGCTGGCCAGGGGCAGGGGCCCTACTGGGTCCTGCCCCTGGCCTGTGGGGCCTCTGAGCACAACCGGCCCTCTCCCACTCGAAGAACTCCCCGGCTGCCTCCAAAGGCCAGTTTGCCAACACTCCCGCCCGCTGTTCCCGCCAGGCACGCACAATGCTCCCAAGCCCGGGAGAAAAGCACTTCGGGGTGGTGCTCTCCTCGGGCCCTTGCCCCTGAGCCTGGGGGCCAGGCAGTTGGTCCACACTCCCAGACCAAGGCAGAACCACATGCACACGTCTGTTCCTGACCCCTGCACCGGCAGAGAGCTCGGGGGAGCCAGAGTCTGTCAGGCAGCTGCTGGGTTGGCTGCCTGTGTGGGACGGGGCAGAGCCGACCTAGGGGCAAGTTGGGCCTCTTCCTCTCCCTGCTGCCCTGAGGCTGCTGGGCCAAATAGGTCTTGGGCATCCAGCCCCTTGCTGGTCCCTTCACTCTGACGAGGCCCTCTGAGCTCTAGCACCTTGCAGTCTGGAGACAGCCCCTGCCAGCAACATCCTCTCCAAGGAGGCCTCAACCGAGGCCTAGGCCCAGGGGAAAGGCACCAGCGGGGATGAGCCTGGGGAGGCGCCCGGGCATGTCTGGACCCAGTCCCCGCAGCCTGCCCCTTGGTGGGGCAGTACCCCCGGAGGCCAGGAAGATCTGGGCAAGGCTGGCCAGGGGCAGGGGCCCTGCTGGGTCCTCCCCATGGCCTGTGGGGCCTCTGAGCACAACCGGCCCTCTCCCACTGGAAGACCTCCCCGGCTGCCTCCAAAGGCCAGTTTGCCAACACTCCTGCCCGCTCTTCCCGCCAGGCACGCACAATGCTCCCAAGCCCGGGAGAAAAGCGCTTCGGGGTGGTGCTCTCTCCGGGCCCTTGCCCCTGAGCCTGTGGGCAAGGCAGGGGGAACACACTCCCAGACCAAGGCAGAAACACATGCACACGTCTGGTCCTGTCCCCTGCACCGGCAGAGAGCTCGGGGGAGTCAGAGTCTCTCAAGCAGGTGCTGGGCTGGCCGCCTGTGTGGGAAGGGGCAGAGCCGACCTAGGGGCAAGTTGGGCTCTTGCTCTCCCTGCTGCCCTGAGGCTGCAGGGCCAAAGACGTCTTGGGCATCCAGCCCCTTACTGGTCCCTTCCCTCTGACGAGGCCCTCTGAGCTCCAGCACCTTGCAGTGTGGAGACAGCCCCTGCCAGCAATCTCCTCTCCAAGGAGGCCTCAACCGAGGCCTAGGCCCAGGGGAAAGGCACCAGCGGGGTTGAGCCAGGGGAGGCGCCCGGGCATGTCTGGACCCTGTCCCCGCAGCCTGCCCCTTGGTGGGGCAGTACCCCCGGAGGCCAGGAAGGTCTGGGCAAGGCTGGCCAGGGGCAGGGGCCCTGCTGGGTCCTGCCCCTGGCCTGTGGGGCCTCTGAGCACAACCGGCCCTCTCCCACTGGAAGAACTCCCCGGCTGACTCCAAAGGCCTGTTTGCCAACACTCCCGCCCGCTGTTCCCGCCAGGCACGCACAATGCTCCCAAGCCCGGGAGAAAAGCACTTCGGGGTGGTGCTCTCCTCGGGCCATTGCCCCTGAGCCTGGGGGCCAGGCAGTTGGTCCACACTCCCAGACCAAGGCAGAACCACATGCACACGTCTGTTCCTGACCCCTGCACCGGCAGAGAGCTCGGGGGAGCCAGAGTCTGTCAGGCAGGTGCTGGGCTGGCCGCCTGTGTGGGAAGGGGCAGAGCCGACCTAGGGGCAAGTTGGGCCTCTTGCTCTCCCTGCTGCCCTGAGGCTGCTGGGCCAAAGAGGTCTTGGGCATCCAGCCCCTTGCTGGTCCCTTCCCTCTGACGAGGCCCTCTGAGCTCTAGCACCTTGCAGTGTGGAGACAGCCCCTGCCAGCAACATCCTCTCCAAGGAGGCCTCAACCGAGGCCTAGGCCCAGGGGAAAGGCACCAGCGGGGATGAGCCTGGGGAGGTGCCCGGGCATGTCTGGACCCAGTCCCCGCAGCCTGCCCCTTGGTGGGGCAGTACCCCCGGAGGCCAGGAAGATCTGGGCAAGGCTGGCCAGGGGCAGGGGCCCTGCTGGGTCCTCCCCATGGCCTGTGGGGCCTCTGAGCACAACCGGCCCTCTCCCACTGGAAGACCTCCCCGGCTGCCGCCAAAGGCCAGTTTGCCAACACTCCTGCCCGCTCTTCCCGCCAGGCACGCACAATGCTCCCAAGCCCGGGAGAAAAGCGCTTCGGGGTGGTGCTCTCTCCGGGCCCTTGCCCCTGAGCCTGTGGGCAAGGCAGGGCGAACACACTCCCAGACCAAGGCAGAAACACATGCACACGTCTGGTCCTGTCCCCTGCACCGGCAGAGAGCTCGGGGGAGCCAGAGTCTCTCAGGCAGGTGCTGGGCTGGCCTCCTGTGTGGGAAGGGGCAGAGCCGACCTAGGGGCAAGTTGGGCCTCTTGCTCTCCCTGCTGCCCTGAGGCTGCAGGGCCAAATACGTCTTGGGCATCCAGCCCCTTACTGGTCCCTTCCCTCTGACGAGGCCCTCTGAGCTCCAGCACCTTGCAGTGTGGAGACAGCCCCTGCCAGCAATCTCCTCTCCAAGGAGGCCTCAATCGAGGCCTAGGCCCAGGGGAAAGGCACCAGCGGGGTTGAGCAAGGGGAGGCGCCCGGGCATGTCTGGACCCTGTCCCCGCAGCCTGCCCCTTGGTGGGGCAGTACCCCCAGAGGCCAGGAAGGTCTGGGCAAGGCTGGCCAGGTGCAGGGGCCCTGCTGGGTCCTGCCCCTGGCCTGTGGGGCCTCTGAGCACAACCGGCCCTCTCCCACTGGAAGACCTCCCCGGCTGCCTCCAAAGTCCTGTTTGCAAGCACTCCCGCCCACTGTTCCCGCCAGGCGCGCACAATGCTCCCAAGCCCGGGAGAAAAGCGCTTCGGGGTGGTGGTCTCTCCGGGCCCTTGCCCCTGAGCCTGGGGGCCAGGCAGGGGATCCACAGTCCCAGGCCAAGGCACAACAACATGCACACATCTGTTCCTGCCCCCTCCACCGGCAGAGAGCTGGGGGGAGCCAGAGTCTGTCAGGCAGCTGCTGGGCTGGCCGCCTGTGTGGGAAGGGGCAGAGCCGACCTAGGGGCAAGTTGGGCCTCTTGCTCTCCCTGCTGCCCTGAGGCTGCTGGGCCAAAGACGTCTTGGGCATCAAGCCCCTTGCTGGTCCCTTCCCTCTGACGAGGCCCTCTGAGCTCCAGCACCTTGCAGTGTGGAGACAGCCCCTGCCAGCAACCTCCTCTCCAAGGAGGCCTCAACCGAGGCCTAGGCACAGGGGAAAGGCACCAGCGGGGATGAGCCTGGGGAGGCGCCTGGGCATGTCTGGACCCAGGCCCCGCAGGCTGCCCCTTGGTGGGGCAGTACCCCCGGAGGCCAGGAAGGTCTGGGCAAGGCTGGCCAGGGGCAGGGTCCCTGCTGGGTCCTGCCCCTGGCCTGTGGGGCCTCTGAGCACAACCGGCCCTCTCCCACTGGAAGACCTCCCCGGCTGCCTCCAAAGGCGGGTTTGCCAACACTCCCGCCCGCTGTTCCGCCAGGCACGCACAACGCTCCCAAGGCCAGGAGAAAAGCGCTTCGGGGTGTTGCTCTCTCCGGGCCCTTGCCCCTGAGCCTGGGGTCCAGGCAGTGGGTCCACACTCCCAGACCAAGGCAGAACCACATGCACACGTCTGTTCCTGACCCCTGCACCGGCAGAGAGCTCGGGGGAGCCAGAGTCTGTCAGGCAGCTGCTGGGTTGGCTGCCTGTGTGGGAAGGGGCAGAGCCGACCTAGGGGCAAGTTGGGCCTCTTGCTCTCCCTGCTGCACTGAGGCTGCTGGGCCAAAGAGGTCTTGGGCATCCAGCCCCTTGCTGGTCCCTTCCCGCTGACGAGGCCCTCTGAGCTCCAGCACCTTGCAGTGTGGAGACAGCCCCTGCCAGCAACCTCCTCTCCAAGGAGGCATCAACCGAGGCCTATGCCCAGGGGAAAGGCACCAGCGGGGATGAGCCTGGGGAGGCGCCCAGGCATGTCTGGACCCAGTCCCCGCAGCCTGCCCCTTGGTGGGGCAGTACCCCCGGAGGCCAGGAAGGTCTGGGCAAGGCTGGCCAGGGGCAGGGGCCCTACTGGGTCCTGCCCCTGGCCTGTGGGACCTCTGAGCACAACCGGCCCTCTCCCACTCGAAGAACTCCCCGGCTGCCTCCAAAGGCCAGTTTGCCAACACTCCCGCCCGCTGTTCCCGCCAGGCACGCACAATGCTCCCAAGCCCGGGAGAAAAGCACTTCGGGGTGGTGCTCTCCTCGGGCCCTTGCCCCTGAGCCTGGGGGCCAGGCAGTTGGTCCACACTCCCAGACCAAGGCAGAACCACATGCACACGTCTGTTCCTGACCCCTGCACCGGCAGAGAGCTCGGGGGAGCCAGAGTCTGTCAGGCAGCTGCTGGGCTGGACGCCTGTGTGGGAAGGGGCAGAGCCGACCTAGGGGCAAGTTGGGCCTCTTGCTCTCCCTGCTGCCCTGAGGCTGCTGGGCCAAATAGGTCTTGGGCATCCAGCCCCTTGCTGGTCCCTTCACTCTGACGAGGCCCTCTGAGCTCTAGCACCTTGCAGTGTGGAGACAGCCCCTGCCAGCAACATCCTCTCCAAGGAGGCCTCAACCGAGGCCTAGGCCCAGGGGAAAGGCACCAGCGGGGATGAGCCTGGGGAGGCGCCCGGGCATGTCTGGACCCAGTCCCCGCAGCCTGCCCCTTGGTGGGGCAGTACCCCCGGAGGCCAGGAAGATCTGGGCAAGGCTGGCCAGGGGCAGGGGCCCTGCTGGGTCCTCCCCATGGCCTGTGGGGCCTCTGAGCACAACCGGCCCTCTCCCACTGGAAGACCTCCCCGGCTGCCTCCAAAGGCCAGTTTGCCAACACTCCTGCCCGCTCTTCCCGCCAGGCACGCACAATGCTCCCAAGCCCGGGAGAAAAGCGCTTCGGGGTGGTGCTCTCTCCGGGCCCTTGCCCCTGAGCCTGTGGGCAAGGCAGGGGGAACACACTCCCAGACCAAGGCAGAAACACATGCACACGTCTGGTCCTGTCCCCTGCACCGGCAGAGAGCTCGGGGGAGCCAGAGTCTCTCAGGCAGGTGCTGGGCTGGCCGCCTGTGTGGGAAGGGGCAGAGCCGACCTAGGGGCAAGTTGGGACTCTTGCTCTCCCTGCTGCCCTGAGGCTGCAGGGCCAAAGACGTCTTGGGCATCCAGCCCCTTACTGGTCCCTTCCCTCTGACGAGGCCCTCTGAGCTCCAGCACCTTGCAGTGTGGAGACAGCCCCTGCCAGCAATCTCCTCTCCAAGTAGGCCTCAACCGAGGCCTAGGCCCAGGGGAAAGGCACCAGCGGGGTTGAGCCAGGGGAGGCGCCCGGGCATGTCTGGACCCTGTCCCCGCAGCCTGCCCCTTGGTGGGGCAGTACCCCCGGAGGCCAGGAAGGTCTGGGCAAGGCTGGCCAGGGGCAGGGGCCCTGCTGGGTCCTGCCACTGGCCTGTGGGGCCTCTGAGCACAACCGGCCCTCTCCCACTGGAAGACCTCCGCGGCTGCCTCCAAAGTCCTGTTTGCAAGCACTCCCGCCCACTGTTCCCGCCAGGCGCGCACAATGCTCCCAAGCCCGGGAGAAAAGCGCTTCGGGGTGGTGGTCTCTCCGAGCCCTTGCCCCTGAGCCTGGGGGCCAGGCAGGGGATCCACAGTCCCAGGCCAAGGCACAACAACATGCACACGTCTGTTCCTGCCCCCTCCACCGGCAGAGAGCTGGGGGGAGCCAGAGTCTGTCAGGCAGCTGCTGGGCTGGCCGCCTGTGTGGGAAGGGGCAGAGCCGACCTAGGGGCAAGTTGGGCCTCTTGCTCTCCCTGCTGCCCTGAGGCTGCTGGGCCAAAGACGTCTTGGGCATCCAGCCCCTTGCTGGTCCCTTCCCTCTGACGAGGCCCTCTGAGCTCCAGCACCTTGCAGTGTGGAGACAGCCCCTGCCAGCAACCTCCTCTCCAAGGAGGCCTCAACCGAGGCCTAGGCACAGGGGAAAGGCACCAGCGGGGATGAGCCAGTGGAGGCGCACGGGCATATCAGGACCCAGTCCCTGCAGCCTGCCCCTTGGTGGGGCAGTACCCCCGGAGGCCAGGAAGGTCTGGGCAAGGCTGGCCAGGGGCAGGGTCCCTGCTGGGTCCTGCCCCTGGCCTGTGGGGCCTCTGAGCACAACCGGCCCTCTCCCACTGGAAGACCTCCCCGGCTGCCTCCAAAGGCGGGTTTGCCAACACTCCCGCCCGCTGTTCCCGCCAGGCACGCACAACGCTCCCAAGTCCAGGAGAAAAGCGCTTCAGGGTGTTGCTCTCTCCGGGCCCTTGCCCCTGAGCCTGGGGTCCAGGCAGTGGGTCCACACTCCCAGACCAAGGCAGAACCACATGCACACGTCTGTTCCTGACCCCTGCACCGGCAGAGAGCTCGGGGGAGCCAGAGTCTGTCAGGCAGCTGCTGGGTTGGCTGCCTGTGTGGGAAGGGGCAGAGCCGCCCTAGGGGCAAGTTGGGCCTCTTGCTCTCCCTGCTGCCCTGAGGCTGCTGGGCCAAAGAGGTCTTGGGCATCCAGCCCCTTGCTGGTCCCTTCCCGCTGACGAGGCCCTCTGAGCTCCAGCACCTTGCAGTGTGGAGACAGCCCCTGCCAGCAACCTCCTCTCCAAGGAGGCCTCAACCGAGGCCTAGGCCCAGGGGAAAGGCTCCAGCGGGGATGAGCCTGGGGAGGCGCCCGGGCATGTCTGGACCCAGGCCCTGCAGCCTGCCCCTTGGTGGGGCAGTACCCCCCGGAGGCCAGGAAGGTCTGGGCAAGGCTGGCCAGGGGCAGGGGCCCTGCTGCGTCCTGCCCCTGGCCTGTGGGGCCTCTGAGCACAACCGGCCCTCTCCCACTGGAAGACCTCCCCGGCTGCCTCCAAGGCCGGTTTGCAAGCGCTCCCGCCCACTGTTCCCAGCAGGCGTGCACAATGCTCCCAAGCCCGGGAGAAAAGCGCTTCAGGGTGGTGCTCTCTCCGGGCCCTTGCCCCTGAGCCTGGGGGCAAGGCAGGGTGTCCACACTCCCAGGACAAGGCAGAACCACATGCACACGTCTGATCTGCCCCCTGCACCGGCAGAGAGCTCGGGGGAGCCAGAGTCTGTCAGGCAGCTGCTGGGCTGGCCGCCTGTGTGGGAAGGGGCAGAGCTGACCTAGGGGCAAGTTGGGCCTCTTGCTCTCCCTGCTGCCCTGAGGCTGCTGGGCCAAAGAGGTCTTGGGCATCCAGCCCCTTGCTGGTCCCTTCCCTCTGACGAGGCCCTCTGAGCTCCAGCACCTTTCAGTGTGGAGACAGCCCCTGCCAGCAACCTCCTCTCCAAGGAGGCCTCAACCGAGGCCTAGGCCCAGGGGAAAGGCACCAGCGGGGATGAGCCTGGGGAGGCGCCCGGGCATGTCTGGACCCAGTCCCCGCAGCCTGCCCCTTGGTGGGGCAGTACCCCCGGAGGCCAGGAAGGTCTGTGCAAGGCTGCCAGGGGCAGGGACACTGCTGGGTCTTGCCCCTGGCCTGTGGGGCGTCTGAGCACAACCGGCACTCTCCCGCTGGAAGACCTCCCCGTCTGCCTCGAAAGGCCGGTTTGCAAGCACTCCCGCCCGCTGTTCCCGCCAGGCACGCACAATGCTCTCAAGCCCGGGAGAAAAGCGCTTCGGGGTGGTGCTCTCTCCGGGCCCTTGCCCCTGAGCCTGGGGGCAAGGCATGGGGAACACACTCCCAGGCCAATGCAGAACCACATGCCCACGTCTGTTCCTGTCCCCTGCACCGGCAGAGAGCTTGGGGGAGCCAGAGTCTGTCAGGCAGCTGCTGGGTTGGCCGCCTGTGTGGGAAGGGGCAGAGCCGCCCTAGGGGCAAGTTGGGCCTCTTGCTCTCCCTGCTGCCCTGAGGCTGCTGGGCCAAAGACGTCTTGGGCATCCAGCCCCTTACTGGTCCCTTCCCTCTGACGAGGCCCTCTGAGCTCCAGCACCTTGCAGTGTGGAGACAGCCCCTGCCAGCAACCTCCTCTCCAAGGAGGCCTCAACCGAGGCCTAGGCCCAGGGGAAAGGCACCAGCGGGGATGAGCCTGGGGAGGCGCCCGGGCATGTCTGGACCCAGTCCCCGCAGCCTGCCCCTTGGTGGGGCAGTACCCCCGGAGGCCAGGAAGGTCTGGGCAAGGCAGGCCAGGGGCAGGGTCCCTGCTGGGTCCTGCCCCTGGCCTGTGGGGCCTCTGAGCACAACCGGCCCTCTCCCACTGGAAGAACTCCCCGGCTGCCTCCAAAGGCCAGTTTGCCAACACTCCCGCCCGCTGTTCCCGCCAGGCACGCACAATGCTCCCAAGCCCGGGAGAAAAGCGCTTCGGGGTGGTGCTCTCCTCGGGCCCTTGCCCCTGAGCCTGGGGGCCAGGCAGTTGGTCCACACTCCCAGACCAAGGCAGAACCACATGCACACGTCTGTTCCTGACCCCTGCACCGGCAGATAGCTCGGGGGAGCCAGAGTCTGTCAGGCAGCTGCTGGGCTGGCCGCCTGTGTGGGAAGGGGCAGAGCCGACCTAGGGGCAAGTTGGGCCTCTTCCTCTCCCTGCTGCCCTGAGGCTGCTGGGCCAAAGAGGTCTTGGGCATCCAGCCCCTTGCTGGTCCCTTCCCTCTGACGAGGCCCTCTGAGCTTCAGCACCTTGCAGTGTGGAGACAGCCCCTGCCAGCAACATCCTCTCCAAGGAGGCCTCAACCGAGGCCTAGGCCCAGGGGAAAGGCACCAGCGGGGATGAGCCTGGGGAGGCGCCCGGGCATGTCTGGACCCAGTCCCCGCAGCCTGCCCCTTGGTGGGGCAGTACCCCCGGAGGCCAGGAAGATCTGGGCAAGGCTGGCCAGGGGCAGGGGCCCTGCTGGGTCCTCCCCATGGCCTGTGGGGCCTCTGAGCACAACCGGCCCTCTCCCACTGGAAGACCTCCCCGGCTGCCTCCAAAGGCCAGTTTGCCAACACTCCTGCCCGCTCTTCCCGCCAGGCACGCACAATGCTCCCAAGCCCGGGAGAAAAGCGCTTCGGGGTGGTGGTCTCTCCGGGCCCTTGCCCCTGAGCCTGGGGGCCAGGAAGGGGATCCACAGTCCCAGGCCAAGGCACAACAACAGGCACACGTCTGTTCCTGCCCCCTCCACCGGCAGAGAGCTGGGGGGAGCCAGAGTCTGTCAGGCAGCTGCTGGGCTGGCCGCCTGTGTGGGAAGGGGCAGAGCCGACCTAGGGGCAAGTTGGGCCTCTTGCTCTCCCTGCTGCCCTGAGGCTGCTGGGCCAAAGAGGTCTTGGGCATCCAGCCCCTTGCTGGTCCCTTCCCTCTGACGAGGCCCTCTGAGCTCCAGCACCTTGCAGTGTGGAGACAGCCCCTGCCAGCAACCTCCTCTCCAAGGAGGCCTCAACCTAGGCCTAGGCCCAGGGGAAAGGCACCAGCGGGGATGAGCCAGTGGAGGCGCACGGGCATATCAGGACCCAGTCCCCGCAGCCTGCCCCTTGGTGGGGCAGTACCCCCGGAGGCCAGGAAGGTCTGGGCAAGGCTGGCCAGGGGCAGGGACCCTGCTGGGTCCTGCCCCTGGCCTGTGGGGCCTCTGAGCACAACCGGCCCTCTCCCACTGGAAGACCTCCCCGGCTGCCTCCAAAGGCGGGTTTGCCAACACTCCCGCCCGCTGTTCCCGCCAGGCACGCACAACGCTCCCAAGGCCAGGAGAAAAGCGCTTCGGGGTGTTGCTCTCTCCGGGCCCTTGCCCCTGAGCCTGGGGTCCAGGCAGTGGGTCCACACTCCCAGACCAAGGCAGAACCACATGCACACGTCTGTTCCTGACCCCTGCACCGGCAGAGAGCTCGGGGGAGCCAGAGTCTGTCAGGCAGCTGCTGGGTTGGCTGCCTGTGTGGGAAGGGGCAGAGCCGCCCTAGGGGCAAGTTGGGCCTCTTGCTCTCCCTGCTGCCCTGAGGCTGCTGGGCCAAAGAGGTCTTGGGCATCCAGCCCCTTGCTGGTCCCTTCCCTCTGACGAGGCCCTCTGAGCTCCAGCACCTTGCAGTGTGGAGACAGCCCCTGCCAGCAACCTCCTCTCCAAGGAGGCATCAACCGAGGCCTATGCCCAGGGGAAAGGCACCAGCGGGGATGAGCCTGGGGAGGCGCCCAGGCATGTCTGGACACAGGCCCCGCAGCCTGCCCCTTGGTGGGGCAGTACCCCCGGAGGCCAGGAAGGTCTGGGCAAGGCTGGCCAGGGGCAGGGGCCCTGCTGGGTCCTGCCCCTGGCCTGTGGGGCCTCTGAGCACAACCGGCCCTCTCCCACTGGAAGAACTCCCCGGCTGACTCCAAAGGCCAGTTTGCCAACACTCCCGCCCGCTGTTCCCGCCAGGCACGCACAATGCTCCCAAGCCCGGGAGAAAAGCACTTCGGGGTGGTGCTCTCCTCGGGCCCTTGCCCCTGAGCCTGGGGGCCAGGCAGTTGGTCCACACTCCCAGACCAAGGCAGAACCACATGCACACGTCTGTTCCTGACCCCTGCACCGGCAGAGAGCTCGGGGGAGCCAGAGTCTGTCAGGCAGCTGCTGGGCTGGCCGCCTGTGTGGGAAGGGGCAGAGCCGACCTAGGGGCAAGTTGGGCCTCTTGCTCTCCCTGCTGCCCTGAGGCTGCTGGGCCAAAGATGTCTTGGGCATCCAGCCCCTTGCTGGTCCCTTCCCTCTGACGAGGCCCTCTGAGCTCTAGCACCTTGCAGTGTGGAGACAGCCCCTGCCAGCAACATCCTCTCCAAGGAGGCCTCAACCGAGGCCTAGGCCCAGGGGAAAGGCACCAGCGGGGATGAGCCTGGGGAGGCGCCCGGGCATATCTGGACCCAGTCCCCGCAGCCTGCCCCTTGGTGGGGCAGTACCCCCGGAGGCCAGGAAGATCTGGGCAAGGCTGGCCAGGGGCAGGGGCCCTGCTGGGTCCTCCCCATGGCCTGTGGGGCCTCTGAGCACAACCGGCCCTCTCCCACTGGAAGACCTCCCCGGCTGCCTCCAAAGGCCAGTTTGCCAACACTCCTGCCCGCTCTTCCCGCCAGGCACGCACAATGCTCCCAAGCCCGGGAGAAAAGCGCTTCGGGGTGGTGCTCTCTCCGGGCCCTTGCCCCTGAGCCTGTGGGCAAGGCAGGGGGAACACACTCCCAGACCAAGGCAGAAACACATGCACATGTCTGGTCCTGTCCCCTGCACCGGCAGAGAGCTCGGGGGAGCCAGAGTCTCTCAGGCAGGTGCTGGGCTGGCCGCCTGTGTGGGAAGGGGCAGAGCCGACCTAGGGGCAAGTTGGGCCTCTTGCTCTCCCTGCTGCCCTGAGGCTGCAGGGCCAAAGACGTCTTGGGCATCCAGCCCCTTACTGGTCCCTTCCCTCTGACGAGGCCCTCTGAGCTCCAGCACCTTGCAGTGTGGAGACAGCCCCTGCCAGCAATCTCCTCTCCAAGGAGGCCTCAACCGAGGCCTAGGCCCAGGGGAAAGGCACCAGCGGGGTTGAGCCAGGGGAGGCGCCCGGGCATGTCTGGACCCTGTCCCCGCAGCCTGCCCCTTGGTGGGGCAGTACCCCCGGAGGCCAGGAAGGTCTGGGCAAGGCTGGCCAGGTGCAGGGGCCCTGCTGGGTCCTGCCCCTGGCCTGTGGGGCCTCTGAGCACAACCGGCCCTCTCCCACTGGAAGACCTCCCCGGCTGCCTCCAAAGTCCTGTTTGCAAGCACTCCCGCCCACTGTTCCCGCCAGGCGCGCACAATGCTCCCAAGCCCGGGAGAAAAGCGCTTCGGGGTGGTGGTCTCTCCGGGCCCTTGCCCCTGAGCCTGGGGGCCAGGCAGGGGATCCCAGTCCCAGGCCAAGGCACAACAACATGCACACATCTGTTCCTGCCCCCTCCACCGGCAGAGAGCTGGGGGGAGCCAGAGTCTGTCAGGCAGCTGCTGGGCTGGCCGCCTGTGTGGGAAGGGGCAGAGCCGACCTAGGGGCAAGTTGGGCCTCTTGCTCTCCCTGCTGCCCTGAGGCTGCTGGGCCAAAGACGTCTTGGGCATCCAGCCCCTTGCTGGTCCCTTCCCTCTGACGAGGCCCTCTGAGCTCCAGCACCTTGCAGTGTGGAGACAGCCCCTGCCAGCAACCTCCTCTCCAAGGAGGCCTCAACCGAGGCCTAGGCACAGGGGAAAGGCACCAGCGGGGATGAGCCTGGGGAGGCGCCCGGGCATGTCTGGACCCAGTCCCCGCAGCCTGCCCCTTGGTGGGGCAGTACCCCCGGAGGCCAGGAAGGTCTGGGCAAGGCTGGCCAGGGGCAGGGGACCTGCTGGGTCCTGCCCCTGGCCTGTGGGGCCTCTGAGCACAACCGGCCCTCTCCCACTGGAAGACCTCCCCGGCTGCCTCCAAAGGCGGGTTTGCCAACACTCCCGCCCGCTGTTCCGCCAGGCACGCACAACGCTCCCAAGGCCAGGAGAAAAGCGCTTCGGGGTGTTGCTCTCTCCGGGCCCTTGCCCCTGAGCCTGGGGTCCAGGCAGTGGGTCCACACTCCCAGACCAAGGCAGAACTACATGCACACGTCTGTTCCTGACCCCTGCACCGGCAGAGAGCTCGGGGGAGCCAGAGTCTGTCAGGCAGCTGCTGGGTTGGCTGCCTATGTGGGAAGGGGCAGAGCCGACCTAGGGGCAAGTTGGGCCTCTTGCTCTCCCTGCTGCCCTGAGGCTGCTGGGCCAAAGAGGTCTTGGGCATCCAGCCCCTTGCTGGTCCCTTCCCGCTGACGAGGTCCTCTGAGCTCCAGCACCTTGCAGTGTGGAGAAAGCCCCTGCCAGCAACCTCCTCTCCAAGGAGGCATCAACCGAGGCCTATGCCCAGGGGAAAGGCACCAGCGGGGATGAGCCTGGGGAGGCGCCCAGGCATGTCTGGACCCAGTCCCCGCAGCCTGCCCCTTGGTGGGGCAGTACCCCCGGAGGCCAGGAAGGTCTGGGCAAGGCTGGCCAGGGGCAGGGGACCTGCTGGGTCCTGCCCCTGGCCTGTGAGGCCTCTGAGCACAACCGGCCCTCTCCCACTGGAAGACCTCCACGGCTGCCTCCAAAGTCCTGTTTGCAAACACTCCCGCCCGCTGTTCACGCCAGGCTCGCACAATGCTCCCAAGCCCGTGAGGAAAGCGCTTCGGGGTGGTGCTCTCTCCGGGCCCTTGCCCCTGAGCCTGGGGGCAAGGCAGGGTGTCCACACTCCCAGAACAAGGCAGAACCACATGCACACGTCTGATCTGCCCCCTGCACCGGCAGAGAGCTCGGGGGAGCCAGAGTCTGTCAGGCAGGTGCTGGGTTGGCCGCCTCTGTGGGAAGGGGCAGAGCCGACCTAGGGGCAAGTTGGGCCTCTTGCTCTCCCTGCTGCCCTGAGGCTGCTGGGCCAAAGACGTCTTGGGCATCCAGCCCCTCGCTGGTCCCTTCACTCTGACGAGGCCCTCTGATCTCCAGCACCTTGCAGTGTGGAGACAGCCCCTGCCAGCAACCTCCTCTCCAAGGAGGCCTCAACCGAGGCCTAGGCCCAGGGGAAAGGCACCAGAGGGGATGAGCCAGGGGAGGCGCCCGAGCATGTCTGGACCCAGTTCCCGCAGCCTGCCCCTTGGTGGGGCAGTACCCCCGGAGGCCAGGAAGGGCTGGGCAAGGCTGGCCAGGGGCAGGGGCCCTGCTGGGTCCTGCCCCTGGCCTGTGGGGCCTCTGAGCACAACCGGCACTCTCCCGCTGGAAGACCTCCCCGTCTGCCTCCAAAAGACGGTTTGCAAGCACTCCCACCCGCTGTTCCCCCAGGCACGCACAATGCTCCCAAGCCCGGGAGAAAAGCGCTTCGGGGTGGTGCTCTCTCCGGGCCCTTGCCCCTGAGCCTGGGGCCAGGCAGGGGGAACACACTCCCAGGCCAATGGAGAACGACATGCACACATCTGTTCCTGCCCCCTACACCGGCAGAGAGCTCGGGGGAGCCAGAGACTGCCAGGCTGCGGCTGGGCTGGCTGCCTGTGTGGGACGGGGCAGAGCCGACCTAGGGGCAAGTTGGGCCTCTTGCTCTCCCTGCTGCCCTGAGGCTGCTGGGCCAAAGAGGTCTTGGGCATCCAGCCCTTTGCTGGTGCCTTCCCTCTGACGAGGCCCTCTGAGCTCCAGCACCTTGCAGTGTGGAGACAGCCCCTGCCAGCAACCTCCTCTCCAAAGAGGCCTCAACCGAGGACTACACCCAGGGGAAAGGCACCAGCGGGGATGATCGTGGGGAGGCGCACGGACATGTCTGGACCCAGTCTCCGCAGCCTGCCCCTTGGTGGGGCAGTACCCCCGGAGGCCAGGAAGGTCTGGGCAAGTCTGGCCAGGGGCAGGGGCCCTGCTGGGTCCTGACCCTGGCCTGTGGGGCCTCTGAGCACAACCGGCCCTCTCCCACTGGAAGACCGCCCGGCTGCCTCCAAAGTCCTGTTTGCAAACACTCCCGCCCGCTGTTCACGTCAGGCTCGCACAATGCTCCCAAGCCCGGGAGAAAAGGACTTCGGAGTGGTGCTCTCTCCGGGCCCTTGCCCCTGAGCCTGGGGGCAAGGCAGGGGGAACACACTCCCAGGCCAAGGCAGAACCACATGCCCACGTCTGTTCCTGTCCCCTGCACCGGCAGAGAGCTTGGGGGAGCCAGAGTCTGTCAGGCAGGTGCTGGGTTGGCCGCCTCTGTGGGAAGGGGCAGAGCCGACCTAGGGGCAAGTTGGGCCTCTTGCTCTCCCTGCTGCCCTGAGGCTGCTGGGCCAAAGACGTCTTGGGCATCCAGCCCCTCGCTGGTCCCTTCACTCTGACGAGGCCCTCTGATCTCCAGCACCTTGCAGTGTGGAGACAGCCCCTGCCAGCAACCTCCTCTCCAAGGAGGCCTCAACCGAGGCCTAGGCCCAGGGGAAAGGCACCAGAGGGGATGAGCCAGGGGAGGCGCCCGAGCATGTCTGGACCCAGTTCCCGCAGCCTGCCCCTTGGTGGGGCAGTACCCCCGGAGGCCAGGAAGGGCTGGGCAAGGCTGGCCAGGGGCAGGGGCCCTGCTGGGTCCTGCCCCTGGCCTGTGGGGCCTCTGAGCACAACCGGCCCTCTCCCACTGATAGACCTCCCCTGCTGCCTCCAAAGGCCGGTTTGCAAGCGCACCCGCCCACTGTTCCCAGCAGGCGTGCACAATGCTCCTAAGCCCGGGAGAAAAGCGCTTCAGGGTGGTGCTCTCTCTGGGCCCTTGCCCCTGAGCCTGGGGGCAAGGCAGGGTGTCCACACTCCCAGGCCAAGGCAGAACCACATGCACACGTCTGATCTGCCCCCTGCACCGGCAGAGAGCTCGGGGGAGCCAGAGTCTGTCAGTCACCTGCTGGGCTGGCCGCCTGTGTGGGAAGTGGCAGAGCCGACCTATGGGCAAGTTGGGCCTCTTGCCCTCCCTGCTGCCCTGAGGCTGCTGGGCCAAAGAGGTCTTGGGCATCCAACCCCTTGCTGGTCCCTTCCCTCTGACGAGGCCATCTGAGCTCCAGCACCTTGCAGTGTGGAGACAGCCCCTGCCAGCAACCTCCTCTCCAAGGAGGCCTCAACCGAGGCCTAGGCCCAGGGGAAAGGCACCAGCGGGGATGAGCCTGGGCAGGCGCCCGGGCATGTCTGGACCCAGTCCCCGCAGCCTGCCCCTTGGTGGGGCAGTACCCCCGGAGGCGAGGAAGGTCTGGGAAAGGCTGGCCAGGAGCAGGGGACCTGCTGGGTCCTGCCCCTGGCCTGTGGGGCCTCTGAGCACAACCGGCCCTCTCCCATTGGAAGACGTCCCCGGCTGCCTCCAAAGGCCGGTTTGCAAGCACTCCCGCCCACTGTTCCAACCAATGGCGCACAACGCTCCCAAGCCCGGGAGAAAATCGCCTCGGGGTGGTGCTCTCTCCGGGCCCTTTCCCCTGAGCCTGGGGGCCAGGCAGGGGGTCCACACTCCCAGGCCAAGGCAGAACGACATGCACACGTCTGTTCCTGCCCCATGCACCGGCAGAGAGCTCGGGGGAGCCAGAGTCTGTCAGGCAGCTGCTGGGCTGGCCGCCTGTGTGGGACGGGGCAGAGCCGACCTAGGGGCAAGTTGGGCCTCTTGCTCTCCCTGCTGCCCTGAGGCTGCTGGGCCAAAGAGATCTTGGGCATCCAGCCCCTTGCTTGTCCCTTCCCTCTGACGAGGCCCTCTGAGCTCCAGCACCTTGCAGTGTGGAGACAGCCCCTGCCAGCAACCTCCTCTCTTAGGAGGCCTCAACCGAGGCCTAGGACCAGGGGAAAGGCACCAGCGGGGATGAGCCTGGGGAGGCGCCCGGGCATGTCTGGACCCAGTCCCCGCAGCCTGCCCCTTGGTGGGGCAGTACCCCCGGAGGCCAGGAAGGTCTGGGCAAGGCTGGCCAGGGGCAGGGGACCTGCTGGGTCCTGTCCCTGGCCTGTGAGGCCTCTGAGCACAACCGGCCCTCTCCCACTGGAAGACCTCCACGGCTGCCTCCAAAGTCCTGTTTGCAACCACTCCCGCCCGCTGTTCACGCCAGGCTCGCACAATGCTCCCAAGCCCGAGAGAAAAGCGCTTCGGGGTGGTGCTCTCTCCGGGCCCTTGCCCCTGAGCCAGGGGGCAAGGCAGGGGGAACACACTCCCAGGCCAAGGCAGAACCACATGCCCACGTCTGTTCCTGTCCCCTGCACCGGCAGAGAGCTTGGGGGAGCCAGAGTCTGTCAGGCAGCTGCTGAGTTGGCCGCCTGTGTGGGAAGGGGCAGAGCCGACCTAGGGGCAAGTTGGGCCTCTTGCTCTCCCTGCTGCCCTGAGGCTGCTGGGCCAAAGAGGTCTTGGGCATCCAGCCCCTTACTGGTCCCTTCCCTCTGACGAGGCCCTCTGAGCTCCAGCACCTTGCAGTGTGGAGACAGCCCCTGCCAGCAACCTCCTCTCCAAGGAGGCCTCAACCGAGGCCTATGCCCAGGGGAAAGGCACCAGCGGGGATGAGCCTGGGGAGGCGCCCGGGCATGTCTGGACCCAGGCCCCGCAGCCTGCCCCTTGGTGGGGCAGTACCCCCGGAGGCCAGGAAGGTCTGGGCAAGGCTGGCCAGGGGCAGGGGCCCTGCTGGGTCCTGCCCCTGGCCTGTGGGGCGTCTGAGCACAACCGGCCCTCTCCCACTGGAAGACCTCCCCGGCTGCCTCCAATGGCCGGTTTGCAAGCGCTCCCGCCCACTGTTCCCAGCAGGCGTGCACAATGCTCCCAAGCCCGGGAGAAAAGCGCTTCAGGGTCGTGCTCTCTCCGGGCCCTTGCCCCTGAGCCTGGGGCAAGGCAGGGTGTCCACACTCCCAGGACAAGGCAGAACCACATGCACACGTTTGATCTGCCCCCTGCACCGGCAGAGAGCTTGGGGGAGCCAGAGTCTGTCAGGCAGCTGCTGGGCTGGCCGCCTGTCTGGGAAGGGGCAGAGCCGACCTAGGGGCAAGTTGGGCCTCTTGCTCTCCCTGCTGCACTGAGGCTGCTGGGCCAAAGAGGTCTTGGGCATCCAGCCCCTTGCTGGTCCCTTCCCTCTGACGAGGCCCTCTGAGCTCCAGCACCTTGCAGTGTGGAGACAGCCCCTGCCAGCAACCTCCTCTCCAAGGAGGCCTCAACTGAGGCCTAGGCCCAGGGGAAAGGCACCAGCGGGGATGAGCCTGGGGAGGTGCCCGGCCATGTCTGGACCCAGTCCCCGCAGCCTGCCCCTTGGTGGGGCAGTACCCCCGGAGGCCAGGAGGGTCTGGGCAAGGCTGCCAGGGGCAGGGACACTGCTGGGTCCTGCCCCTGGCCTGTGGGGCGTCTGAGCACAACCGGCACTCTCCCGCTGGAAGACCTCCCCGGCTGCCTCCAAAGGCCGGTTTGCAAGCACTCCCGCCCGCTGTTCCCGCCAGGCACGCACAATGCTCCCAAGCCCGGGAGAAAAGCGCTTCGGGGTGGTGCTCTCTCCGGGCCCTTGCCCCTGAGCCTGGGGGACAGGCAGGGGGAACACACTCCCAGGCCAAGGCAGAACGACATGCACACGTCTGTTCCTGCCCCCTACACCGGCAGAGAGTTCGGGGGAGCCAGAGACTGCCAGGCTGCTGCTGGGCTGGCTGCCTGTGTGGGACGGGGTAGAGCCGACCTAGGGGCAAGTTGGGCCTCTTGCTCTCCCTGCTGCCCTGAGGCTGCTGGGTCAAAGAGGTCTTGGGCATCCAGCCCTTTGCTGGTCCTTTCCCTCTGACGAGGCCCTCTGAGCTCCAGCACCTTGCAGTGTGCAGACAGCCCCTGCCGGCAACCTCCTCTCCAAGGAGGCCTCAACCGAGGCCTAGGCCCAGGGGAAAGGCACCAGCGGGGATGAGCCTGGGGAGGCGCCCGGGCATGTCTGGACCCAGGCCCCGCAGCCTGCCCCTTGGTGGGGTAGTACCCCCGGAGGCCAGGAAGGTCTGGGCAAGGCTGCCAGAGGCAGGGACACTGCTGGGTCCTGCCCCTGGCCTGTGGGGCCTCTGAGAACAACTGGCACTCTCCCGCTGGAAGACCTCCCCGGCTGCCTCCAAAGGCTGGTTTGCAAGCACTCAATCCCGCTGTTCACGCCAGCTGCGCACAATGCTCCCAAGCCCGGGAGAAAAGCATTTTGGGGTGGTGCTCACTCCAGGCTTTGGAAAACCTCTCCGGCTGCCTCCAAGGCCGGTTTGCAAGCACTTCTGCCTGCTGTTCCCGCCACCCGCGCACAATGCTCCCAAGCCCGGGAGAAAAGCGTTTCGGGGTGGTGTTCTCTCTGGACCCAAGAAAGACCTCCCGGGCTGCCCCCAAATGCCGGTTTGCAAGCACTCCCACTCACTGTTCCCGCCATCCGTGCAAATGCTCCAAGCCCAGGAGAAAAGCCCTTCAGGGTGGTGCTCTCTCCCGGCCCTTGGAAGACCTCCCCGGCTGCCTCCAAAGGCTGGATTTCAAGTACTCCCTCCCGCTGTCCCGCCAGCCGCACACAATGCTCCCAATCACGGGAGAAAAGCGCTTCGGGGTGGTGCTCTCTACGGGCCCTTGGAAGACCTCCCCGTTTGTCTCCAAAGGCCGGTTTGCAAGCACTCATGCCCGCTGTTCCCGCCAGCCGCGCACAATGCTCCCAAGCCTAGGAGAAAAGCGCTTCGGGGTGGTGCTCTCTCCCGGCCCTTGGAAGACCTCCCCGGCTGCCTCCAAAGGCCGGTTTGCAAGCACTCAATCCCGCTGTTCCCGCCAGCCGCGCACAATGCTCCCAAGCCCGGGAGAAAAGCGCTTCGGGGTGGTGCTCTCTCCCGGCCCTTGGAAGACCTCCCCGGCTGCCTCCAAAGGCTGGTTTTCAAGAACTCCCTCCCGCTGACCCGCCAGCCGCACACAATGCTCCCAAGCCCGGGAGAAAAGCATTTTGAGGTGGTCTCTCTCCGGGCCCTTGGAAGACTCCCCGGCTGCCTCTAAAGGCCGGTTTGCAAGCACTCATGTCCTCTGTTCCCGACAGCCGCGAACAATGCTCCCAATTCCGTGAGAAAAGTGCTTCGGGATGGTGCTCTCTCCGGGCCCTTGGAAGACCTCCCAAGCTGCCTCCAAAGGCCGGTTTGCAAGCACTCCCGCCCGCTGTTCCCGCCAGCCTAGCACAATGCTCCCAAGCCCGGGAGAAAAGCGCTTCGGGGTGGTGTTCTCTCCGTGCCAATGGAGGACCTCCCTGGCTGCCCCCAAAGGCCGGTTTGCAAGCACTCCCACTCGCTGTTCCCGCCAGCCACGCACAATCCTCCAAAACCCCGGAGAAAAGCGCTTCGGGGTGGTGTTCTCTCCGTGCCCATGGAAGACCTCCAGGGGTGCCCCCAAAGGCCGGTTTGGAAGCACTCCCACTCGCTGTTCCCGCCATTCGCGCACAATGCTCCCAAGCCCGGGAGAAAAGCATTTTGGGGTGGTGCTCACACCGGGCCCTGGAAGACCTCCCCGGCTGCCTCCAAAGGACGGTTTTCAAGCACTCCTGCCTGCTGTTCCCGCCACCCGCGCACAATGCTCCCAAGCGCAGGAGAAAAGCGCTTCGGGGTGGTGCTCTCTACAGGCCCTTGGAAGACCTCCCCGGCTGCCTCCAAAGGCCGGTTTGCAAGGACTCCTTCCTGCTGTTCCCGCCATCCGCGCACAATGCTCCCAAGCCCGGGAGAAAAGCATTTTGGGGTGGTGCTCACACCGGGCCCTGGAAGACCTCCCCGGCTGCCCCCAAAGGACGGTTTTCAAGCACTCCTGCCTGCTGTTCCCGCCACCCACGCAAAATGCTCCCAAGCCCGGGAGAAAAGCGCTTCGGGGTGGTGCTCTCTACAGGCCCTTGGAAGACCTCCCCGGCTGCCTCCAAAGGCCGGTTTGCAAGGACTCCTTCCTGCTGTTCCCGCCAGCCACGCACAATGCTCCCAAGCCCGGGAGAAAAGCATTTTGGGGTGGTGCTCACACCGGGCCCTGGAAGACCTCCCCGGCTGCCTCCAAAGGACGGTTTTCAAGCACTCCTGCCTGCTGTTCCCGCCACCCACGCAGAATGCTCCCAAGCGCGGGAGAAAAGCGCTTCGGGGTGGTGCTCTCTACAGGCCCTTGGAAGACCTCCCCGGCTGCCTCCAAAGGCCGGTTTGCAAGGACTCCTTCCTGCTGTTCCCGCCAGCCACGCACAATGCTCCCAAGCCCGGGAGAAAAGCATTTTGGGGTGGTGCTCACTCCGGGCCCTTGGAAGACCTCCCCGGCTGCCTCCAATGGCCAGTTTGCAAGCACTCCTGCCTGCTGTTCCCGCCACCTGCGCACAATGCTCCCAAGCCCGGGAGAAAAGCGCTTCGGGGTGGTGCTCTCTACAGGCCCTTGGAAGACCTCCCCGGCTGCCTCCAAAGGCCGGTTTGCAAGGACTCCTTCCTGCTGTTCCCGCCAGCCACGCACAATGCTCCCAAGCCCGGGAGAGAAGCATTTTGGGGTGGTGCTCTCTACAGGCCCTTGGAAGACCTCCCCGGCTGCCTCCAGTGGCCAGTTTGCAAGCACTCATGCCCGCTGTTCCCACCAGCCGCGCACAATGCTCCCAAGCCCGGGAGAAAAGCTTTTTGGGGTGGTGCTCACACCGGGCCCTGGAAGACCTCCCCGGCTGCCTCCAAAGGACGGTTTTCAAGCACTCCTGCCTGCTGTTCCTGCCACCCGCGCACAATACTCCCAAGCCCGGGAGAAAAGCGCTTCGGGGTGGTGCTCTCTACAGGCCCTTGGAAGACCTCCCCCGCTGCCTCCAAAGGCCGGTTTGCAAGGACTCCTTCCTGCTGTTCCCGCCAGCCACGCACAATGCTCCCAAGCCCGGGAGAAAAGTGCTTCGGGGTGGTGATCTCTCCGGGCCCTTGGAAGTCGTCCCCGGCTGCCTCCAAAGGCCGGTTTGCAAGCACTCATGCCCGTTGTTCCCACCAGCCGCGCACAATGCTCCCAAGCCCGGGAGAAAAGCATTTTGGGGTGGTGCTCACTCCGGGCCCTTGGAAGACCTCCCCGGCTGCCTCCAAAGGCTAGTTTGCAAGCAGTCCTGCCTGCTGTTCCCGCCAGCCGCGCACAATGCTCCCAAGCCCGGGAGAAAAGCGCTTCGGGGTGGTGCTCTCTCCGGGCCCTTGGAAGACGTCCCCGGCTGCCTCCAAAGGCCGGTTTGCAAGCACTCATGCCCGTTGTTCCCACCAGCCGCGCACAATGCTCCCAAGCCCGGGAGAAAAGCATTTTGGGGTGGTGCTCACTCCGGGCCCTTGGAAGACCTCCCCGGCTGCCTCCAAAGGCCAGTTTGCAAGCAGTCCTGCCTGCTGTTCCCGCCAGCCGCGCACAATGTTCCCAAGCCCGGGAGAAAAGCGCTTCGGGGTGGTGCTCTCTCCGGGCACTTTCAAGACCTCCCCGGCTGCCTCCAAAGGCCGGTTTGTAAGTACTCATTCCCGCTGCTTCCGCCAGCCACGCACAATGCTCCCAAGCCCGGGAGAAAAGCATTTTGGGGTGGTGCTCTCTCCGTGCCCTTGGAAGACCTCCCGGGCTGCCTCCAAAGGCCGGTTTGCAAGCATTCATGTCCGTTGTTCCCGACAGCCGCGCACAATGCTCCCAAGCCAGAGAGAAAAGCATTTTGGGGTGGTGATCAGTCCGGCCCTTGGAAGACCTCCCCGGCTGCCTCCAAAGGACAGTTTGCAAGCACTCATGCCCGCTGTTCCCGCCAGCCGCGCACAATGCTCCCAAGACCGTGAGAAAAGCGCTTCGGGGTGGTGTTCTCTCAGGGACCATGGAGGACCTCCCCGGCTGCCCCCAAAGGCCGGTTTGCAAGCATTCCCACTCGCTGTTCCCGCCAGGCACACACAATGTTCCAAAACCCCGGAGAAAAGCGCTTCGGGGTGGTGGTCTCTCCGGGCCCCTGCCCCTGAGCCTGGGGGCCAGGCAGGGGATCCACAGTCCCAGGCCAAGGCAGAACCACATGCACACGTCTGTTCCTGCCCCCTCCACCGGCAGAGAGCTGGGGGGAGCCAGAGTCTGTCAGGCAGCTGCTGGGCTGGCCGCCTGTGTGGGAAGGGGCAGAGCCGACCTAGGGGCAAGTTGGGCCTCTTGCTCTCCCTGCTGCCCTGAGGCTGCTGGGCCAAAGAGGTCTTGGGCATCCAGCCCCTTGCTGGTCCCTTCCCTCTGACGAGGCCCTCTGAGCTCCAGCACCTTGCAGTGTGGAGACAGCCCCTGCCAGCAACCTCCTCTCCAAGGAGGCCTCAACCGAGGCCTAGGCCCAGGGGAAAGGCACCAGCGGAGATGAGCCAGTGGAGGCGCACGGGCATGTCTGGACCCAGTCCCCGCAGCCTGCCCCTTGGTGGGGCAGTACCCCCGGAGGCCAGGAAGGTCTGGGCAAGGCTGCGAGGGGCAGGGGCCCTGCTGGGTCGTGCCCCTGGCCTGTGGGGCGTCTGAGCACAACCGGCACTCTCCCGCTGGAAGACCTCCCCGTCTGCCTCCAAAGGCCGGTTTGCAAGCACTCCCGCCCGCTGTTCCCGCCAGGCACGCACAATGCTCCCAAGCCCGGGAGAAAAGCGCTTCGGGGTGGTGCTCTCTCTGGGCCCTTGCCCCTGAGCCTGGGGGCCAGGCAGTTGGAACACACCCCCAGGCCAATGCAGAACGACATGCACACGTCTGTTCCGGCCCCCTACACCGGCAGAGAGCTCGGGGGAGCCAGAGACTGCCAGGCTGCTGCTGGGCTGGCTGCCAGTGTGGGACGGGGCAGAGCCGACCTAGGGGCAAGTTGGGCCTCTTGCTCTCCCTGCTGCCCTGAGGCTGCTGGGTCAAAGAGGTCTTGGGCATCCAACCCTTTGCTGGTCCCTTCCCTCTCACGAGGCCCTCTGAGCTCCAGCACCTTGCAGTGTGGAGACAGCCCCTGCCAGCAACCTCCTCTCCAAAGAGGCCTCAACCGAGGCCTACGCCCAGGGGAAAAGCACCAGCGGGGATGATCCTGGGGAGGCGCACGGACATGTCTGGACCCAGCCCCGCAGCCTGCCCCTTGGTGGGGCAGTACCCCCGGAGGCCAGGAAGGTCTGGGCAAGGCTGGCCAGGGGCAGGGGCCCTGCTGGGTCCTGCCCCTGGCCTGTGAGGCCTCTGAGCACAACCGGCCCTCTCCCACTGGAAGACCTCCCCAGCTGCCTCCAAAGTCCTGTTTGCAAACACTCCCGCCCGCTGTTCACGCCAGGCTCGCACAATGCTCCCAAGCCCGGGAGAAAAGCGCTTCGGGGTGGTGCTCTCTCCGGGCCCTTGCCCCTGAGCCTGGGGGCCAGGCAGTGGGTCCACACTCCCAGACCAAGGCAGAACCACATGCACACGTCTGTTCCTGACCCCTGCACCGGCAGAGAGCTCGGGGGAGCCAGAGTCTGTCAGGCAGGTGCTGGGCTGGCCGCCTGTGTGGGAAGGGGCAGAGCCGACCTAGGGGCAAGTTGGGCCTCTTGCTCTCCCTGCTGCCCTGAGGCTGCTGGGCCAAAGAGGTCTTGGGCATCCAGCCCCTTGCTGGTCCCTTCCCGCTGACGAGGCCCTCTGAGCTCCAGCACCTTGCAGTGTGGAGACAGCCCCTGCCAGCAACCTCCTCTCCAATGAGGCCTCAACCGAGGCCTAGGCCCAGGGGAAAGGCACCAGCGGGGATGAGCCTGGGGAGGCGCCCGGGCATGTCTGGACCCAGTCCCCGCAGCCTGCCCCTTGGTGGGGCAGTACCCCCGGAGGCCAGGAAGGTCTGGGCAAGGCTGGCCAGGGGCAGGGGCCCTGCTGGGTCCTGCCCCTGGCCTGTGGGGCCTCTGAGCACAACCGGCCCTCTGCCACTGGAAGAACTCCCCGGCTCCCTCCAAAGGCCAGTTTGCCAACACTCCCGCCCGCTGTTCCCACCAGGCACGCACAATGCTCCCAAGCCCGGGAGAAAAGCGCTTCGGGGTGGTGCTCTCCTCGGGCCCTTGCCCCTGAGCCTGGGGTCCAGGCAGTTGGTACACACTCCCAGACCAAGGCAGAACCACATGCACACGTCTGTTCCTGACCCCTGCACCGGCAGAGAGTTCGGGGGAGCCAGAGTCTGTCAGGCAGGTGCTGGGCTGGCCGCCTGTGTGGGAAGGGGCAGAGCCGACCTAGGGGCAAGTTGGGCCTCTTGCTCTCCCTGCTGCCCTGAGGCTGCTGGGCCAAAGAGGTCTTGGGCATCCAGCCCCTTGCTGGTCCCTTCCCTCTGACGAGGCCCTCTGAGCTCCAGCACCTTGCAGTGTGGAGACAGCCCCTGCCAGCAACATCCTCTCCAAGGAGGCCTCAACCGAGGCCTAGGCCCAGGGGAAAGGCACCAGCGGGGATGAGCCTGGGGAGGCGCCCGGGCATGTCTGGACCCAGTCCCCGCAGCCTGCCCCTGGTGGGGCAGTACCCCCGGAGGCCAGGAAGATCTGGGCAAGGCTGGCCAGGGGCAGGGGCCCTGCTGGGTCCTCCCCATGGCCTGTGGGGCCTCTGAGCACAACCGGCCCTCTCCCACTGGAAGACCTCCCCGGCTGCCTCCAAAGGCCGGTTTGCAAGCACTCCCGCCCACTGTTCCCGCCAGGCGCGCACAATGCTCCCAAGCCCGGGAGAAAAGCGCTTCGGGGTGGTGCTCTCTCCGGGCCCTTGCCCCTGAGCCTGTGGGCAAGGCAGGGGGATCACACTCCCAGACCAAGGCAGAAACACATGCACACGTCTGTTCCTGTCCCCTGCACCGGCAGAGAGCTCGGGGGAGCCAGAGTCTCTCAGGCAGGTGCTGGGCTGGCCGCCTGTGTGGGAAGGGGCAGAGCCGACCTAGGGGCAAGTTGGGCCTCTTGCTCTCCCTGCTGCCCTGAGGCTGCAGGGCCAAAGACGTCTTGGGCATCCAGCCCCTTACTGGTCCCTTCCCTCTGACGAGGCCCTCTGAGCTCCAGCACCTTGCAGTGTGGAGACAGCCCCTGCCAGCAATCTCCTCTCCAAGGAGGCCTCAACCGAGGCCTAGGCCCAGGGGAAAGGCACCAGCGGGGTTGAGCCAGGGGAGGCGCCCGGGCATGTCTGGACCCTGTCCCCGCAGCCTGCCCCTTGGTGGGGCAGTACCCCCGGAGGCCAGGAAGGTCTGGGCAAGGCTGGCCAGGGGCAGGGGCCCTGCTGGGTCCTGCCCCTGGCCTGTGGGGCCTCTGAGCACAACCGGCCCTCTCCCACTGGAAGACCTCCCCGGCTGCCTCCAAAGGCCGGTTTGCAAGCACTCCCGCCCACTGTTCCCGCCAGGCGCGCACAATGCTCCCAAGCCCGGGAGAAAAGAGCTTCGGGGTGGTGGTCTCTCCGGGCCCTTGCCCCTGAGCCTGGGGGCCAGGCAGGGGGTCCACAGTCCCAGGCCAAGGCACAACAACATGCACACGTCTGTTCCTGCCCTCTCCACCGGCAGAGAGCTGGGGGGAGCCAGAGTCTGTCAGGCAGCTGCTGGGCTGGCCGCCTGTGTGGGAAGGGGCAGAGCCGACCTAGGGGCAAGTTGGGCCTCTTGCTCTCCCTGCTGCCCTGAGGCTGCTGTGCCAAAGAGGTCTTGGGCATCCAGCCCCTTGCTGGTCCCTTCCCTCTGACGAGGCCCTCTGAGCTCCAGCACCTTGCAGTGTGGAGACAGACCCTGCCAGCAACCTCCTCTCCAAGGAGGCCTCAACCGAGGCCTAGGCCCAGGGGAAAGGCACCAGCGGGGATGAGCCAGTGGAGGCGCACGGGCATATCAGGACCCAGTCCCCGCAGCCTGCCCCTTGGTGGGGCAGTACCCCCGGAGGCCAGGAAGGTCTGGGCAAGGCTGGCCAGGGGCAGGGGCCCTGCTGGGTCCTGCCCCTGGCCTGTGGGGCCTCTGAGCACAACCGGCCCTCTCCCACTGGAAGACCTCCCCGGCTGCCTTCAAAGGCGGGTTTGCCAACACTCCCGCCCGCTGTTCCCGCCAGGCACGCACAACGCTCCCAAGGCCAGGAGAAAAGCGCTTCGGGGTGTTGCTCTCTCCGGGCCCTTGCCCCTGAGCCTGGGGTCCAGGCAGTGGGTCCACACTCCCAGACCAAGGCAGAACCACATGCACACGTCTGTTCCTGACCCCTGAACCGGCAGAGAGCTCGGGGGAGCCAGAGTCTATCAGGCAGCTGCTGGGTTGGCTGCCTGTGTGGGAAGGGGCAGAGCCGACCTAGGGGCAAGTTGGGCCTCTTGCTCTCCCTGCTGCCCTGAGGCTGCTGGGCCAAAGAGGTCTTGGGCATCCAGCCCCTTGCTGGTCCCTTCCCGCTGACGAGGCCCTCTGAGCTCCAGCACCTTGCAGTGTGGAGACAGCCCCTGCCAGCAACCTCCTCTCCAAGGAGGCATCAACCGAGGCCTATGCCCAGGGGAAAGGCACCAGCGGGGATGAGCCTGGGGAGGCGCCCGGGCATGTCTGGACCCAGTCCCCGCAGCCTTCCCCTTGGTGGGGCAGTACCCCCGGAGGCCAGGAAGGTCTGGGCAAGGCTGGCCAGGGGCAGGGGACCTGCTGGCTCCTGCCCCTGGCCTGTGAGGCCTCTGAGCACAACCGGCCCTCTCCCACTGGAAGACCTCCACGGCTGCCTCCAAAGTCCTGTTTGCAAACACTCCCGCCCGCTGTTCACGCCAGGCTCGCACAATGCTCCCAAGCCCGGGAGAAAAGCGCTTCGGGGTGGTGCTCTCTCCGGGCCCTTGCCCCTAAGCCTGCGGGCCAGGCAGGGGGAACACACTCCC
The DNA here is from genome assembly GCF_033118175.1 of Dama dama. Taxonomy (NCBI): domain Eukaryota; kingdom Metazoa; phylum Chordata; class Mammalia; order Artiodactyla; family Cervidae; genus Dama; species Dama dama. The sequence goes on from NW_026870873.1 coordinate 927,691, forward strand.
AGGCCAAGACAGAACGACATGAACACGTCTGTTCCTGCCCCCTACACCGGCAGAGAGCTCGGGGGAGCCAGAGTCTCTCAGGCAGGTGCTGGGCTGGCCGCCTGTGTGGGAAGGGGCAGAGCCGACCTAGGGGCAAGTTGGGCCTCTTGCTCTCCCTGCTGCCCTGAGGCTGCTGGGCCAAAGACGTCTTGGGCATCCAGCCCTTTGCTGATCCCTTCCCTCTGACGAGGCCCTCTGAGCTTCAGCACCTTGCAGTGTGGAGACAGCACCTGCCAGCAATCTCCTCTCCAAGGAGGCCTCAACCGAGGCCTAGGCCCAGGGGAAAGGCACCAGCGGGGATGAGCCTGGGGAGGCGCCCGGGCATGTCTGGACCCAGTCCCCGCAGCCTGCCCCTTGGTGGGGCAGTACCCCTGGAGGCCAGGAAGGTCTGGGCAAGGCTGACCAGGGGCAGGGGACCTGCTGGGTCCTGCCCCTGGCCTGTGGGGCCTCTGAGCACAACCGGCCCTCTCCCACTGGAAGACCTCCCCGGCTGCCTCCAAAGGCCGTTTTGAACGCACTCCCGCCCACTGTTCCCACCAAGCTCGCACAATGCTCCCAAGCCCGGGAGAAAAGCGCTTCGGGGTGGTGCTCTCTCCGGGCCCTTGCCCCTGAGCCTGGGGGCCAGGCAGGGGGTCCACAGTCCCAGGCCAAGGCAGAACCACATGCACACGTCTGTTCCTGACGCCTGCACCGGCAGAGAGCTCGGGGGAGCCAGAGTCTGTCAGGCAGCTGCTGGGCTGGCCGCCTTTGTGGGAAGGGGCAGAGCCGACCTAGGGGCAAGTTGGGCCTCTTGCTCTCCCTGCTGCCCTGAGGCTGCTGGGCCAAAGAGGTCTTGGGCATCCAGCCCTTTGCTTGTCCCTTCCCTCTGACGAGGCCCTCTGAGCTCCAGCACCTTGCAGTGTGGAGACAGCCCCTGCCAGCAACCTCCTCTCCAAGGAGGCCTCAACCGAGACCTAGGACCAGGGGAAAGGCACCAGCGGGGATGAGCCTGGGGAGGCGCCCGGGCATGTCTGGACCCAGTCCCCGCAGCCTGCCCCTTGGTGGGGCAGTACCCCCGGAGGCCAGGAAGGTCTGGGAAAGGCTGGCCAGGGGCAGGGGACCTGCTGGGTCCTGCCCCTGGCCTGTGGGGCCTCTGAGCACAACCAGCCCTCTCCCACTGGAAGACCTCCCCGGCTGCCTCCAAAGTCCTGTTTGCCAACACTCCCACCCGCTGTTCACGCCAGACTTGCACAATGCTCCCAAGCCCGGGAGAAAAGCGCTTCGGGGTGGTGCTCTCTCCGGGCCCTTGCCCCTGAGCCTGGGGGCAAGGCATGGGGAACACAATCCCAGGCCAAGGCAGAACCACATGCCCACGTCTGTTCCTGTCCCCTGCACCGGCAGAGAGCTTGGGGGAGCCAGAGTCTGTCAGGCAGCTGCTGGGTTGGCCGCCTGTGTGGGAAGGGGCAGAGCCGCCCTAGGGGCAAGTTGGGCCTCTTGCTCTCCCTGCTGCCCTGAGGCTGCTGGGCCAAAGACGTCTTGGGCATCCAGCCCCTTACTGGTCCCTTCCCTCTGACGAGGCCCTCTGAGCTCCAGCACCTTGCAGTGTGGAGACAGCCCCTGCCAGCAACCTCCTCTCCAAGGAGGCCTCAACCGAGGCCTAGGCCCAGGGGAAAGGCACCAGCGGGGATGAGCCAGGGGAGGCGCCCGAGCATGTCTGGACCCAGACCCCGCAGCCTGCCCCTTGGTTGGGCAGTACCCCCGGAGGCCAGGAAGGTCTGGGTAAGGCTGGCCAGGTGCAGGGGCCCTGCTGGGTCCTGCCCCTGGCCTGTGGGGCCTCTGAGCACAACCGGCCCTCTCCCACTGGAAGACCTCCCCGGCTGCCTCCAAAGGCCGGTTTGCAAGCGCTCCCGGCCACTGTTACCAGCAGGCGGGCACAATGCTCCTAAGCCCGGAAGAAAAGCGCTTCAGGGTGGTGCTCTCTCTGGGCCCTTGCCCCTGAGCCTGGGGGCAAGGCAGGGTGTCCACACTCCCAGGCCAAGGCAGAACCACATGCACACGTCTGATCTGCCCCCTGCACCGGCAGAGAGCTCGGGGGAGCCAGAGACTGTCAGGCAGCTGCTGGGCTGGCCGCCTGTGTGGGAAGTGGCAGAGCCGACCTAGGGGCAAGTTGGGCCTCTTGCTCTCCCTGCTGCCCTGAGGCTGCTGGGCCATAGAGGTCTTGGGCATCCAGCCCCTTGCTGGTCCCTTCCCTCTGACGAGGCCCTCTGAGCTCCAGCACCTTGCAGTGTGGAGACAGCCCCTGCCAGCAACCTCCTCTCCAAGGAGGCCTCAACCGAGGCCTAGGCCCAGGGGAAAGGCACCAGCGGGGATGAGCCTGGGGAGGCGCCCGGGCATGTCTGGACCCCGTCCCCACAGCCTGCCCCTTGGTGGGGCAGTACCCCCGGAGGCCAGGAAGGTCTGGGCAAGGCTGGCCAGGGGCAGGGGCCCTGCTGGGTCCTGCCCCTGGCCTGTGGGGCCTCTGAGCACAACCGGCCCTCTCCCACTGGAAGAACTCCCCGGCTCCCTCCAAAGGCCAGTTTGCCAACACTCCCGCCCGCTGTTCCCGCCAGGCACGCACAATGCTCCCAAGCCCGGGAGAAAAGCGCTTCGGGGTGGTGCTCTCCTCGGGCCCTTGCCCCTGAGCCTGGGGTCCAGGCAGTTGGTCCACACTCCCAGACTAAGGCAGAACCACATGCACACGTCTGTTCCTGACCCCTGCACCGGCAGAGAGTTCGGGGGAGCCAGAGTCTGTCAGGCAGCTGCTGGGCTGGCCGCCTGTGTGGGAAGGGGCAGAGCCGACCTAGGGGCAAGTTGGGCCTCTTCCTCTCCCTGCTGCCCTGAGGCTGCTGGGCCAAAGAGGTCTTCGGCATCCAGCCCCTTGCTGGTCCCTTCCCTCTGACGAGGCCCTCTGAGCTCCAGCACCTTGCAGTGTGGAGACAGCCCCTGCCAGCAACATCCTCTCCAAGGAGGCCTCAACCGAGGCCTAGGCCCAGGGGAAAGGCACCAGCGGGGATGAGCCTGGGGAGGCGCCCGGGCATGTCTGGACCCAGTCCCCGCAGCCTGCCCCTTGGTGGGGCAGTACCCCCGGAGGCCAGGAAGATCTGGGCAAGGCTGGCCAGGGGCAGGGGCCCTGCTGGGTCCTCCCCATGGCCTGTGGGGCCTCTGAGCACAACCGGCCCTCTCCCACTGGAAGACCTCCCCGGCTGCCTCCAAAGGCCGGTTTGCAAGCACTCCCGCCCACTGTTCCCGCCAGGCGCGCACAATGCTCCCAAGCCCGGGAGAAAAGCGCTTCGGGGTGGTGCTCTCTCCGGGCCCTTGCCCCTGAGCCTGTGGGCAAGGCAGGGGGAACACACTCCCAGACCAAGGCAGAAACACATGCACACGTCTGTTCCTGTCCCCTGCACCGGCAGAGAGCTCGGGGGAGCCAGAGTCTCTCAAGCAGGTGCTGGGCTGGCCGCCTGTGTGGGAAGGGGCAGAGCCGACCTAGGGGCAAGTTGGGCCTCTTGCTCTCCCTGCTGCCCTGAGGCTGCAGGGCCAAAGACGTCTTGGGCATCCAGCCCCTTACTGGTCCCTTCCCTCTGACGAGGCCCTCTGAGCTCCAGCACCTTGCAGTGTGGAGACAGCCCCTGCCAGCAACCTCCTCTCCAAGGAGGCCTCAACCGAGGCCTAGGCCCAGGGGAAAGGCACCAGCGGGGTTGAGCCAGGGGAGGTGCCCGGGCATGTCTGGACCCTGTCCCCGCAGCCTGCCCCTTGGTGGGGCAGTACCCCCGGAGGCCAGGAAGGTCTGGGCAAGGCTGGCCAGGGGCAGGGGCCCTGCTGGGTCCTGCCCCTGGCCTGTGGGGCCTCTGAGCACAACCGGCCCTCTCCCACTGGAAGACCTCCCCGGCTGCCTCCAAAGGCCGGTTTGCAAGCACTCCCGCCCACTGTTTCCGCCAGGCGCGCACAATGCTCCCAAGCCCGGGAGAAAAGCGCTTCGGTGTGGTGGTCTCTCCGGGCCCTTGCCCCTGAGCCTGGGGGCCAGGCAGGGAATCCACAGTCCCAGGCCAAGGCACAACAACATGCACACGTCTGTTCCTGCCCCCTCCACCGGCAGAGAGCTGGGGGGAGCCAGAGTCTGTCAGGCAGCTGCTGGGCTGGCCGCCTGTGTGGGAAGGGGCAGAGCCGACCTAGGGGCAAGTTGGGCCTCTTGCTCTCCCTGCTGCCCTGAGGCTGCTGTGCCAAAGAGGTCTTGGGCATCCAGCCCCTTGCTGGTCCCTTCCCTCTGACGAGGCCCTCTGAGCTCCAGCACCTTGCAGTGTGGAGACAGACCCTGCCAGCAACCTCCTCTCCAAGGAGGCCTCAACCGAAGCCTAGGCCCAGGGGAAAGGCACCAGCGGGGATGAGCCAGTGGAGGCGCACGGGCATATCAGGACCCAGTCCCCGCAGCCTGCCCCTTGGTGGGGCAGTACCCCCGGAGGCCAGGAAGGTCTGGGCAAGGCTGGCCAGGGGCAGGGGCCCTGCTGGGTCCTGCCCCTGGCCTGTGGGGCCTCTGAGCACAACCGGCCCTCTCCCACTGGAAGACCTCCCCGGCTGCCTTCAAAGGCGGGTTTGCCAACACTCCCGCCCGCTGTTCCCGCCAGGCACGCACAACGCTCCCAAGGCCAGGAGAAAAGCGCTTCGGGGTGTTGCTCTCTCCGGGCCCTTGCCCCTGAGCCTGGGGTCCAGGCAGTGGGTCCACACTCCCAGACCAAGGCAGAACCACATGCACACGTGTGTTCCTGACCCCTGAACCGGCAGAGAGCTCGGGGGAGCCAGAGTCTATCAGGCAGCTGCTGGGTTGGCTGCCTGTGTGGGAAGGGGCAGAGCCGACGTAGGGGCAAGTTGGGCCTCTTGCTCTCCCTGCTGCCCTGAGGCTGCTGGGCCAAAGAGGTCTTGGGCATCCAGCCCCTTGCTGGTCCCTTCCCGCTGACGAGGCCCTCTGAGCTCCAGCACCTTGCAGTGTGGAGACAGCCCCTGCCAGCAACCTCCTCTCCAAGGAGGCATCAACCGAGGCCTATGCCCAGGGGAAAGGCACCAGCGGGGATGAGCCTGGGGAGGCGCCCAGGCATGTCTGGACCCAGTCCCTGCAGCCTGCCCCTTGGTGGGGCAGTACCCCCGGAGGCCAGGAAGGTCTGGGCAAGGCTGGCCAGGGGCAGGGGACCTGCTGGGTCCTGCCCCTGGCCTGTGAGGCCTCTGAGCACAACCGGCCCTCTCCCACTGGAAGACCTCCCCGGCTGCCTCCAAAGGCCGGTTTGCAAGCGCTCCCGCCCACTGTTCCCAGCAGGCGTGCACAATGCTCCCAAGCCCGGGAGAAAAGCATTTTGGGGTGGTGCTCACTCCGGGCCCTTGGAAGACCTCCCCGGCTGCCTCCAAAGGCTGGTTTGCAAGCACTCAATCCCGCTGTTCACGCCAGCTGCGCACAATGCTCCCAAGCCCGGGAGAAAAGCATTTTGGGGTGGTGCTCACTCCGGGCTTTGGAAGACCTCCCCGGCTGCCTCCAAGGCCGGTTTGCAAGCACTTCTGCCTGCTGTTCCCGCCACCCGCGCACAATGCTCCCAAGCCCGGGAGAAAAGCGTTTCGGGGTGGTGTTCTCTCTGGACCCAAGAAAGACCTCCCGGGCTGCCCCCAAATGCCAGTTTGCAAGCACTCCCACTCACTGTTCCCGCCATCCGTGCAAATGCTCCAAGCCCAGGAGAAAAGCCCTTCAGGGTGGTGCTCTCTCCCGGCCCTTGGAAGACCTCCCCGGCTGCCTCCAAAGGCTGGATTTCAAGTACTCCCTCCCGCTGTCCCGCCAGCCGCACACAATGCTCCCAATCACGGGAGAAAAGCGCTTCGGGGTGGTGCTCTCTACGGGCCCTTGGAAGACCTCCCCGTTTGTCTCCAAAGGCCGGTTTGCAAGCACTCATGCCCGCTGTTCCCGCCAGCCGCGCACAATGCTCCCAAGCCTAGGAGAAAAGCGCTTCGGGGTGGTGCTCTCTCCCGGCCCTTGGAAGACCTCCCCGGCTGCCTCCAAAGGCTGGTTTTCAAGAACTCCCTCCCGCTGACCCGCCAGCCGCACACAATGCTCCCAAGCCCGGGAGAAAAGCATTTTGAGGTGGTCTCTCTCCGGGCCCTTGGAAGACTCCCCGGCTGCCTCTAAAGGCCGGTTTGCAAGCACTCATGTCCTCTGTTCCCGACAGCCGCGAACAATGCTCCCAATTCCGTGAGAAAAGTGCTTCGGGATGGTGCTCTCTCCGGGCCCTTGGAAGACCTCCCAAGCTGCCTCCAAAGGCCGGTTTGCAAGCACTCCCGCCCGCTGTTCCCGCCAGCCTCGCACAATGCTCCCAAGCCCGGGAGAAAAGCGCTTCGGGGTGGTGTTCTCTCCGTGCCAATGGAGGACCTCCCTGGCTGCCCCCAAAGGCCGGTTTGCAAGCACTCCCACTCGCTGTTCCCGCCAGCCACGCACAATCCTCCAAAACCCCGGAGAAAAGCGCTTCGGGGTGGTGTTCTCTCCGTGCCCATGGAAGACCTCCCGGGGTGCCCCCAAAGGCCGGTTTGGAAGCACTCCGACTCGCTGTTCCCGCCATCCGCGCACAATGCTCCCAAGCCCGGGAGAAAAGCATTTTGGGGTGGTGCTCACACCGGGCCCTGGAAGACCTCCCCGGCTGCCTCCAAAGGACAGTTTTCAAGCACTCCTGCCTGCTGTTCCCGCCACCCGCGCACAATGCTCCCAAGCCCGGGAGAAAAGCGCTTCGGGGTGGTGCTCTCTACAGGCCCTTGGAAGACCTCCCCGGCTGCCTCCAAAGGCCGGTTTGCAAGGACTCCTTCCTGCTGTTCCCGCCATCCGCGCACAATGCTCCCAAGCCCGGGAGAAAAGCATTTTGGGGTGGTGCTCACACCGGGCCCTGGAAGACCTCCCCGGCTGCCTCCAAAGGACGGTTTTCAAGCACTCCTGCCTGCTGTTCCCGCCACCCGCGCAAAATGCTCCCAAGCCCGGGAGAAAAGCGCTTCGGGGTGGTGCTCTCTACAGGCCCTTGGAAGACCTCCCCGGCTGCCTCCAAAGGCCGGTTTGCAAGGACTCCTTCCTGCTGTTCCCGCCAGCCACGCACAATGCTCCCAAGCCCGGGAGAAAAGCATTTTGGGGTGGTGCTCACACCGGGCCCTGGAAGACCTCCCCGGCTGCCTCCAGTGGCCAGTTTGCAAGCACTCATGCCCGCTGTTCCCACCAGCCGCGCACAATGCTCCCAAGCCCGGGAGAAAAGCTTTTTGGGGTGGTGCTCACACCGGGCCCTGGAAGACCTCCCCGGCTGCCTGCAAAGGCCGGTTTTCAAGCACTCCTGCCTGCTGTTCCTGCCACCCGCGCACAATACTCCCAAGCCCGGGAGAAAAGCGCTTCGGGGTGGTGCTCTCTACAGGCCCTTGGAAGACCTCCCCCGCTGCCTCCAAAGGCCGGTTTGCAAGGACTCCTTCCTGCTGTTCCCGCCAGCCACGCACAATGCTCCCAAGCCCGGGAGAAAAGTGCTTCGGGGTGGTGATCTCTCCGGGCCCTTGGAAGTCGTCCCCGGCTGCCTCCAAAGGCCGGTTTGCAAGCACTCATGCCCGTTGTTCCCACCAGCCGCGCACAATGCTCCCAAGCCCGGGAGAAAAGCATTTTGGGGTGGTGCTCACTCCGGGCCCTTGGAAGACCTCCCCGGCTGCCTCCAAAGGCCAGTTTGCAAGCAGTCCTGCCTGCTGTTCCCGCCAGCCGCGCACAATGCTCCCAAGACCGTGAGAAAAGCGCTTCGGGTTGGTGTTCTCTCAGGGACCATGGAGGACCTCCCCCGCTGCCTCCAAAGGCCGGTTTGCAAGGACTCCTTCCTGCTGTTCCCGCCAGCCACGCACAATGCTCCCAAGCCCGGGAGAAAAGTGCTTCGGGGTGGTGATCTCTCTGGGCCCTTGGAAGTCGTCCCTGGCTGCCTCCAAAGGCCGGTTTGCAAGCACTCATGCCCGTTGTTCCCACCAGCCGCGCACAATGCTCCCAAGCCCGGGAGAAAAGCATTTTGGGGTGGTGCTCACTCCGGGCCCTTGGAAGACCTCCCCGGCTGCCTCCAAAGGCCAGTTTGCAAGCAGTCCTGCCTGCTGTTCCCGCCAGCCGCGCACAATGCTCCCAAGCCCGGGAGAAAAGCGCTTTGGGGTGGTGCTCTCTCCGGGCCCTTGGAAGACGTCCCCGGCTGCCTCCAAAGGCCGGTTTGCAAGCACTCATGCCCGTTGTTCCCACCAGCCGCGCACAATGCTCCCAAGCCCGGGAGAAAAGCATTTTGGGGTGGTGCTCACTCCGGGCCCTTGGAAGACCTCCCCGGCTGCCTCCAAAGGCCAGTTTGCAAGCAGTCCTGCCTGCTGTTCCCGCCAGCCGCGCACAATGTTCCCAAGCCCGGGAGAAAAGCGCTTCGGGGTGGTGCTCTCTCCGGGCACTTTCAAGACCTCCCCGGCTGCCTCCAAAGGCCGGTTTGTAAGTACTCATTCCCGCTGCTTCCGCCAGCCACGCACAATGCTCCCAAGCCCAGGAGAAAAGCATTTTGGGGTGGTGCTCTCTCCGGGCCCTTGGAAGACCTCCCGGGCTGCCTCCAAAGGCCAGTTTGCAAGCATTCATGTCCGTTGTTCCCGACAGCCGCGCACAATGCTCCCAAGCCCGAGAGAAAAGCATTTTGGGGTGGTGATCAGTCCGGCCCTTGGAAGACCTCCCCGGCTGCCTCCAAAGGACAGTTTGCAAGCACTCATGCCCGCTGTTCCCGCCAGCCACGCACAATGCTCCCAAGACCGTGAGAAAAGCGCTTCGGGGTGGTGTTCTCTCAGGGACCATGGAGGACCTCCCCGGCTGCCCCCAAAGGCCGGTTTGCAAGCATTCCCACTCGCTGTTCCCGCCAGGCACACACAATGTTCCAAAACCCCGGAGAAAAGCGCTTCGGGGTGGTGGTCTCTCCGGGCCCCTGCCCCTGAGCCTGGGGGCCAGGCAGGGGATCCACAGTCCCAGGCCAAGGCAGAAACACATGCACACGTCTGTTCCTGCCCCCTACACCGGCAGACAGCTCGGGGGAGCCAGAGACTGCCAGGCTGCTGCTGGGCTGGCTGCCTGTGTGGGACGGGGCAGAGCCGACCTAGGGGCAAGTTGGGCCTCTTGCTCTCCCTGCTGCCCTGAGGCTGCTGGGTCAAAGAGGTCTTGGGCATCCAGCCCTTTGCTGGTCCCTTCCCTCTCACGAGGCCCTCTGAGCTCCAGCACCTTGCAGTGTGGAGACAGCCCCTGCCAGCAACCTCCTCTCCAAAGAGGCCTCAACCGAGGCCTACGCCCAGGGGAAAAGCACCAGCGGGGATGATCCTGGGGAGGCGCGCGGACATGTCTGGACCCAGTCCCCGCAGCCTGCCCCTTGGTGGGGCAGTACCCCCGGAGGCCAGGAAGGTCTGGGCAAGGCTGGCCAGGGGCAGGGGCCCTGCTGGGTCCTGCCCCTGGCCTGTGAGGCCTCTGAGCACAACCGGCCCTCTCCCACTGGAAGACCTCCCCAGCTGCCTCCAAAGTCCTGTTTGCAAACACTCCCGCCCGCTGTTCACGCCAGGCTCGCACAATGCTCCCAAGCCCGGGAGAAAAGCGCTTCGGGGTGGTGCTCTCTCCGGGCCCTTGCCCCTGAGCCTGGGGGCCAGGCAGTGGGTCCACACTCCCAGACCAAGGCAGAACCACATGCACACGTCTGTTCCTGACCCCTGCACCGGCAGAGAGCTCTGGGGAGCCAGAGTCTGTCAGGCAGGTGCTGGGCTGGCCGCCTGTGTGGGAAGGGGCAGAGCCGACCTAGGGGCAAGTTGGGCCTCTTCCTCTCCCTGCTGCCCTGAGGCTGCTGGGCCAAAGAGGTCTTGGGCATCCAGCCCCTTGCTGGTCCCTTCCCTCTGACGAGGCCCTCTGAGCTCCAGCACCTTGCAGTGTGCAGACAGCCCCTGCCAGCAACCTCCTCTCCAATGAGGCCTCAACCGAGGCCTAGGCCTAGGGGAAAGACACCAGCGGGGATGAGCCTGGGGAGGCGCCCGGGCATGTCTGGACCCAGTCCCCGCAGCCTGCCCCTTGGTGGGGCAGTACCCCCGGAGGCCAGGAAGGTCTGTGCAAGGCTGCCAGGGGCAGGGACAGTGCTGGGTCCTGCCCCTGGCCTGTTGGACGTCTGAGCACAACCGGCACTCTCGCGCTGGAAGACCTCCCCGTCTGCCTCCAAAGGCCGGTTTGCAAGCACTCCCGCCCGCTGTTCCCGCCAGGCACGCACAATGCTCCCAAGCCCGGGAGAAAAGCGCTTCGGGGTGGTGCTCTCTCCGGGCCCTTGCCCCTAAGCCTGCGGGCCAGGCAGGGGGAACACACTCCCAGGCCAAGACAGAACGACATGAACACGTCTGTTCCTGCCCCCTACACCGGCAGAGAGCTCGGGGGAGCCAGAGTCTCTCAGGCAGGTGCTGGGCTGGCCGCCTGTGTGGGAAGGGGCAGAGCCGACCTAGGGGCAAGTTGGGCCTCTTGCTCTCCCTGCTGCCCTGAGGCTGCTGGGCCACAGACGTCTTGGGCATCCAGCCCTTTGCTGGTCCCTTCCCTCTGACGAGGCCCTCTGAGCTCCAGCACCTTGCAGTGTGGAGACAGCACCTGCCAGCAATCTCCTCTCCAAGGAGGCCTCAACCGAGGCCTAGGCCCAGGGGAAAAGCACCAGCGGGGATGAGCCTGGGGAGGCGCCCGGGCATGTCTGGACCCAGTCCCCGCAGCCTGCCCCTTGGTGGGGCAGTACCCCCGGAGGCCAGGAAGGTCTGGGAAAGGCTGGCCAGGGGCAGGGGACCTACTGGGTCCTGCCCCTGGCCTGTGGGGCCTCTGAGCACAACCGGCCCTCTCCCACTGGAAGACCTCCCCGGCTGCCTCCAAAGTCCTGTTTGCCAACACTCCCACCCGCTGTTCACGCCAGACTTGCACAATGCTCCCAAGCCCGGGAGAAAAGCGCTTCGGGGTGGTGCTCTCTCCGGGCCCTTGCCCCTGAGCCTGGGGGCAAGGCATGGGGAACACACTCCCAGGCCAAGGCAGAACCACATGCACACGTCTGTTCCTGTCCCCTGCACCGGCAGAGAGCTTGGGGGAGCCAGAGTCTGTCAGGCAGCTGCTGGGTTGGCCGCCTGTGTGGGAAGGGGCAGAGCCGCCCTAGGGGCAAGTTGGGCCTCTTGCTCTCCCTGCTGCCCTGAGGCTGCTGGGCCAAAGACGTCTTGGGCATCCAGCCCCTTACTGGTCCCTTCCCTCTGACGAGGCCCTCTGAGCTCCAGCACCTTGCAGTGTGGAGACAGCCCCTGCCAGCAACCTCCTCTCCAAGGAGGCCTCAACCGAGGCCTAGGCCCAGGGGAAAGACACCAGCGGGGATGAGCCAGGGGAGGCGCCCGAGCATGTCTGGACACAGTCCCCGCAGCCTGCCCCTTGGTGGGGCAGTACCCCCGGAGGCCAGGAAGGTCTGGGTAAGGCTGGCCAGGGGCAGGGGCCCTGCTGGGTCCTGCCCCTGGCCTGTGGGGCCTCTGAGCACAACCGGCCCTCTCCCACTGGAAGACCTCCCCGGCTGCCTCCAAAGGCCGGTTTGCAAGCGCTCCCGGCCACTGTTACCAGCAGGCGGGCACAATGCGCCTAAGCCCGGAAGAAAAGCGCTTCAGGGTGGTGCTCTCTCTGGGCCCTTGCCCCTGAGCCTGGGGGCAAGGCAGGGTGTCCACACTAACAGGTCAAGGCAGAACCACATGGAAACGTCTGACCTGCCCCCTGCACCGGCAGAGAGCTCGGGGGAGCCAGAGTCTGTCAGGCAGCTGCTGGGCTGGCCGCCTGTGTGGGAAGTGGCAGAGCCGACCTAGGGGCAAGTTGGGCCTCTTGCTCTCCCTGCTGCCCTGAGGCTGCTGGGCCATAGAGGTCTTGGGCATCCAGCCCCTTGCTGGTCCCTTCCCTCTGACGAGGCCCTCTGAGCTCCAGCACCTTGCAGTGTGGAGACAGCCCCTGCCAGCAACCTCCTCTCCAAGGAGGCCTCAACCGAGGCCTAGGCCCAGGGGAAAGGCACCAGCGGGGATGAGCCTGGGGAGGCGCCCGGCCATGTCTGGACCCAGTCCCCGCAGCCTGCCCCTTGGTGGGGCAGTACCCCCGGAGGCCAGGAAGGTCTGGGCAAGGCTGGCCTGGGGCAGGGGCCCTGCTGGGTCCTCCCCATGGCCTGTGGGGCCTCTGAGCACAACCGGCCCTCTCCCACTGGAAGACCTCCCCGGCTGCCTCCAAAGGCCGGTTTGCAAGCACTCCCGCCCACTGTTCCCGCCAGGCGCGCACAATGCTCCCAAGCCCGGGAGAAAAGGGCTTCGGGGTGGTGCTCTGTCCGGGCCCTTGCCCCTGAGCCTGTGGGCAAGGCAGGGGGAACACACTCCCAGACCAAGGCAGAAACACATGCACACGTCTGTTCCTGTCCCCTGCACCGGCAGAGAGCTCGGGGGAGCCAGAGTCTCTCAGGCAGGTGCTGGGCTGGCCGCCTGTGTGGGAAGGGGCAGAGCCGACCTAGGGGCAAGTTGGGCCTCTTGCTCTCCCTGCTGCCCTGAGGCTGCAGGGCCAAAGACGTCTTGGGCATCCAGCCCCTTACTGGTCCCTTCCCTCTGACGAGGCCCTCTGAGCTCCAGCACCTTGCAGTGTGGAGACAGCCCCTGCCAGCAATCTCCTCTCCAAGGAGGCCTCAACCGAGGCCTAGGCCCAGGGGAAAGGCACCAGCGGGGTTGAGCCAGGGGAGGCGCCCGGGCATGTCTGGACCCTGTCCCCGCAGCCTGCCCCTTGGTGGGGCAGTACCCCCGGAGGCCAGGAAGGTCTGGGCAAGGCTGGCCAGGGGCAGGGGCCCTGCTGGGTCCTGCCCCTGGCCTGTGGGGCCTCTGAGCACAACCGGCCCTCTCCCACTGGAAGACCTCCCCGGCTGCCTCCAAAGGCCGGTTTGGAAGCACTCCCGCCCACTGTTCCCGCCAGGCGCGCACAATGCTCCCAAGCCCAGGAGAAAAGCGCTTCGGGGTGGTGGTCTCTCCGGGCCCTTGCCCCTGAGCCTGGGGGCCAGGCAGGGGATCCACAGTCCCAGGCCAAGGCACAACAACATGCACACGTCTGTTCCTGCCCCCTCCACCGGCAGAGAGCTGGGGGGAGCCAGAGTCTGTCAGGCAGCTGCTGGGCTGGCCGCCTGTGTGGGAAGGGGCAGAGCCGACCTAGGGGCAAGTTGGGCCTCTTGCTCTCCCTGCTGCCCTGAGGCTGCTGGGCCAAAGAGGTCTTGGGCATCCAGCCCCTTGCTGGTCCCTTCCCTCGGACGAGGCCCTCTGAGCTCCAGCACCTTGCAGTGTGGAGACAGCCCCTGCCAGCAACCTCCTCTCCAAGGAGTCCTCAACCGAGGCCTAGGCCCAGGGGAATGGCACCAGCGGGGATGAGCCTGGGGAGGTGCCCGGGCATGTCTGGACCCAGTCCCCGCAGCCTGCCCCTTGGTGGGGCAGTACCCCCGGAGGCCAGGAAGGTCTGGGCAAGGCTGCCAGGGGCAGGGACACTGCTGGGTCCTGCCCCTGGCCTGTGGGGCGTCTGAGCACAACCGGCACTCTCCCGCTGGAAGACCTCCCCGTCTGCCTCGAAAGGCCGGTTTGCAAGCACTCCCGCCCGCTGTTCCCGCCAGGCACGCACAATGCTCCCAAGCCCGGGAGAAAAGCGCTTCGGGGTGGTGCTCTCACCGGGCCCTTGCCCCTGAGCCTGGGGGCCAGGCAGGGGGAACACACTCCCAGACCAAGGCAGAACGACATGCACACGTCTGTTCCTGCCCCCTACACCGGCAGAGAGCTCGGGGGAGCCAGAGACTGCCAGGCTGCTGCTGGGCTGGCCGCCTGTGTGGGACGGGGCAGAGCCGACCTAGGGGCAAGTTGGGCCTCTTGCTCTCCCTGCTGCCCTGAGGCTGCTGGGTCAAAGAGGTCTTGGGCATCCAGCCCTTTGCTGGTCCCTTCCCTCTGACGAGGCCCTCTGATCTCCAGCACCTTGCAGTGTGGAGACAGCCCCTGCCAGCAACCTCCTCTCCAAGGAGGCCTCAACCGAGGCCTAGGCCCAGGGGAAAGGCACCAGAGGGGATGAGCCTGGGGAGGCGCCCAGGCATGTCTGGACCCAGTCCCCGCAGCCTGCCCCTTGGTGGGGCAGTACCCCCGGAGGCCAGGAAGGTCTGGGCAAGGCTGGCCAGGGGCAGGGGACCTGCTGGGTCCTGCCCCTGGCTTGTGAGGCCTCTGAGCACAACCGGCCCTCTCCCACTGGAAGACCTCCACGGCTGCCTCCAAAGTCCTGTTTGCAAACACTCCCGCCCGCTGTTCACGCCAGGCTCGCACAATGCTCCCAAGCCCGGGAGAAAAGCGCTTCGGGGTGGTGCTCCCTCCGGGCCCTTGCCCCTGAGCCTGGGGGCAAGGCAGGGGGAACACACTCCCAGGCCAAGGCAGAACCACATGCCCACGTCTGTTCCTGTCCCCTGCACCGGCAGAGAGCTTGGGGGAGCCAGAGTCTGTCAGGCAGCTGCTGAGTTGGCCGCCTGTGTTGGAAGGGGCAGAGCCGCCCTAGGGGCAAGTTGGGCCTCTTGCTCTCCCTGCTGCCCTGAGGCTGCTGGGCCAAAGACGTCTTGGGCATCCAGCCCCTTACTGGTCCCTTCCCTCTGACGAGGCCCTCTGAGCTCCAGCACCTTGCAGTGTGGAGACAGCCCCTGCCAGCAACCTCCTCTCCAAGGAGGCCTCAACCGAGGCCTAGGCCCAGGGGAAAGGCACCAGCGGGGATGAGCCTGGGGAGGCGCCCGGGCATGTCTGGACACAGGCCCCGCAGCCTGCCCCTTGGTGGGGCAGTACCCCCGGAGGCCAGGAAGGTCTGGGCAAGGCTGGCCAGGGGCAGGGGCCCTGCTGGGTCCTGCCCCTGGCCTGTGGGGCTCTGAGCACAACTGGCCCTCTCCCACTGGAAGACCTCCCCGGCTGCCTCCAAAGGCCGGTTTGCAAGCGCTCCCGCCCACTGTTCCCAGCAGGCGTGCACAATGCTCCCAAGCCCGGGAGAAAAGCGCTTCAGGGTGGTGCTCTCTCCGGGCCCTTGCCCCTGAGCCTGGGGGCAAGGCAGGGTGTCCACACTCCCAGGACAAGGCAGAACCACATGCACACGTCTGATCTGCCCCCTGCACCGGCAGAGAGCTCGGGGGAGCCAGAGTCTGTCAGGCAGCTGCTGGGCTGGCCGCCTGTGTGGGAAGGGGCAGAGCCGACCTAGGGGCAAGTTGGGCCTCTTGCTCTCCCTGCTGCCCTGAGGCTGCTGGGCCAAAGAGGTCTTGGGCATCCAGCCCCTTGCTGGTCCCTTCCTTCGGACGAGGCCCTCTGAGCTCCAGCACCTTGCAGTGTGGAGACAGCCCCTGCCAGCAAGCTCCTCTCCAAGGAGTCCTCAACCGAGGCCTAGGCCCAGGGGAATGGCACCAGCGGGGATGAGCCTGGGGAGGCGCCCGGGCATGTCTGGACCCAGTCCCCGCAGCCTGCCCCTTGGTGGGGCAGTACCCCCGGAGGCCAGGAAGGTCTGGGCAAGGCTGCCAGGGGCAGGGACACTGCTGGGTCCTGCCCCTGGCCTGTGGGGCCTCTGAGCACAACCGGCACTCTCCCGCTGGAAGACCTCCCCGTCTGCCTCGAAAGGCCGGTTTGCAAGCACTCCCGCCCGCTGTTCCCGCCAGGCACGCACAATGCTCCCAAGCCCGGGAGAAAAGCGCTTCGGGGTGGTGCTCTCTCCGGGCCCTTGCCCCTGAGCCTGGGGGCCAGGCAGGGGGAACACACTCCCAGGCCAAGGCAGAACGACATGCACACGTCTGTTCCTGCCCCCTACACCGGCAGAGAGCTCGGGGGAGCCAGAGACTGCCAGGCTGCTGCTGGGCTGGCCGCCTGTGTGGGACGGGGCAGAGCCGACCTAGGGGCAAGTTGGGCCTCTTGCTCTCCCTGCTGCCCTGAGGCTGCTGGGTCAAAGAGGTCTTGGGCATCCAGCCCTTTGCTGGTCCCTTCCCTCTGACGAGGCCCTCTGATCTCCAGCACCTTGCAGTGTGGAGACAGCCCCTGCCAGCAACCTCCTCTCCAAGGAGGCCTCAACCGAGGCCTAGGCCCAGGGGAAAGGCACCAGCGGGGATGAGCCTGGGGAGGCGCCCGGGGATGTCTGGACCCAGTCCCCGCAGCCTGCCCCTTGGTGGGGCAGTACCCCCGGAGGCCAGGAAGGTCTGGGCAAGGCTGGCCAGGGTCAGGGGCCCTGCTGGGTCCTGCCCCTGGCCTGTGGGGCCTCTGAGCACAACCGGCCCTCTTCCACTCGAAGACCTCCCCGGCTGCCTCCAAAGTCCTGTTTGCTAACACTCCCGCCCGCTGTTCACGCCAGGCTCGCACAATGCTCCCAAGGCCGGGAGAAAAGCGCATTGGGGTGGTTCTCTCTCCGGGCCCTTGCCCCTGAGCCTGGGGGCAAGGCACGGGGAACACACTCCCTGGCCAAGGCAGAACCATATGCCCACGTCTGTTCCTGTCCCCTGCACCGGCAGAGAGCTTGGGGGAGCTAGAGTCTGGCAGGCAGCTGCTGGGTTGGCCGCCTGTGTGGGAAGGGGCAGAGCCGACCTAGGGGCAAGTTGGGCCTCTTGCTCTCCCTGCTGCCCTGAGGCTGCTGGGCCAAAGACGTCTTGGGCATCCAGCCCCTTACTGGTCCCTTCCCTCTGACGAGGCCCTCTGAGCTCCAGCACCTTGCAGTGTGGAGACAGCCCCTGCCAGCAACCTCCTCTCCAAGGAGGCCTCAACCGAGGCCTAGGCCCAGGGGAAAGGCACCAGCGGGGATGAGCCAGGGGAGGCGCCCGAGCATGTCTGGACCCAGTCCCCGCAGCCTGCCCCTTGGTGGGGCAGTACCCCCGGAGGCCAGGAAGGTCTGGGCAAGGCTGGCCAGGGGCAGGGGCCCTGCTGCGTCCTGCCCCTGGCCTGTGGGGCCTCTGAGCACAACCGGCCCTCTCCCACTGGAAGACCTCCCCGGCTGCCTCCAAAGGCCGGTTTGCATGCGCTCCCGCCCACTGTTCCCAGCAGGCGTGCACAATGCTCCCAAGCCCGGGAGAAAAGCGCTTCAGGGTGGTGCTCTCTCCGGGCCCTTGCCCCTGAGCCTGGGGTCAAGGCACGGTGTCCACACTCCCAGGCCAAGTCAGAACCACATGCACACGTCTGTTCCTGCCCCCTGCACCGGCAGAGAGCTCGGGGGAGCCAGAGTCTGTCAGGCAGCTGCTGGGCTGGCCGCCTGTGTGGGAAGTGGCAGAGCCGACCTAGGGGCAAGTTGGGCCTCTTGCCCTCCCTGCTGCCCTGAGGCTGCTTGGCCAAAGAGGTCTTGGGCATCCAACCCCTTGCTGGTCCCTTCCCTCTGACGAGGCCCTCTGAGCTCCAGCACCTTGCAGTGTGGAGACAGCCCCTGCCAGCAACCTCCTCTCCAAGGAGGCCTAAACCGAGGCCTAGGCACAGGGGAAAGGCACCAGCGGGGATGAGCCTGGGGAGGCGCCCGGGCATGTATGGACCCAGTCCCCGCAGCCTGCCCCTTGGTGGGGCAGTACCCCCGGAGGCGAGGAAGGTCTGGGAAAGGCTGGCGAGGGGCAGGGGACCTGCTGGGTCCTGCCCCTGGCCTGTGGGGCCTCTGAGCACAACCGGCCCTCTCCCACTGGAAGACGTCCCCGGCTGCCTCCAAAGGCCGGTTTGCAAGCACTCCCGCCCACTGTTCCAACCAAGGGCGCACAACGCTCCCAAGCCTGGGAGAAAATCGCCTCGGGGTGGTGCTCTCTCCGGGCCCTTTCCCCTGAGCCTGGGGGCCAGGCAGGGTGTCCACACTCCCAGGCCAAGGCAGAACGACATGCACACGTCTGTTCCTGCCCCACGCACCGGCAGAGAGCTCGGGGGAGCCAAAGTCTGTCAGGCAGCTGCTGGGCTGGCCGCCTGTGTGGGAAGGGGCAGAGCCGACCTAGGGGCAAGTTGGGCCTCTTGCTCTCCCTGCTGCCCTGAGGCTGCTGGGTCAAAGAGGTCTTGGGCATCCAGCCCTTTGCTGGTCCCTTCCCTCTGACGAGGCCCTCTGAGCTCCAGCACCTTGCAGTGTGGAGACAGCCCCTGCCAGCAACCTCCTCTCCAAAGAGGCCTCAACCGAGGCCTACGCCCAGGGGAAAAGCACCAGCGGGGATGATCCTGGGGAGGCGCACGGACATGTCTGGACCCAGTCCCCGCAGCCTGCCCCTTGGTGGGGCAGTACCCCCGGAGGCCAGGAAGGTCTGGGCAAGGCTGGCCAGGGGCAGGGGCCCTGCTGGGTCCTGCCCCTGGCCTGTGAGGCCTCTGAGCACAACCGGCCCTCTCCCACTGGAAGACCTCCCCAGCTGCCTCCAAAGTCTTGTTTGCAAACACTCCCGCCCGCTGTTCACGCCAGGCTCACACAATGCTCCCAAGCCCGGGAGAAAAGCGCTTCGGGGTGGTTCTCTCTCCGGGCCCTTGCCCCTGAGCCTGGGGGCCAGGCAGTGGGTCCACACTCCCAGACCAAGGCAGAACCACATGCACACGTCTGTTCCTGACCCCTGCACCGGCAGAGAGCTCTGGGGAGCCAGAGTCTGTCAGGCAGGTGCTGGGCTGGCCGCCTGTGTGGGAAGGGTTAGAGCCGACCTAGGGGCAAGTTGGGCCTCTTCCTCTCCCTGCTGCCCTGAGGCTGCTGGGCCAAAGAGGTCTTGGGCATCCAGCCCCTTGCTGGTCCCTTCCCTCTGACGAGGCCCTCTGAGCTCCAGCACCTTGCAGTGTGGAGACAGCCCCTGCCAGCAACCTCCTCTCCAATGAGGCCTCAACCGAGGCCTAGGCCTAGGGGAAAGACACCAGCGGGGATGAGCCTGGGGAGGCGCCCGGGCATGTCTGGACCCAGTCCCCGCAGCCTGCCCCTTGGTGGGGCAGTACCCCCGGAGGCCAGGAAGGTCTGTGCAAGGCTGCCAGGGGCAGGGACAGTGCTGGGTCCTGCCCCTGGCCTGTTGGACGTCTGAGCACAACCGGCACTCTCGCGCTGGAAGACCTCCCCGTCTGCCTCCAAAGGCCTGTTTGCAAGCACTCCCGCCCGCTGTTCCCGCCAGGCACGCACAATGCTCCGAAGCCCGGGAGAAAAGCGCTTCGGGGTGGTGCTCTCTCCGGGCCCTTGCCCCTAAGCCTGCGGGCCAGGCAGGGGGAACACACTCCCAGGCCAAGACAGAACGACATGAACACGTCTGTTCCTGCCCCCTACACCGGCAAAGAGCTCGGGGGAGCCAGAGTCTCTCAGGCAGGTGCTGGGCTGGCCGCCTGTGTGGGAAGGGGCAGAGCCGACCTAGGGGCAAGTTGGGCCTCTTGCTCTCCCTGCTGCCCTGAGGCTGCTGGGCCAAAGACGTCTTGGGCATCCAGCCCTTTGCTGGTCCCTTCCCTCTGACGAGGCCCTCTGAGCTCCAGCACCTTGCAGTGTGGAGACAGCACCTGCCAGCAATCTCCTCTCCAAGGAGGCCTCAACCGAGGCCTAGGCCCAGGGGAAAAGCACCAGCGGGGATGAGCCTGGGGAGGCGCCCGGGCATGTCTGGACCCAGTCCCCGCAGCCTGCCCCTTGGTGGGGCAGTACCCCCGGAGGCCAGGAAGGTCTGGGAAAGGCTGGCCAGGGGCAGGGGACCTACTGGGTCCTGCCCCTGGCCTGTGGGGCCTCTGAGCACAACCGGCCCTCTCCCACTGGAAGACCTCCCCGGCTGCCTCCAAAGTCCTGTTTGCCAACACTCCCACCCGCTGTTCACGCCAGACTTGCACAATGCTCCCAAGCCCGGGAGAAAAGCGCTTCGGGGTGGTGCTCTCTCCGGGCCCTTGCCCCTGAGCCTGGGGGCAAGGCATGGGGAACACACTCCCAGGCCAAGGCAGAACCACATGCCCACGTCTGTTCCTGTCCCCTGCACCGGCAGAGAGCTTGGGGGAGCCAGAGTCTGTCAGGCAGCTGCTGGGTTGGCCGCCTGTGTGGGAAGGGGCAGAGCCGCCCTAGGGGCAAGTTGGGCCTCTTGCTCTCCCTGCTGCCCTGAGGCTGCTGGGCCAAAGACGTCTTGGGCATCCAGCCCCTTACTGGTCCCTTCCCTCTGACGAGGCCCTCTGAGCTCCAGCACCTTGCAGTGTGGAGACAGCCCCTGCCAGCAACCTCCTCTCCAAGGAGGCCTCAACCGAGGCCTAGGCCCAGGGGAAAGACACCAGCGGGGATGAGCCAGGGGAGGCGCCCGAGCATGTCTGGACCCAGTCCCCGCAGCCTGCCCCTTGGTGGGGCAGTACCCCCGGAGGCCAGGAAGGTCTGGGTAAGGCTGGCCAGGGGCAGGGGCCCTGCTGGGTCCTGCCCCTGGCCTGTGGGGCCTCTGAGCACAACCGGCCCTCTCCCACTGGAAGACCTCCCCGGCTGCCTCCAAAGGCCGGTTTGCAAGCGCTCCCGGCCACTGTTACCAGCAGGCGGGCACAATGCGCCTAAGCCCGGAAGAAAAGCGCTTCAGGGTGGTGCTCTCTCTGGGCCCTTGCCTCTGAGCCTGGGGGCAAGGCAGGGTGTCCACACTAACAGGCCAAGGCAGAACCACATGGAAACGTCTGACCTGCCCCCTGCACCGGCAGAGAGCTCGGGGGAGCCAGAGTCTGTCAGGCAGCTGCTGGGCTGGCCGCCTGTGTGGGAAGGGGCAGAGCCGACCTAGGGGCAAGTTGGGCCTCTTCCTCTCCCTGCTGCCCTGAGGCTGCTGGGCCAAAGAGGTCTTGGGCATCCAGCCCCTTGCTGGTCCCTTCCCTCTGACGAGGCCCTCTGAGCTCCAGCACCTTGCAGTGTGGAGACAGCCCCTGCCAGCAACATCCTCTCCAAGGAGGCCTCAACCGAGGGCTAGGCCCAGGGGAAAGGCACCAGCGGGGTTGAGCCTGGGGAGGCGCCCGGGCATGTCTGGACCCAGTCCCCGCAGCCTGCCCCTTGGTGGGGCAGTACCCCCGGAGGCCAGGAAGATCTGGGCAAGGCTGGCCAGGGGCAGGGGCCCTGCTGGGTCCTCCCCATGGCCTGTGGGGCCTCTGAGCACAACCGGCCCTCTCCCACTGGAAGACCTCCCCGGCTGCCTCCAAAGGCCGGTTTGCAAGCACTCCCGCCCACTGTTCCCGCCAGGCGCGCACAATGCTCCCAAGCCCGGGAGAAAAGCGCTTCGGGGTGGTGCTCTCTCCGGGCCCTTGCCCCTGAGCCTGTGGGCAAGGCAGGGGGAACACACTCCCAGACCAAGGCAGAAACACATGCACACGTCTGTTCCTGTCCCCTGCACCGGCAGAGAGCTCGGGGGAGCCAGAGTCTCTCAGGCAGGTGCTGGGCTGGCCGCCTGTGTGGGAAGGGGCAGAGCCGACCTAGGGGCAAGTTGGGCCTCTTGCTCTCCCTGCTGCCCTGAGGCTGCAGGGCCAAAGACGTCTTGGGCATCCAGCCCCTTACTGGTCCCTTCCCTCTGACGAGGCCCTCTGAGCTCCAGCACCTTGCAGTGTGGAGACAGCCCCTGCCAGCAATCTCCTCTCCAAGGAGGCCTCAACCGAGGCCTAGGCCCAGGGGAAAGGCACCAGCGGGGTTGAGCCAGGGGAGGCGCCCGGGCATGTCTGGACCCTGTCCCCGCAGCCTGCCCCTTGGTGGGGCAGTACCCCCGGAGGCCAGGAAGGTCTGGGCAAGGCTGGCCAGGGGTAGGGGCCCTGCTGGGTCCTGCCCCTGGCCTGTGGGGCCTCTGAGCACAACCGGCCCTCTCCCACTGGAAGACCTCCCCGGCTGCCTCCAAAGGCCGGTTTGGAAGCACTCCCGCCCACTGTTCCCGCCAGGCGCGCACAATGCTCCCAAGCCCGGGAGAAAAGCGCTTCGGGGTGGTGGTCTCTCCGGGCCCTTGCCCCTGAGCCTGGGGGCCAGGCAGGGGATCCACAGTCCCAGGCCAAGGCACAACAACATGCACACGTCTGTTCCTGCCCCCTCCACCGGCAGAGAGCTGGGGGGAGCCAGAGTCTGTCAGGCAGCTGCTGGGCTGGCCGCCTGTGTGGGAAGGGGCAGAGCCGACCTAGGGGCAAGTTGGGCCTCTTGCTCTCCCTGCTGCCCTGAGGCTACTGGGCCAAAGAGGTCTTGAGCATCCAGCCCCTTGCTGGTCCCTTCCCTCTGACGAGGCCCTCTGAGCTCCAGCACCTTGCAGTGTGGAGACAGACCCTGCCAGCAACCTCCTCTCCAAGGAGGCCTCAACCGAGGCCTAGGCCCAGGGGAAAGGCACCAGCGGGGATGAGCCAGTGGAGGGGCCCGGGCATGTCTGGACCCAGTCCCCGCAGCCTGCCCCTTGGTGGGGCAGTACCCCCGGAGGCCAGGAAGGTCTGGGCAAGGCTGGCCAGGGGCAGGGGCCCTGCTGGGTCCTGCCCCTGGCCTGTGGGTCCTCTGAGCACAACCGGCCCTCTCCCACTGGAAGACCTCCCCGGCTGCCTTCAAAGGCCGGTTTGCCAACACTCCCGCCCGCTGTTCCCGCCAGGCACGCACAACGCTCCCAAGGCCAGGAGAAAAGCGCTTCGGGGTGTTGCTCTCTCCGGGCCCTTGCCCCTGAGCCTGGGGTCCAGGCAGTGGGTCCACACTCCCAGACCAAGGCAGAACCACATGCACACGTCTGTTCCTGACCCCTGAACCGGCAGAGAGCTCGGGGGAGCCAGAGTCTATCAGGCAGCTGCTGGGTTGGCTGCCTGTGTGGGAAGGGGCAGAGCCGACCTAGGGGCAAGTTGGGCCTCTTGCTCTCCCTGCTGCCCTGAGGCTGCTGGGCCAAAGAGGTCTTGGGCATCCAGCCCCTTGCTGGTCCCTTCCCGCTGACGAGGCCCTCTGAGCTCCAGCACCTTGCAGTGTGGAGACAGCCCCTGCCAGCAACCTCCTCTCCAAGGAGGCATCAACCGAGGCCTATGCCCAGGGGAAAGGCACCAGCGGGGATGAGCCTGGGGAGGCGCCCAGGCATGTCTGGACCCAGTCCCCGCAGCCTGCCCCTTGGTGGGGCAGTACCCCCGGAGGCCAGGAAGGTCTGGGCAAGGCTGGCCAGGGGCAGGGGACCTGCTGGGTCCTGCCCCTGGCTTGTGAGGCCTCTGAGCACAACCGGCCCTCTCCCACTGGAAGACCTCCACGGCTGCCTCCAAAGTCCTGTTTGCAAAACTCCCGCCCGCTGTTCACGCCAGGCTCGCACAATGCTCCCAAGCCCGGGAGAAAAGCGCTTCGGGGTGGTGCTCTCTCCGGGCCCTTGCCCCTGAGCCTGGGGGCAAGGCAGGGGGAACACACTCCCAGGCCAAGGCAGAACCACATGCCCACGTCTGTTCCTGTCCCCTGCACCGGCAGAGAGCTTGGGGGAGCCAGAGTCTGTCAGGCAGCTGCTGAGTTGGCCGCCTGTGTGGGAAGGGGCAGAGCCGCCCTAGGGGCAAGTTGGGCCTCTTGCTCTCCCTGCTGCCCTGAGGCTGCTGGGCCAAAGACGTCTTGGGCATCCAGCCCCTTACTGGTCCCTTCCCTCTGACGAGGCCCTCTGAGCTCCAGCACCTTGCAGTGTGGAGACAGCCCCTGCCAGCAACCTCCTCTCCAAGGAGGCCTCAACCGAGGCCTAGGCCCAGGGGAAAGGCACCAGCGGGGATGAGCCTGGGGAGGCGCCCGGGCATGTCTAGACACAGGCCCCGCAGCCTGCCCCTTGGTGGGGCAGTACCCCCGGAGGCCAGGAAGGTCTGGGCAAGGCTGGCCAGGGGCAGGGGCCCTGCTGCGTCCTGCCCCTGGCCTGTGGGGCCTCTGAGCACAACTGGCCCTCTCCCACTGGAAGACCTCCCCGGCTGCCTCCAAAGGCCGGTTTGCAAGCGCTCCCGCCCACTGTTCCCAGCAGGCGTGCACAATGCTCCCAAGCCCGGGAGAAAAGCGCTTCAGGGTGGTGCTCTCTCCGGGCCCTTGCCCCTGAGCCTGGGGGCAAGGCAGGGTGTCCACACTCCCAGGACAAGGCAGAACCACATACACACGTCTGATCTGCCCCCTGCACCGGCAGAGAGCTCGGGGGAGCCAGAGTCTGTCAGGCAGCTGCTGGGCTGGCCGCCTGTGTGGGAAGGGGCAGAGCCGACCTAGGGGCAAGTTGGGCCTCTTGCTCTCCCTGCTGCCCTGAGGCTGCTGGGCCAAAGAGGTCTTGGGCATCCAGCCCCTTGCTGGTCCCTTCCCTCTGACGAGGCCCTCTGAGCTCCAGCACCTTGCAGTGTGGAGACAGCCCCTGCCAGCAACCTCCTCTCCAAGGAGTCCTCAACCGAGGCCTAGGCCCAGGGGAATGGCACCAGCGGGGATGAGCCTGGGGAGGCGCCCGGGCATGTCTGGACCCAGTCCCCGCAGCCTGCCCCTTGGTGGGGCAGTACCCCCGGAGGCCAGGAAGGTCTGGGCAAGGCTGCCAGGGGCAGGGACACTGCTGGGTCCTGCCCCTGGCCTGTGGGGCGTCTGAGCACAACCGGCACTCTCCCGCTGGAAGACCTCCCCGTCTGCCTCGAAAGGCCGGTTTGCAAGCACTCCCGCCCGCTGTTCCCGCCAGGCACGCACAATGCTCCCAAGCCCGGGAGAAAAGCGCTTCGGGGTGGTGCTCTCACCGGGCCCTTGCCCCTGAGCCTGGGGGCCAGGCAGGGGGAACACACTCCCAGGCCAAGGCAGAACGACATGCACACGTCTGTTCCTGCCCCCTACACCGGCAGAGAGCTCGGGGGAGCCAGAGACTGCCAGGCTGCTGCTGGGCTGGCCGCCTGTGTGGGACGGGGCAGAGCCGACCTAGGGGCAAGTTGGGCCTCTTGCTCTCCCTGCTGCCCTGAGGCTGCTGGGTCAAAGAGGTCTTGGGCATCCAGCCCTTTGCTGGTCCCTTCCCTCTGACGAGGCCCTCTGATCTCCAGCACCTTGCAGTGTGGAGACAGCCCCTGCCAGCAACCTCCTCTCCAAGGAGGCCTCAACCGAGGCCTAGGCCCAGGGGAAAGGCACCAGCGGGGATGAACCTGGGGAGGCGCCCAGGCATGTCTGGACCCTGTCCCCGCAGCGTGCCCCTTGGTGGGGCAGTACCCCCGGAGGCCAGGAAGGTCTGGGCAAGGCTGGCCAGGGGCAGGGGACCTGCTGGGTCCTGCCCCTGGCTTGTGAGGCCTCTGAGCACAACCGGCCCTCTCCCACTGGAAGACCTCCACGGCTGCCTCCAAAGTCCTGTTTGCAAACACTCCCGCCCGCTGTTCACGCCAGGCTCGCACAATGCTCCCAAGCCCGGGAGAAAAGCGCTTCGGGGTGGTGCTCTCTCCGGGCCCTTGCCCCTGAGCCTGGGGGCAAGGCAGGGGGAACACACTCCCAGGCCAAGGCAGAACCACATGCCCACGTCTGTTCCTGTCCCCTGCACCGGCAGAGAGCTTGGGGGAGCCAGAGTTTGTCAGGCAGCTGCTGAGTTGGCCGCCTGTGTGGGAAGGGGCAGAGCCGCCCTAGGGGCAAGTTGGGCCTCTTGCTCTCCCTGCTGCCCTGAGGCTGCTGGGCCAAAGACGTCTTGGGCATCCAGCCCCTTACTGGTCCCTTCCCTCTGACGAGGCCCTCTGAGCTCCAGCACCTTGCAGTGTGGAGACAGCCCCTGCCAGCAACCTCCTCTCCAAGGAGGCCTCAACCGAGGCCTAGGCCCAGGGGAAAGGCACCAGCGGGGATGAGCCTGGGGAGGCGCCCGGGCATGTCTGGACACAGGCCCCGCAGCCTGCCCCTTGGTGGGGCAGTACCCCCGGAGGCCAGGAAGGTCTCGGTAAGGCTGGCCAGGGGCAGGGGCCCTGCTGGGTCCTGCCCCTGGCCTGTGGGGCCTCTGAGCACAACTGGCCCTCTCCCACTGGAAGACCTCCCCGGCTGCCTCCAAAGGCCGGTTTGCAAGCGCTCCCGCCCACTGTTCCCAGCAGGCGTGCACAATGCTCCCAAGCCCGGGAGAAAAGCGCTTCAGGGTGGTGCTCTCTCCGGGCCCTTGCCCCTGAGCCTGGGGGCAAGGCAGGGTGTCCACACTCCCAGGACAAGGCAGAACCACATGCACACGTCTGATCTACCCCCTGCACCGGCAGAGAGCTCGGGGGAGCCAGAGTCTGTCAGGCAGCTGCTGGGCTGGCCGCCTGTGTGGGAAGGGGCAGAGCCGACCTAGGGGCAAGTTGGGCCTCTTGCTCTCCCTGCTGCCCTGAGGCTGCTGGGCCAAAGAGGTCTTGGGCATCCAGCCCCTTGCTGGTCCCTTCCCTCGGACGAGGCCCTCTGAGCTCCAGCACCTTGCAGTGTGGAGACAGCCCCTGCCAGCAACCTCCTCTCCAAGGAGTCCTCAACCGAGGCCTAGGCCCAGGGGAATGGCACCAGCGGGGATGAGCCTGGGGAGGCGCCCGGGCATGTCTGGACCCAGTCCCCGCAGCCTGCCACTTGGTGGGGCAGTACCCCCGGAGGCCAGGAAGGTCTGGGCAAGGCTGGCCAGGGGCAGGGGCCCTGCTGGGTCCTGCCCCTGGCCTGTGAGGCCTCTGAGCACAACCGGCCCTCTCCCACTGGAAGACCTCCCCAGCTGCCTCCAAAGTCCTGTTTGCAAACACTCCCGCCCGCTGTTCACGCCAGGCTCACACAATGCTCCCAAGCCCGGGAGAAAAGCGCCTCGGGGTGGTTCTCTCTCCGGGCCCTTGCCCCTGAGCCTGGGGGCCAGGCAGTGGGTCCACACTCCCAGACCAAGGCAGAACCACATGCACACGTCTGTTCCTGACCCCTGCACCGGCAGAGAGCTCTGGGGAGCCAGAGTCTGTCAGGCAGGTGCTGGGCTGGCCGCCTGTGTGGGAAGGGTTAGAGCCGACCTAGGGGCAAGTTGGGCCTCTTCCTCTCCCTGCTGCCCTGAGGCTGCTGGGCCAAAGAGGTCTTGGGCATCCAGCCCCTTGCTGGTCCCTTCCCTCTGACGAGGCCCTCTGAGCTCCAGCACCTTGCAGTGTGGAGATAGCACCTGCCAGCAATCTCCTCTCCAAGGAGGCCTCAACCGAGGCCTAGGCCTAGGGGAAAGACACCAGCGGGGATGAGCCTGGGGAGGCGCCCGGGCATGTCTGGACCCAGTCCCCGCAGCCTGCCCCTTGGTGGGGCAGTACCCCCGGAGGCCATGAAGGTCTGTGCAAGGCTGCCAGGGGCAGGGACAGTGCTGGGTCCTGCCCCTGGCCTGTTGGACGTCTGAGCACAACCGGCACTCTCGCGCTGGAAGAACTCCCCGTCTGCCTCCAAAGGCCGGTTTGCAAGCACTGCCGCCCGCTGTTCCCGCCAGGCACGCACAATGCTCCCAAGCCCGGGAGAAAAGCGCTTCGGGGTGGTGCTCTCTCCGGGCCCTTGCCCCTAAGCCTGCGGGCCATGCAGGGGGAACACACTCCCAGGCCAAGACAGAACGACATGAACACGTCTGTTCCTGCCCCCTACACCGGCAGAGAGCTCGGGGGAGCCAGAGTCTCTCAGGCAGGTGCTGGGCTGGCCGCCTGTGTGGGAAGGGGCAGAGCCGACCTAGGGGCAAGTTGGGCCTCTTGCTCTCCATGCTGCCCTGAGGCTGCTGGGCCAAAGACGTCTTGGGCATCCAGCCCTTTGCTGGTCCCTTCCCTCTGACGAGGCCCTCTGAGCTCCAGCACCTTGCAGTGTGGAGACAGCACCTGCCAGCAATCTCCTCTCCAAGGAGGCCTCAACCGAGGCCTAGGCCCAGGGGAAAAGCACCAGCGGGGATGAGCCTGGGGAGGCGCCCGGGCATGTCTGGACCCAGTCCCCGCAGCCTGCCCCTTGGTGGGGCAGTACCCCTGGAGGCCAGGAAGGTCTGGGCAAGTCTGACCAGGGGCAGGGGACCTGCTGGGCCCTGCCCCTGGCCTGTGGGGCCTCTGAGCACAACCGGCCCTCTCCCACTGGAAGACCTCCCCGGCTGCGTCCAAAGTCCTGTTTGCCAACACTCCCACCCGCTGTTCACGCCAGACTTGCACAATGCTCCCAAGCCCGGGAGAAAAGCGCTTCGGGGTGGTGCTCTCTCCGGGCCCTTTCCCCTGAGCCTGTGGGCAAGGCAGGGGGAACACACTCCCAGGCCAAGACAGAACGACATGAACACGTCTGTTCCTGCCCCCTACACCGGCAGAGAGCTCGGGGGAGCCAGAGTCTCTCAGGCAGGTGCTGGGCTGGCCGCCTGTGTGGGAAGTGGCAGAGCCGACCTAGGGGCAAGTTGGGCCTCTTCCTCTCCCTGCTGCCCTGAGGCTGCTGGGCCAAAGAGGTCTTGGGCATCCAGCCCCTTGCTGGTCCCTTCCCTCTGACGAGGCCCTCTGAGCTCCAGCACCTTGCAGTGTGGAGACAGCCCCTGCCAGCAACATCTTCTCCAAGGAGGCCTCAACCGAGGCCTAGGCCCAGGGGAAAGGCACCAGCGGGGATGAGCCTGGGGACGCGCCCGGGCATGTCTGGACCCAGTCCCCGCAGCCTGCCCCTTGGTGGGGCAGTACCCCCGGAGGCCAGGAAGATCTGGGCAAGGCTGGCCAGGGGCAGGGGCCCTGCTGGGTCCTCCCCATGGCCTGTGGGGCCTCTGAGCACAACCGGCCCTCTCCCACTGGAAGACCTCCCCGGCTGCCTCCAAAGGCCGGTTTGCAAGCACTCCCGCCCACTGTTCCCGCCAGGCGCGCACAATGCTCCCAAGCCCGGGAGAAAAGCTTTTTGGGGTGGTGCTCACACCGGGCCCTGGAAGACCTCCCCGGCTGCCTGCAAAGGCCGGTTTTCAAGCACTCCTGCCTGCTGTTCCCGCCACCCGCGCACAATACTCCCAAGCCCGGGAGAAAAGCGCTTCGGGGTGGTGCTCTCTACAGGCCCTTGGAAGACCTCCCCCGCTGCCTCCAAAGGCCGGTTTGCAAGGACTCCTTCCTGCTGTTCCCGCCAGCCACTCACAATGCTCCCAAGCCCGGGAGAAAAGTGCTTCGGGGTGGTCATCTCTCCGGCCGCTTGGAAGTCGTCCCCGGCTGCCTCCAAAGGCCGGTTTGCAAGCACTCATGCCCGTTGTTCCCACCAGCCGCGCACAATGCTCCCAAGCCCGGGAGAAAAGCATTTTGGGGTGGTGCTCACTCCGGGCCCTTGGAAGACCTCCCCGGCTGCCTCCAAAGGCCAGTTTGCAAGCAGTCCTGCCTGCTGTTCCCGCCAGCCGCGCACAATGCTCCCAAGCCCGGGAGAAAAGCGCTTCGGGGTGGTGCTCTCTCCGGGCCCTTGGAAGACGTCCCCGGCTGCCTCCAAAGGCCGGTTTGCAAGCACTCATGCCCGTTGTTCCCACCAGCCGCGCACAATGCTCCCAAGCCTGGGAGAAAAGCATTTTGGGGTGGTGCTCACTCCGGGCCCTTGGAAGACCTCCCCGGCTGCCTCCAAAGGCCAGTTTGCAAGCAGTCCTGCCTGCTGTTCCCGCCAGCCGCGCACAATGTTCCCAAGCCCGGGAGAAAAGCGCTTCGGGGTGGTGCTCTCTCCGGGCACTTTCAAGACCTCCCCGGCTGCCCCCAAAGGCCGGTTTGTAAGTACTCATTCCCGCTGCTTCCGCCAGCCACGCACAATGCTCCCAAGCCCGGGAGAAAAGCATTTTGGGGTGGTGCTCTCTCCGGGCCCTTGGAAGACCTCCCGGGCTGCCTCCAAAGGCCGGTTTGCAAGCATTCATGTCCGTTGTTCCCGACAGCCGCGCACAATGCTCCCAAGCCCGAGAGAAAAGCATTTTGGGGTGGTGATCAGTCCGGCCCTTGGAAGACCTCCCCGGCTGCCTCCAAAGGACAGTTTGCAAGCACTCATGCCCGCTGTTCCCGCCAGCCACGCACAATGCTCCCAAGACCGTGAGAAAAGCGCTTCGGGGTGGTGTTCTCTCAGGGACCATGGAGGACCTCACCGGCTGCCCCCAAAGGCCGGTTTGCAAGCATTCCCACTCGCTGTTCCCGCCAGGCACACACAATGTTCCAAAACCCCGGAGAAAAGCGCTTCGGGGTGGTGCTCTCTCCGCGCCCTTGGAAGACTTCTCTGGCTGCCGCCAAAGGCCGGTTTGCAAGAATTCCCTCCCGCTGTCCCACCAGCCGCACACAATGCTCCAAAACCCGAGAGAAAAGCGCTTCGAGGTGGTGCTCTCTCCGGGCCCTTGGAAGACCTCCCCGGCTGCCTCCAAAGGCCGGTTTGCAAGCACTCCTGCCTGCTGTTCCCGCCACGCGCGCACAATGCTCCCAAGCCCGGAAGAAAAGCATTTTGGGGTAGTGTTCTCTCCGGGCGCTTGGAAGACCTCCCGGGCGGCCTCCAAAGGCCGGTTTGCAAGCACTCATGTCCGCTGTTCCCGACAGCCGCACACAATGCTCCCAAGCCCGGGAGAAAAGCATTTTGGGGTGGTGATCAGTCCGGGCCCTTGGAAGACCTCCCCGGCTGCCTCCAAAGGACAGTTTGCAAGAACTCATGCCCGCTGTTCCCGCCAGGCACGCACAATGCTCCCAGGCCCGGGAGAAAAGCGCTTCGGGGTGGTGCTCTCACCGGTCCCTTGCCCCTGAGCCTGGGGGCAATGCAGGGGGAACACACTCCCAGGCCAAGGCAGAACCACATGCAAACGTCTGTTCCTGGTCCCTGCACCGGCAGAGAGCTCGGGGGAGCCAGAGTATGCCAGGCAGCTGCTGGGTTGGCGGCCTGTGTGGAAAGGGGCAGAGCCGACCTAGGGGCAAGTTGGGCCTCTTGCTCTCCCTGCTGCCCTGAGGCTGCTGGGCCAAAGAGGTCTTGGGCATCCAGCCCCTTGCTGGTCCCTTCCCTCTGATGAGGCCCTCTGAGCTCCAGCACCTTGCAGTGTGGAGACAGCCCCTGCCAGCAACCTCCTCTCCAAGGCGGCCTCAACCGAGGCCTAGGCCCAGGGGAAAGGCACCAGCGGGGATGAGCCTGGGGAGGCGCCCGGGCATGTCTGGACCCAGTCCCCGCAGCCTGCCCCTTGGTGGGGCAGTACCCCCGGAGGCCAGGAAGGTCTGGGCAAGGCTGCCAGGGGCAGGGACACTGCTGGGTCCTGCCCCTGGCCTGTGGGGCGTCTGAGCACAACCAGCACCCTCCCGCTGGAAGACCTCCCCGTCTGCCTCCAAAGGCCTGTTTGCAAGCACTCCCACCCGCTGTTCCCGCCAGGCACGCACAATGCTCCCAAGCCCGGGAGAAAAGCGCTTCGGGGTGGTGCTCTCCTCGGGCCCTTGCCCCTGAGCCTGGGGGCCAGGCAGGTGGAACACACTCCCAGGCCAAGGGAG
This sequence comes from Dama dama, assembly GCF_033118175.1. Lineage (NCBI taxonomy): Eukaryota > Metazoa > Chordata > Mammalia > Artiodactyla > Cervidae > Dama > Dama dama. Next base: position 959,044 of record NW_026870873.1, read on the forward strand.
AACGACATGCACACGTCTGTTCCTGCCCCCTGCACCGGCAGAGAGCTCGGGGGAGCCAGAGTCTGTCAGGCAGGTGCTGGGCTGGCCGCCTGTGTGGGAAGTGGCAGAGCCGACCTAGGGGCAAGTTGGGCCTCTGCTCTCCCTGCTGCCCTGAGGCTGCTGGGCCAAAGAGGTCTTGGGCATCCAGCCCCTTGCTGGTCCCTTCCCTCTGACGAGGCCCTCTGAGCTCCAGCACCTTGCAGTGTGGAGACAGCCCCTGCCAGCAACCTCCTCTCCAAGGAGGCCTCAACCGAGGCCTAGCCCCAGGGGAAAGGCACCAGCTGGGAAGAGCCTGGGGAGGCGCCCGGGCATGTCTGGACCCAGTCCCCGCAGCCTGCCCCTTGGTGAGGCAGTACCCCCGGAGGCCAGGAAGGTCTGGGCAAGGCTGGTCAGGGGCAGGGGCCCTGCTGGGCCCTGCCCCTGGCCTGTGGGGCCTCTGAGCACAACCGGCCCTCTCCCACTGGAAGACCTCCCCGGGTGCCTCCAAAGGCCGGTTTGCCAACACTCCCGCCCGCTGTTCCCGCCAGGCACGCACAATTCTCCCAAGCCCGGGAGAAAAGCGCTTCGGGGTGGTGCTCTCTCCGGGCCCTTGCCCATGAGCCTGGGGGCAAGGCAGGGAGAACACACTCCCAGGCCAAGGCAGAACCACATGCCCACGTCTGTTCCTGTCCCCTGCACCGGCAGAGAGCTTGGGGGAGCCAGAGTCTGTCAGGCAGCTGCTGGGTTGGCCGCCTGTGTGGGAAGGGGCAGAGCCGAATAGGGGCAAGTTGGGCCTCTTGCTCTCCCTGCTGCCCTGAGGCTGCTGGGCCAAAGATGTCTTGGGCATCCAGCCCTTTACTGGTCCCTTCTCTCTGACGAGGCTCTCTGAGCTGCAGCACCTTGCAGTGTGGAGACAGCCCCTGCCAGCAACCTCCTCTCCAAGGAGGCCTCAACCGATGCCTAGGCCCAGGGGAAAGGCACCAGCGGGGTTGAGCCAGGGGAGGCGCCCGAGCATGTCTGGACCCAGTCCCCGCAGCCTGCCCCTTGGTGGGGCAGTACCCCCGGAGGCCAGGAAGGTCTGCGCAAGGCTGGCCAGGGGCAGGGGCCCTGCTGGGTCCTGCCCCTGGCCTGTGGGGCCTCTGAGCACAACAGGCCCTCTCCCACTGGAAGACCTCCCCGGCTGCCTCCAAAGGCCGGTTTGCAAGCGCTCCCGCCCACTGTTCCCAGCAGGCGTGCACAATGCTCCTAAGACCGGGAGAAAAGCGCTTCGGGGTGGTGCTCTCTCCGGGCCCTTGCCCCTGAGCCTGGGGTCCAGGCAGTGTATCCACACTCCCAGACCAAGGCAGAACCACATGCACACGTCTGTTCCTGACCCCTGCACCGGCAGAGCGCTCGGGGGAGCCACAGTCTGTCAGGCAGCTGCTGGGTTGGCTGCCTGTGTGGGAAGGGGCAGAGCCGACCTAGGGGCAAGTTGGGCCTCTTCCTCTCCCTGCTGCCCTGAGGCTGCTGGGCCAAAGAGGTCTTGGGCATCCAGCCCCTTGCTGGTCCCTTCCCGCTGACGAGGCCCTCTGAGCTCCAGCACCTTGCAGTGTGGAGACAGCCCCTGCCAGCAACCTCCTCTCCAAGGAGGCCTCAACCGAGGCCTAGGACCAGGGGAAAGGCACCAGCGGGGATGAGCCTGGGGAGGCGCCCGGGCATGTCTGGACCCAGTCCCCGCAGCCTGCCCCTTGGTGGGATAGTAACCCCGGAGTCCAGGAGGGTCTGGGCAAGGCTGCCAGGGGCAGGGACACTGCTGGGTCCTGCCCCTGGCCTGTGGGGCGTCTGAGCACAACCGGCACTCTCCCGCTGGAAGACCTCCCTGGCTGCCTCCAAAGGCCGGTTTGCAAGCACTCCCGCCCGCTGTTCCCGCCAGGCACGCACAATGCTACCAAGCCCGAGAGAAAAGCGCTTCGGGGTGGTGCTCTCTCCGGACCCTTGCCCCTGACCATGGGGGACAGGCAGGGGGAACACACTCCCAGGCCAAGGCAGAACGACATGCACACGTCTGTTCCTGCCCACTACACCGGCAGAGAGATCGGGGGAGCCAGAGACGACCAGGCTGCTGCTGGGCTGGCTGCCTGTCTGGGACGGGGCAGAGCCGACCTAGGGGCAAGTTGGGCCTCTTGCTCTCCCTGCTGCCCTGAGGCTGCTGGGTCAAAGAGGTCTTGGGCATCCAGCCCTTTGCTGGTCCCTTCCCTCTGACGAGGCCCTCTGAGCTCCAGCACCTTGCAGTGTGGAGACAGCCCCTGCCAGCAACCTCCTCTCCAAAGAGGCCTCAACCGAGGCCTACGCCCAGGGGAAAGGCACCAGCGGGGATGATCCTGGGGAGGCGCACGGACATGTTTGGACCCAGTCACCGCAGCCTGCCCCTTGGTGGGGCAGTACCCCCGGAGGCCAGGAAGGTCTGGGCAAGGCTGGCCAGGGGCAGGGGCCCTGCTGGGTCCTGCCCCTGGCCTGTGGGGCCTCTGAGCCCAACCGGCCCTCTCCCACTGGAAGACCTCCCCGGCTGCCTCCAAAGGCCGGTTTGCAAGCGCTCCCGCCCACTGTTCCCAGCAGGCGTGGACAATGCTCCCAAGCCCGGGAGAAAAGCGCTTCAGGGTGGTGCTCTCTCTGGGCCCTTGCCCCTGAGCCTGGGGGCAAGGCAGGGTGTCCACACTCCCAGGCCAAGGCAGAACCACATGCACACGTCTGATCTGCGCCCTGCACCGGCAGAGAGCTCGGGGGAGCCAGAGTCTGTCAGGCAGCTGCTGGGCTGGCCGCCTGTGTGGGAAGGGGCAGAGCCGACCTAGGGGCAAGTTGGGCCTCTTGCTCTCCCTGCTGCCCTGAGGCTGCTGGGCCAAAGAGGTCTTGGCCATCCAGCCCCTTGCTGGTCCCTTCCCTCTGACGAGGCCCTCTGAGCTCCAGCACCTTGCAGTGTGGAGACAGCCCCTGCCAGCAACCTCCTCTCCAAGGAGGCCTCAACCGAGGCCTAGGCCCAGGGGAAAGGCACCAGCGGGGATGAGCCAGTGGAGGCGCAAGGGCATGTCTGGACCCAGTCCCCGCAGCCTGCCCCTTGGTGGGGCAGTACCCCCGGAGGCCAGGAAGGTCTGGGCAAGGCTGCCAGGGGCAGGGACACTGCTGGGTCCTGCCCCTGGCCTGTGGGGCGTCTGAGCACAACCGGCACTCTCCCGCTGGAAGACCTGCGCGGCTGCCTCCAAAGGCCGGTTAACAAGCGCTCCCGCCCACTGTTCCCAGCAGGCGTGCACAATGCTCCCAAGCCCGGGAGAAAAGCGCTTCGGGGTGGTGCTCTCTCCGGGCCCTTGCCCCTGAGCCTGGGGGCAAGGCAGGGTGTCCACACTCCCAGGCCAAGGCAGAACCACATGCACACGTCTGATCTGCCCCCTGCACCGGCAGAGAGCTCGGGGGAGCCAGAGTCTGTCAGGCAGCTGCTGGGCTGGCCGCCTGTGTGGGAAGGGGCAGAGCCGACCTAGGGGCAAGTTGGGCCTCTTGCTCTCCCTGCTGCCCTGAGGCTGCTGGGCCAAAGAGGTCTTGGGCATCCAGCCCCTTGCTTGTCCCTTCCCTCTGACGAGGCCCTCTGAGCTCCAGCACCTTGCAGTGTGGAGACAGCACCTGCCAGCAATCTCCTCTCCAAGGAGGCCTCAACCGAGGCCTAGGCCCAGGGAAAAGGCACCAGCGGGGTTGAGCCAGGGGAGGCGCCCGGGCATGTCTGGACCCTGTCCCCGCAGCCTGCCCCTTGGTGGGGCAGTAGCCCCGGAGGCCAGGAAGGTCTGGGCAAGGCTGGCCAGGGGCAGGGGCCCTGCTGGGTCCTGCCCCTGGCCTGTGGGGCCTCTGAGCACAACCGGCCCTTGCCCACTGGAAGACCTCCCCGGCTGCCTCCAAAGGCCGGTTTGCAAGCCCTCCCGCCCACTGTTCCCGCCAGGCGCGCACAATGCTCCCAAGCCCGGGAGAAAAGCGCTTCGGGGTGGTGGTCTCTCCGGGCCCCTGCCCCTGAGCCTGGGGGCCAGGCAGGGGATCCACAGTCCCAGGCCAAGGTTGAACCACATGCACACGTCTGTTCCTGCCCCCTCCACCGGCAGAGAGCTGGGGGGAGCCAGAGTCTGTCAGGCAGCTGCTGGGCTGGCCGCCTGTGTGGGAAGGGGCAGAGCCGACCTAGGGGCAAGTTGGGCCTCTTGCTCTCCCTGCTGCCCTGAGGCTGCTGGGCCAAAGAGGTCTTGGGCATCCAGCCCCTTGCTGGTCCCTTCCCTCTGACGAGGCCCTCTGAGCTCCAGCACCTTGCAGTGTGGAGACAGCCCCTGCCAGCAACCTCCTCTCCAAGGAGGCCTCAACCGAGGCCTAGGCCCAGGGGAAAGGCACCAGCGGGGATGAGCCAGTGGAGGCGCACGGGCATGTCTGGACCCAGTCCCCGCAGCCTGCCCCTTGGTGGGGCAGTACCCCCGGAGGCCAGGAAGGTCTGGGCAAGGCTAGCCAGGGGCAGGGGCCCTGCTGGGTCCTGCCCCTGGGCTGTGGGGCCTCTGAGCACAACCGGCCCTCTCCCACTGGAAGACCTCCCCGGCTGCCTCCAAAGGCCGGTTTGCCAACACTCCCGCCCGCTGTTCCCGCCAGGCACGCACAATGCTCCCAAGCCCGGGCGAAAAGCGCTTCGGGGTGTTGCCCTCTCCGGACCCTTGCCCCTGAGCCTGGGGTCCAGGCAGTGGGTCCACACTCCCAGACCAAGGCAGAACCACATGCACTCGTCTGTTCCTGACCCCTGCACCGGCAGAGAGCTCGGGGGAGCCAGAGTCTGTCAGGCAGCTGCTGGGTTGGCTGCCTGTGTGGGAAGGGGCAGAGCCGACCTAGGGGCAAGTTGGGCCTCTTCCTCTCCCTGCTGCCCTGAGGCTGCTGGGCCAAAGACGTCTTGGGCATCCAGCGCCTTACTGGTCCCTTCCCTCTGACGAGGCCCTCTGAGCTCCAGCACCTTGCAGTGTGGAGACAGCCCCTGCCAGCAACCTCCTCTCCAAGGAGGCCTCAACCGAGGCCTAGGCCCAGGGGAAAGGCACCAGCGGGGATGAGCCAGTGGAGGCGCAAGGGCATGTCTGGACCCAGTCCCCGCAGCCTGCCCCTTGGTGGGGCAGTACCCCCGGAGGCCAGGAAGGTCTGGGCAAGGCTGCGAGGGGCAGGGGCCCTGCTGGGTCGTGCCACTGGCCTGTGGGGCGTCTGAGCACAACCGGCACTCTCCCGCTGGAAGACCTCCCCGTCTGCCTCCAAAGGCCGGTTTGCAAGCACTCCCGCCCGCTGTTCCCGCCAGGCAGGCACAATGCTCCCAAGCCCGGGAGAAAAGCGCTTCGGGGTGGTGCTCTCCTCGGGCCCTTGCCCCTGAGCCTGGGGGCCAGGCAGTTGGAACACACTCCCAGGCCAAGGCAGAACGACATGCACACGTCTGTTCCTGCCCCCTAAACCGGCAGAGAGCTCGGGGGAGCCAGAGACTGCCAGGCTGCTGCTGGGCTGGCTGCCTGTGTGGGACGGGGCAGAGCCGACCTAGGGGCAAGTTGGGCCTCTTGCTCTCCCTGCTGCCCTGAGGCTGCTGGGTCAAAGAGGTCTTGGGCATCCAGCCCTTTGCTGGTCCCTTCCCTCTGACGAGGCCCTCTGAGCTCCAGCACCTTGCAGTGTGGAGACAGCCCCTGCCAGCAACCTCCTCTCCAAAGAGGCCTCAACCGAGGCCTACGCCCAGGGGAAAAGCACCAGCGGGGATGAGCCTGGGGAGGCGCACGGACATGTCTGGACCCAGTCCCCGCAGCCTGCCCCTTGGTGGGGCAGTACCCCCGGAGGCCAGGAAGGTCTGGGCAAGGCTGGCCAGGGGCAGGGGCCCTGCTGGGTCCTGCCCCTGGCCTGTGAGGCCTCTGAGCACAACCGGCCCTCTCCCACTGGAAGACCTCCCCGGCTGCCTCCAAAGTCCTCTTTGCAAACACTCCCGCCCGCTGTTCACGCCAGGCTCGCACAATGCTCCCAAGCCCGGGAGAAAAGCGCTTCGGGGTGGTGCTCTCTCCGGGCCCTTGCCCCTGAGCCTGGGGGCCAGGCAGTGGGTCCACACTCCCAGACCAAGGCAGAACCACATGCACACGTCTGTTCCTGACCCCTGCACCGGCAGAGAGCTCGGGGGAGCCAGAGTCTGTCAGGCAGGTGCTGGGCTGGCCGCCTGTGTGGGAAGGGGCAGAGCCGACCTAGGGGCAAGTTGGGCCTCTTCCTCTCCCTGCTGCCCTGAGGCTGCTGGGCCAAAGAGGTCTTGCCCATCCAGCCCCTTGCTGGTCCCTTCCCTCTGACGAGGCCCTCTGAGCTCCAGCACCTTGCAGTGTGGAGACAGCCCCTGCCAGCAACCTCCTCTCCAATGAGGCCTCAACCGAGGCCTAGGCCCAGGGGAAAGGCACCAGCGGGGATGAGCCTGGGGAGGCGCCCGGGCATGTCTGGACCCAGTCCCCGCAGCCTGCCCCTTGGTGGGGCAGTACCCCCGGAGGCCAGGAAGGTCTGGGCAAGGCTGCCAGGGACAGGGACAGCGCTGGGTTCTGCCCCTGGCCTGTGGGACGTCTGAGCACAACCGGAACTCTCCCGCTGGAAGACCTCCCCGTCTGCCTCGAAAGGCCGGTTTGCAAGCACTCCCGCCCACTGTTCCCGCCAGGCACGCACAATGCTCCCAAGCCCGGTAGAAAAGCGCTTCGGGGTGGTGCTCTCTCCGGGCCCTTGCCCCTAAGCCTGCGGGCCAGGCAGGGGGAACACACTCCCAGGCCAAGACAGAACGACATGAACACGTCTGTTCCTGCCCCCTACACCGGCAGAGAGCTCGGGGGAGCCAGAGTCTCTCAGGCAGGTGCTGGGCTGGCCGCCTGTGTGGGAAGGGGCAGAGCCGACCTAGGGGCAAGTTGGGCCTCTTGCTCTCCCTGCTGCCCTGAGGTTGCTGGGCCAAAGACGTCTTGGGCATCCAGCCCTTTGCTGGTCCCTTCCCTCTGACGAGGCCCTCTGAGCTCCAGCACCTTGCAGTGTGGAGACAGCACCTGCCAGCAATCTCCTCTCCAAGGAGGCCTCAACCGAGGCCTAGGCCCAGGGGAAAGGCACCAGCGGGGATGAGCCTGGGGAGGCGCCCGGGCATGTCTGGACCCAGTCCCCGCAGCCTGCCCCTTGGTGGGGCAGTACCCCTGGAGGCCAGGAAGGTCTGGGCAAGGCTGACCAGGGGCAGGGGACCCGCTGGGTCCTGCCCCTGGCCTGTGGGGCCTCTGAGCACAACCGGCCCTCTCCCACTGGAAGACCTCCCCGGCTGCCTCCAAAGGCCGTTTTGCACGCACTCCCGCCCACTGTTCCCACCAAGCGCGCACAATGTTCCCATCCCGGGAGAAAAGCGCTTCGGGGTGGTGCTCTCTCCGGGCCCTTGCCCCTGAGACTGGGGGCCAGGCAGGGGGTCCACACTCCCAGGCCAAGGCAGAACCACATGCACACGTCTGTTCCTGACCCCTGCACCGGCAGAGAGCTCGGGGGAGCCAGAGTCTGTCAGGCAGCTGCTGGGCTGGCCGCCTTTGTGGGAAGGGGCAGAGCCGACCTAGGGGCAAGTTGGGCCTCTTGCTCTCCCTGCTGCCCTGAGGCTGCTGGGCCAAAGAGGTCTTGGGCATCCAGCCCTTTGCTTGTCCCTTCCCTCTGACGAGGCCCTCTGAGCTCCAGCACCTTGCAGTGTGGAGACAGCCCCTGCCAGCAACCTCCTCTCCAAGGAGGCCTCAACCGAGACCTAGGACCAGGGGAAAGGCACCAGCGGGGATGAGCCTGGGGAGGCGACCAGGCATGTCTGGACCCAGTCCCCGCAGCCTGCCCCTTGGTGGGGCAGTACCCCCGGAGGCCAGGAAGGTCTGGGCAAGGCTGGCCAGGGGCAGGGGCCCTGCTGGGTCCTGCCCCTGGCCTGTGGGGCCTCTGAGCACAACCGGGCCTCTCCCACTGGAAGACCTCCCCGGCTGCCTCCAAAGGCCGGTTTGCAAGCGCTCCCGGCCACTGTTACCAGCAGGCGGGCACAATGCTCCTAAGCCCGGAAGAAAAGCGCTTCAGGGTGGTGCTCTCTCTGGGCCCTTGCCCCTGAGCCTGGGGGCAAGGCAGGGTGTCCACACTCCCAGGCCAAGGCAGAACCACATGCACACGTCTGACCTGCCCCCTGCACCGGCAGAGAGCTCGGGGGAGCCAGAGTCTGTCAGGCAGCTGCTGGGCTGGCCGCCTGTGTGGGAAGTGGCAGAGCCGACCTAGGGGCAAGTTGGGCCTCTTGCTCTCCCTGCTGCCCTGAGGCTGCTGGGCCAAAGAGGTCTTGGGCATCCAGCCCCTTGCTGGTCCCTTCCCTCTGACGAGGCCCTCTGAGCTCCAGCACCTTGCAGTGTGGAGACAGCCCCTGCCAGCAACCACCTCTCCAAGGAGGCCTCAACCGAGGCCTAGGCCCAGGGGAAAGGCACCAGCGGGGATGAGCCTGGGGAGGCGCCCGGGCATGTCTGGACCCAGTCCCCGCAGCCTGCCCCTTGGTGGGGCAGTACCCCCGGAGGCCAGGAAGGTCTGGGCAAGGCTGGCCAGGGGCAAGGGCCCTGCTGGGTCCTGCCCCTGGCCTGTGGGGCCTCTGAGCACAACCGGCCCTCTCCCACTGGAAGAACTCCCCAGCTGCCTCCAAAGGCCAGTTTGCCAACACTCCCGCCCGCTGTTCCCGCCAGGCACGCACAATGCTCCCAAGCCCGGGAGAAAAGCACTTCGGGGTGGTGCTCTCCTCGGGCCCTTGCCCCTGAGCCTGGGGGCCAGGCAGTTGGTCCACACTCCCAGACCAAGGCAGAACCACATGCACACGTCTGTTCCTGACCCCTGCACCGGCAGAGAGCTCGGGGGAGCCAGAGTCTGTCAGGCAGCTGCTGGGCTGGCCGCCTGTGTGGGAAGGGGCAGAGCCGACCTAGGGGCAAGTTGGGCCTCTTCCTCTCCCTGCTGCCCTGAGGCTGCTGGGCCAAAGAGGTCTTGGGCATCCAGCCCCTTGCTGGTCCCTTCCCTCTGACGAGGCCCTCTGAGCTCCAGCACCTTGCAGTGTGGAGACAGCCCCTGCCAGCAACATCCTCTCCAAGGAGGCCTCAACCGAGGCCTAGGCCCAGGGGAAAGGCACCAGCGGGGATGAGCCTGGGGAGGCGCCCGGGCATGTCTGGACCCAGTCCCCGCAGCCTGCCCCTTGGTGGGGCAGTACCCCCGGAGGCCAGGAAGATCTGGGCAAGGCTGGCCAGGGGCAGGGGCCCTGCTGGGTCCTCCCCATGGCCTGTGGGGCCTCTGAGCACAACCGGCCCTCTCCCACTGGAAGACCTCCCCGGCTGCCTCCAAAGGCCAGTTTGCCAACACTCCTGCCCGCTCTTCCCGCCAGGCACGCACAATGCTCCCAAGCCCGGGAGAAAAGCGCTTCGGGGTGGTGCTCTCTCCGGGCCCTTGCCCCTGAGCCTGTGGGCAAGGCAGGGGGAACACACTCCCAGACCAAGGCAGAAACACATGCACACGTCTGTTCCTGTCCCCTGCACCGGCAGAGAGCTCGGGGGAGCCAGAGTCTCTCAGGCAGGTGCTGGGCTGGCCGCCTGTGTGGGAAGGGGCAGAGCCGACCTAGGGGCAAGTTGGGCCTCTTGCTCTCTCTGCTGCCCTGAGGCTGCAGGGCCAAAGACGTCTTGGGCATCCAGCCCCTTACTGGTCCCTTCCCTCTGACGAGGCCCTCTGAGCTCCAGCACCTTGCAGTGTGGAGACAGCCCCTGCCAGCAATCTCCTCTCCAAGGAGGCCTCAACCGAGGCCTAGGCCCAGGGGAAAGGCACCAGCGGGGTTGAGCCAGGGGAGGCGCCCGGGCATGTCTGGACCCTGTCCCCGCAGCCTGCCCCTTGGTGGGGCAGTACCCCCGGAGGCCAGGAAGGTCTGGGCAAGGCTGGCCAGGGGCAGGGGCCCTGCTGGGTCCTGCCCCTGGCCTGTGGGGCCTCTGAGCACAACCGGCCCTCTCCCACTGGAAGACCTCCCCGGCTGCCTCCAAAGGCCGGTTTGCAAGCACTCCCGCCCACTGTTCCCGCCAGGCGCGCACAATGCTCCCAAGCCCGGGAGAAAAGCGCTTCGGGGTGGTGGTCTCTCCGGGCCCTTGCCCCTGAGCCTGGGGGCCAGGCAGGGGATCCACAGTCCCAGGCCAAGGCACAACAACATGCACACGTCTGTTCCTGCCCCCTCCACCGGCAGAGAGCTGGGGGGAGCCAGAGTCTGTCAGGCAGCTGCTGGGCTGGCCGCCTGTGTGAGAAGGGGCAGAGCCGACCTAGGGGCAAGTTGGGCCTCTTGCTCTCCCTGCTGCCCTGAGGCTGCTGGGCCAAAGAGGTCTTGGGCATCCAGCCCCTTGCTGGTCCCTTCCCTCTGACGAGGCCCTCTGAGCTCCAGCACCTTGCAGTGTGGAGACAGCCCCTGCCAGCAACCTCCTCTCCAAGGAGGCCTCAACCGAGGCCTAGGCACAGGGGAAATGCACCAGCGGGGATGAGCCAGTGGAGGCGCACGGGCATATCAGGACCCAGTCCCCGCAGCCTGCCCCTTGGTGGGGCAGTACCCCCGGAGGCCAGGAAGGTCTGGGCAAGGCTGGCCAGGGGCAGGGTCCCTTCTGGGTCCTGCCCCTGGCCTGTGGGGCCTCTGAGCACAACCGGCCCTCTCCCACTGGAAGACCTCCCCGGCTGCCTCCAAAGGTGGGTTTGCCAACACTCCCGCCCGCTGTTCCCGCCAGGCACGCACAACGCTCCCAAGGCCAGGAGAAAAGCGCTTCGGGGTGTTGCTCTCTCCGGGCCCTTGCCCCTGAGCCTGGGGTCCAGGCAGTGGGTCCACACTCCCAGACCAAGGCAGAACCACATGCACACGTCTGTTCCTGACCCCTGCACCGGCAGAGAGCTCGGGGGAGCCAGAGTCTGTCAGGCAGCTGCTGGGTTGGCTGCCTGTGTGGGAAGGGGCAGAGCCGACCTAGGGGCAAGTTGGGCCTCTTGCTCTCCCTGCTGCCCTGAGGCTGCTGGGCCAAAGAGGTCTTGGGCATCCAGCCCCTTGCTGGTCCCTTCCCGCTGACGAGGCCCTCTGAGCTCCAGCACCTTGCAGTGTGGAGACAGCCCCTGCCAGCAATCTCCTCTCCAAGGAGGCCTCAACCGAGGCCTAGGCCCAGGGGAAAGGCACCAGCGGGGTTGAGCCAGGGGAGGCGCCCGGGCATGTCTGGACCCTGTCCCCGCAGCCTGCCCCTTGGTGGGGCAGTACCCCCGGAGGCCAGGAAGGTCTGGGCAAGGCTGGCCAGGGGCAGGGGCCCTGCTGGGTCCTGCCCCTGGCCTGTGGGGCCTCTGAGCACAACCGGCCCTCTCCCACTGGAAGACCTCCCCGGCTGCCTCCAAAGTCCTGTTTGCAAGCACTCCCGCCCACTGTTCCCGCCAGGCGCGCACAATGCTCCCAAACCCGGGAGAAAAGCGCTTCGGGGTGGTGGTCTCTCCGGGCCCTTGCCCCTGAGCCTGGGGGCCAGGCAGGGGATCCACAGTCCCAGGCCAAGGCACAACAACATGCACACGTCTGTTCCTGCCCCCTCCACCGGCAGAGAGCTGGGGGGAGCTAGAGTCTGTCAGGCAGCTGCTGGGCTGGCCGCCTGTGTGGGAAGGGGCAGAGCCGACCTAGGGGCAAGTTGGGCCTCTTGCTCTCCCTGCTGCCCTGAGGCTGCTGGGCCAAAGAGGTCTTGGGCATCCAGCCCCTTGCTGGTCCCTTCCCTCTGACGAGGCCCTCTGAGCTCCAGCACCTTGCAGTGTGGAGACAGCCCCTGCCAGCAACCTCCTCTCCAAGGAGGCCTCAACCGAGGCCTAGGCACAGGGGAAAGGCACCAGCGGGGATGAGCCAGTGGAGGCGCACGGGCATATCAGGACCCAGTCCCCGCAGCCTGCCCCTTGGTGGGGCAGTACCCCCGGAGGCCAGGAAGGTCTGGGCAAGGCTGGCCAGGGGCAGGGGCCCTGCTGGGTCCTGCCCCTGGCCTGTGGGGCCTCTGAGCACAACCGGCCCTCTCCCACTGGAAGACCTCCCCGGCTGCCTCCAAAGGCGGGTTTGCCAACACTCCCGCCCGCTGTTCCCGCCAGGCACGCACAACGCTCCCA